>NC_089689.1:11289506-11605033 GCF_031753505.1 Anomalospiza imberbis
AGAGGAGGTAAGAAAAATTAAATCAAGAGACAAAAACTTCCACCAAAGTCTTGGAGTTCCTACAACAATAATTTTTCATGGCAAAGTTGGTAAGTGCTGTGGCTTAACTAATAATTGTAGCAAATATTATAAATAGCTTGAGCAATTAAACATTTTAACCCTTTCATTAGTTTAGAGCTAATAAACGGCCACTTAAGTAAAGCAGTTAATCTCATCAACTCTACCAGTATCATCTTCCTAAGATGATTTGCATACTAGAGGCTTCTTGACTCATTGGAGGAAGATATTTCATTGCCATTAGGTATTTATTAAAAATGTTTGACAGAAAATTGATTTAATATTTCTTTGTTAAAAGAATAATAATTACCATTTTTTTAAAACAGGCTTTTCCCCCCATTATTTAGAAATTAATTTCTTGGTTATTAGTGTTTCCTAAAAGGGACTCTCAGGTAAAACATTTCTATAAAATCCTGAAATCTGAATGAATTGAAGGATATTTTTTAAAGAAAATAACTATTTGAAATGACCACTAATCTTTTGGCTTAATAATTCCATTTGCACACACAAGAAAGTAGCTGTAGACAGCCTTGTGATTCTAGATGAGAAAGGTGTTGCTCTGGTTAGGTCATGGAGACAGTCCACAGAAGGTTAGGAATAACCCATAGAAAATGATCTTAGATTAGCCTACAATAGCATAAAATAGTATTTGTCACTTAAAATGAATCATTAATAAGACTATGCATTTCAA
The DNA here is from genome assembly GCF_031753505.1 of Anomalospiza imberbis. NCBI lineage: Eukaryota > Metazoa > Chordata > Aves > Passeriformes > Viduidae > Anomalospiza > Anomalospiza imberbis. The sequence goes on from NC_089689.1 coordinate 11,290,255, forward strand.
ACATACATGTTACAATAAATGCACATAATATGCAGAAGCACTTGAACTGTGTGATGTTGGCCTCAGTGTTAGTTATGTTATACTCTCTTAAAATATACAGGTTGCTGGAACTAGTTTTTTCCTTCTTTTTTTCTTTTTTTTAAAGCAGGAGTATATATGTATTTTCTTCTGTAGGTTTTTTTTTTACTATTTTTTTTTTTTTGTTAAGGTAAAAGAAGTCTTAATCATAAAACCAAAAACTAGGACCTACTGGTCCCCTGCAGTTAAAAACTGGGGAAATCCTGTGAGTGAAGGCCATGTTTCTTGCATTAAAATGTGACACAGTGAGAATTTAAATTATGAAGAAGGGCCAGTTCCCACTGAATGCTACCTAAGCAGAATTTAGCATACCTGTCATAGCCCATTTCGTTTTCAGGAGCATTATAAATTTACTACCTCCCAAAATATAATCTTGGGAAACCAAATTGTATCAATATTTGACTCACATATTCAAAACTTCTATCCTGTCCTAACCACTCCACAAGCTGATATAAATATGTTGGGTTCTACCAATGTTGCACCAGTGTGTTTTGCATAGTAAAAGTAAAGATGGTCTAAATTCATGGCTGCAAAATTTCTCCGAAGCAAAATGTATCCTTCCTCTGCTATATCCTTCCTGTAGTATTTGCTATCACAAAACAAAAAAGATGAGTTTTGAAGAGCAATCATTTTGCTTCCAAGTAACCTCAGTTTCTGTGCTGCAAGACTGTGCCTGTTGCTGGATACAACAGAAATAATGGATAAGATCTTCCATTCTTTCCCCAGAATCTTTTCAGTAATTAAAAGCTAGAGTTTTTCTTCCATTTTTGCCTTTTCTGCAGTAGTGCCAGGGGAGGAAAAACTTGGTGTGAAATGTTCTATTCCAGATTTTCTCCTCTCATTTATGTCAAACTAAACAAATATTCCAAACACAGGCCAGTAGCATCTGTTAATTTTGCTCTTTATTATCTTGCATAGGTTATTTAATTTTTTTAAATATATAATAGACAGGCATTTCTCAGCCCTACACAGGTTTTAGAATTCATACCGTTTGCATGCAAATAGTATTTTTAGCTGTACCCATGAATACAGTTACTTTTAATTTATGTAAATAGTCTTCTGTGTAACTCTTGGTCTTGGTTGGATTCTTTTGTACTTGTTAAACAGAATTTATTGCAATTGCATCATATATCATGGCAATGGTTTCTTTCCCTCTGAAATCCATTAAATGCTCCTTATTAGAATGGTTTTATGCCACTCAGGTTTCAAAATTATTTACTTCACATGATCACAACACAGTTTGAGGAAATATGAGTTTCTGCCATGCCAAAAGATAATGGACATTGATGGCTTTTTCAGTGAAAGAGATAGGAAGCTTCTGAATTTCATTCCTTCCAAAGTCATTCCTTCCCACTTAACCTTATTCCCACCTGCTAGCAAAGACAGATTTTTCAAAAGTGACTCCCTATCTTGCATCCAAAAAATGGCCGTGTTTTAGCAAAAGTTTTGTATAATGGATAGTTCACCTCTGTTCTGTGTCTAAAGAGTTTTAAAATCTCTCTGAATATGTTTGGGCAAAAGCTATTTCCTGGGGAATTTGCTGTTTTTATCATGACCCAAGGAATTCCTATCTGGCTGGTTTGGGATTTCAGTTGTTGTGAAAGGAGGGACTCACAGGAGGGACTGTGTCAGTGGAACTCGTGTGGCAGCAGCTTGGACAGTGTGATTGGCTAAGATATTGTATTTATCCCAAGTGAACCCGGCCTGTTTCTCGGGATAGTGATACTCTTGGTGCTGATTATCAGACTAAAGGACATCTGACCATCCTTGGTTGCAGATCAATTAATGTAACTTACTACTACAACAATATTTAACCTTGAACTTTTGACTTATTATCATGAGTAATAGTTTAACATAAACATCTGTAGGGACTAATCTATATTTTTTAACAATCCACTGTACCACTGTTGTAGGCAAACTTCAAGTGCAGAGCAGCTGTAGAAGAGTTTCTATAATGTAGTTTTCATTCAGAGGGAACAAACAGATTTCTGTGGCTTCCCAGAACAAACTGCATAGGAAAGTGATGCCTATTGAGGTGATAAATTAGATTCTATATACGATGACAAGTGCTCAAAAATCCAAATGTATTTGTAAAAGTAGCTCTAATAATAAAATCTGACTTTTAGGCACTGAAGTCTTCAAACAGTGCATGAGTTTGATGATTTTCTTTAGTGCCCAAATTTAGCCATGTTTCAGATTTTACCAAATGTGCCAAAATCTCACAGTAAAACAAAATCACATAAAAACAAAAAAACAAAGCCCCAATCCAAAGAGGGAGCAATGGGGATGACAGTTATGAGTTTACAAATCACTGGCTTAACCCTATTCAACACAGTCATCTCACAGCCAGTCTTGTCAGCATTTGTTCTTGTGTATCTTTGTCCACAAGCAAAACACAGGGATTAATATATATCCTCTACATTGTAAGAGTGAGCGTGTAATGATGCTTTAGATAAAGTAAAGCATTTGACCAGTGAGCAATAATACTTGGTTTTTTATCTTGTGATTATTCCATTTATTCTAGTCTTAATTTTTTTACTTATTAATTGTTCATAAGTATTTTTTTCAAATAAAGTTGTTAGTGTAAGAAAGCTGGATGTTAACATTGGTTTTCCTATTATTGCACATTCTGTCACAGGTAATACAGCCAGTCAGTTCAAGGCTGTGCTTAATTCATTGGGATGAGGAATTCACTCGGAATGGGTGAGAGTAGCTGAGCAGGTGGCTGTGGTTCACTCTGCATATCTACCACCAAGTAATCCAAGTGCCTGGAAATTTGTGGAAGAGTTGTCTCTGCAGTGAGCTATTGAATGGGCTTCTTGTAATCATATATGACCATGTTACTTTTATAAAAAGCAATGACTGTATGATCTTACTGTGGTTAAGACCTGACTGACCTGACTTTGGGTTTTGCAGCAGTTTGTGTAAGTCCAACTTTCTGTAATGTTGAGAGTGGATGATTTTATTTTAACGCTGAATACAAAAAGAGAGATGCAGATGGGCTTTCAAAATTCTCCCTGATTTTGTGTGTTATTCTACTCAGCTGCAAAGGTGCTACATATACTCTCTAGAACAGTCTCATAATACAAATTTCTGTTTCTCATAGGAATTGAATTTTAATCAGGAAAGAAAAAATCCACTTGGGAATAAAAACTGCCAACATTCATTAGTCCTTGAATTAGGAAGTTACATAAGCCAGCAGTCTTACAACTTGGTGGGCGTATGGTAGTGTGGGTGGAGCTCTGAACTTAGAAAGGAGTGTCACTGGAGTCAGCTGTAGGATCAGAACAACTTTACGAATGCAATCATTCCCACTCTTAAGGGTAGCCCCTTAAAATTATGTAGGATTTCCTTCCCACGTCTTTCAAGTGGTATTTAAGAAGTAATGAATTCTGTCTCAAAAAAAAAAAAAAAAAAGGAACAAAAGTGGTTGGAATTAATTCTTTTTCTGTAGAGAGTTTTAAGTCATGGTATTGTATGGTTATAAACTGCATTGTAGATCCGTCAGAAATGGCTTCTGTATGTATTCCTTACCCATTGCTAACAGATGGCCAAAGATTTAGAATTTACTTTTAATGAATCCATAGCCACATCTCCCAAACTGATGAATTTGCTATCAAATATAGTACCTACTGTGCCTGTTTTCTGAGTACACTGAACTTTTATCTATTTCTGACCCTAAAAACTGCATTGAACGATCCATTGAATTCAGCCAGCTGTTCGCCAGCCTCCTTTGATACCTAAATGACATTAACTAATTTTCCTCTCTTAACTGTTGAAATCTGAGAGACCACAAATCTCTTAACTGAACATGACTCCCAGTGGCCAATATTTTAAATTGTGACCAGCATGAATACCAGCTCTATTTCTTATTCTGTCGAGAGGAACTAGCACTGGTGCAGTTGGCATGACAGAGAATCCAGGAAGAGTGTTGATTCTTCAGGAACACTTGCAGCTTTACATACATGATTAAATTCTTCAATTTCTCCCAAAAGGAAGTCTCTAATTAATTAATTATCATATATCTAGGAAGACCTCCCAATGCAGTTTCTACAAGAATTCCATCCCACAGTAGTCCATTAAATACTTGCTTTAAAAAGATCTTAAAGGACTTGCAGATATAGAAAAAGATGCTTGACCCCCATTTAAACTGGATGGAAGATCTTGGGATTTTGTGTTGTTTGTGTACAGTATCTACTGTGTTTGGAATAAGAGGCTTCTAGGAGTTTGAATATGAGGATTTCTCTGCTTATTGGGGGGGAACCACTCACGGGACATGAGCAAGGAGCTTTTCAACCATGCCTTTGTGCTCTTTTTTTTTTTTTTTCATTACTAAATTAGGACAATTTTGCTTTCACTGCCGTTTTGACAAAATATTTCTCTGCTTGTTTGTAAACTCCTGTGGTCTCCCTTCCCCATTTGCTTTTGTTTTACCTGTGTAACCCTAATTTTACTCTAGTTTTGTTAAACTTAACATAGCTAACTACTTCTTTATTTTCCCATCATACGTCTCTGTGATATCTGGGCAACTTCAAGTTTTCCAGTTTGTTTGTAATAAAAATAAGTTTCATCTAACCTAGGTTTCTCCCTACTGCTCCTATTTCCTGTCTGGTATCATTTCCTTACAGTGGGAAAGGTAAGTTTAAAAAAAAAGGCAATCAAATTTAGTGACAAAAATTAGGGTCACTGTGCTTGCTGTCAGTGTCTGCAGAGCTATTTCTGTAAAGCTTTGGTCAGAGGTGATGCTCTGTTCACACAGCACTGCTTGTGCTGAATACTTCTCTGTAGAATAAGCTCCTAGTTTTTGTCGCAGCAAGCTTTACAGCTGCATTAATTCTTGAAATAACCTTCCATTTGTGTGGATCCATTTCTCTCCCACCTCCAAGTCTACTAAAATTAATTTCTTCCATTATTACCCTTTGTTGCATCTTTCTTGGTTATTAAAGTGGACAAGTGTTGTAGTTAAGGACTCTCTGTTGAGTCAGTCATCAAATCAGTGCTGTTATACCACTAGTGACTGTACTTTCTTCCCTCTAGATCCTGATATCCTAACCCTAGTAAAGGCTGCCATGGGATAATAAAGTTTCTTAGGTTTATTTTTCTAATCACTAAGATTCAGGTGAAGGTATCTTAGTACCTGATGAGCCTTAGACACCTGGAGAGCTTTGAAGACTCCTAGCATCAAAGAAGATCTAGAATGAAATATTAGTAATATGTATTAAAAAACACTAATGAAAAGTTTTCTGTCATCTTCTACATTAAAATTGGTCTCAAGGGCAATTCTGAAAAATAGAGCATGATTTAAAAAAAATGAAATTACTTTGTCCTAAGAATTTCTACTTTTAGGCACGTAATAAAAGCAGAATAGTGTTGTGTGAAAAAGGTAAAAATATGTAGATTTTTTCATGTCTAGGTCATAGTATTATTTCATAAGAAATTATTATAAGCCTTCAAAATTAATATCCTATCCAGCCATTGAAGGCAAATTAAATGCAAATGAAACTCCTCAAATGAACGCATAATGCTTACTACACTGAGGATTCAAAACACATTTGTGATGCTGAGTAGGAAAAAAATCAAACTTACATTGAATGTACTCTGCAAATGCAAATGTCATCATCCATTTCTTTTTATGCTTTTCTGGTTTGTGCTCTTTGTTTTGCAAATATGGTAATTGTAATGCGGTTGTATTAAAATTGGAAGAAGTTATTGAAATTCACCCAGCAAACACTCTTCTTCCAAAGTTATTTGGTTCAAAAGTGTAAAATGGATTTTGAATTTTATGTCAGCAGTTTTAAAGCTTATCATGTTACATTCATATATTCCTCTATGTCACAAATGAGATCAGAAATATTGAAGTGTTAGTATGAAACTACAAAAACCCCAAAAGGCATGTTTTGATCTATGATTTATTTGTTTTTCTTAAATGAAAGGCCATCTGATGACATTTCTTTTGGCAAGACAAATGTTTTAATTCATATGCTGAGTCCTTTACTTAAACTTTGACTGGTGTATTTTCCTTCCAGTATTTTAATTTCAAGAGTTACCTTAACATGTCAATTTCTCTGTACAAGTCCTGTAGGAAATAACTTTTTAAGCCTAAAAGGATTACCCTTTTCTGCCTTCATGCATTTTATACTTCCATTTACTCATATCCAGTGACAATGGTGGGAAGAGCTCTCTCGTGTTTGCTACACAACTGACCACAGTGCTCTGTGATACAAACTCAAGGAGTTGAAGAATCTTTCTCCAATATATTGTTAAGTTTTCTACACTAACTTTTTTCTTAGCTGTCATTATAGATGACTTCCAGCACTGCTAAATCTCTCAGGTACTGGATACCTTCAACTGCAGTGGTCTGCTTTCCTGGGCAGTTGACAAGATCTTCCTTAAATGAACGTCTTGCCCAGCACAGCAAGGCCATCAGTGCCAGGGTAAAGCACAGAGCCACTGGCTGTGTTAGCCTGTTCCCAAACTTGGCAAAGAAGGAGATAAGCACCTCAGCTGCCAACTCCCTGTCCTGCTACCCAATAACTGCTGTAACTGCAGCATGATTAATGTGAAACTGCCATGGTCTCACCCACACTGGGCACCAAAAAGGGCTGTGGTGGGCTGACCTTGGCTGGATGCTAGGCCCTCACCAAGCTGCTCTAGCATGACTCCTTTTCAGCTGATCAGAGGAGAGAAAATTAGATGGGAGACAACTCATAGGTTGAGATACAGCAGGTTACTGAAGCAAAAGGTTATGTGCACAAAAGCAAAGGAAAATAAAACCTCAAAGATTTAACTTTGTGCTTCTCACTAGCAGGTGTTGTCTGGACAGTTCCCAGGAAGCAAGGCTTCAACTTTCATAGCGGTGGCTCCAGAAGGGAAATGTTGTAAACAAAGAATGTCCCCACTTCCAACTCCTTTTAGCTTTTGTGTCTGAGCTGATGATACATGGTCTGGAAAATCCTACTGGTCAATGTGTGTCACTGTCCTGTTAGTGTCCCCTCCTATGATCTTGCCACCTCCCAGCCTACTGCCTCAGGCCACAGCCTCAGGCTGTGCCAGCCCTGCTGAGCAGCAGCCAAAGCTCTGGGTGTTACCGACACCTTTCCAGCTCCTGGTGCAAAGCACAGCACTGGGAGGGCTGCTTGGGGAACATGCACTCCAGCTCAGACCCAATAGAGCTGTTCATCTGGGATTCAAACCATAGAAAGAAGATTAAGACCATTAAGAGAAGGAAAGCTGAATTGCTGTAAATGACTGACACAGGCTTTATTCTGCTGTGGCTGGTGTGGAAGATGCTGGATCAGAATAGTGATGTGTCAGGTATGTGGCCTGTAGTACTGTGCAAACATCTTAACTTTGTCAAATGCAGAAATAAAAAAAAATGGGGAAAAAACTCAAGCCCCACAGTTCTCACAGGTCATTTTAGTAATGAGGCCTGTAGTGTGCAAAGATTGGATAGAAGACATCAGAAAACTGACCAGCAAGAAAGGTGATTATTACACACCTAAACAAGGAGCACAAGGAAAAAAAGCTTTGTTGCATGCACAATATCTGATGAACAAGAAAGGTGGAACAACTTTATGGAACTGATTGTCAGGGAAAAAAGTTAATGCTAAAGCATTTTATGGGAAATTAAAGTTATACCCTGTGGTGAGAGAGACATGCAGTCAAAGATGAATACCCATGTGTTTTCATTTTGCAGCATAGCAGCAAAATCTGTTTTGATCTCATTTGTCTCGTTAAATGTTTCAACTGACTCTGTATGTATTGTCTTTATATCCTGTAGGATACAGGTTAAGATTCTGCACGCTGTTTGTCAAATTTTAAGATGTAAAGCAATGCTCTTGGAGGCTTAGCATCTTTGTTTAAGCACAGCTGTGTTACAGTATGTGTTTGAGAGTCTGATTGAATATTACAAGGCTACATGCAAAGCAGATCTCCACTGATGTGGCCTTTGATTAGTGGGGAAATGGAAAATAAAAATTTTGGCGCTGCAGTGGTTACATATTAATCATCAGAGACTATTAAGGAAGGGAGATTGTCTCCTTGGTGTACACAGGTACTAGCAGCAAGTTTTGGGAGCCATGCAAGCACTATTTGAGGACCTGGAATCTAACTGATTATTTGGAAAGAAAACCAAAATTTTTGAGTTTATGGGAATCTCTTTTATCATTTGGAGAGGATCTTAGAATTACTACCATTCTTGGCTGGAAGGAGGTATTTCTGTGTGTATGTATATCAGCCAGTGTTCATACCTCAGTATAATAAGAAATATAGTTTTGACACTTTCTTGTGATGTTTTAGTTATCTGCTCCACTTTATTCAAAATTTGCTTCAGATACTGGTAATTCCAGGTACTAAATCTTAATTCCTCAGGTGATTGCTTAAAATAAATCTGTAACTCTGATGACATAGGAACACAAATGCCGTTTAATATCTATGATACTGGGGCACATATGCTTTATAAAAAGTAGCTATAGAACAGAGATATTGAATGCCATAGTTGTTATGAGCAGTTTAATCATATCTGACCATGAAGTAAAATGTGAGCAGATGTGACTGGTCTCTCAACTGATACAAAATAGTGTAGTTATCTGAAACAGTAGAGTTATGCTAGCTTGACCCAGAAGGATTTGAGAGGAAATTTGTAAAAGTTGATGTGACTTTTAATCCATATTGGTTATCTATTAATCTATTAAAAATACTTTAAGAAAATTGTTAATGGAGAAGTAGTTGCCCTGTGACATAGACTACAGCAACCACAGAAAGTGTTTATAATGAGGTGGTTCCAGGTGTTACACAGTGGTGCTTAAAAGCTCACAACTACTTTCATAACAAATTCTGTGATCAAGTGTGCAGCTGGACCAGCATCCATGAGTAAATCACTGACAGGCAGGGCCAGGTGATGACTGCAAACCAGGCAAGAGTTGGGCAAGCTCCATGCCCAAGGAGATGAGGACTTGGCATTGGCAAGGGCAGCGTTTGCATGGCCACAGGCTGATGGTTTTCAGAAATGCAAGTAATTCAATTTTTAGAAATTCAAGTTGGCTGTTTGCTTTTGGTAATCTCTTTGCCTCTTGACTCTAAGTTCCTTAGACTCCTATTTATGTACATGTCTCTTTCTTAATGAGGCTGTGCATGTGAGGCCTTTAAAAATACATTCCAGTTATACGAATTCTGGAAACTAAATACAGCCGACCTTTCAGTGTGTATGGGATGGAATCACTGAAATATATAACTACTGCAGGTAGCAGGGGAAGATTTTCTTTGAGTCACTTTGGTAAATCAATTTTCCAGTGGGGTGGGTCATAATCTGTCAATGATTTGCTGTCTCTTGCGGTATTTTCATTCCATTGGGATATAAACATGAGGGCACTTCAGTGAAAGGTTTACTACAAAGCTTTCCTCTGAATCTTTTTTAATGAGTATATGAAGGACTACAGCTGTTTGGAAATAAATTTGTATATAGAGAGAAATAATGAGATTTTTAAAAAATACAGTATCAACAGTGAAGAGTGAAAACCTTTCAGTTTTGTCTATTCTTAACGTTATCATATTGCTCCAAAATCTGGTTTTAAGAACTAAGTGATATAAAATGTTTTAGGTTAAATAGGTAGATGCAATTAACTTCAAAAATATTCTTTTTAAGATCTACCTAAACCAATAATATGTTTTTTCCAGTTAATCAATACTGTATTAATTTTTACCACCCTAAACCAGAAGGTCCAGTAGCATTTAAGATCCCTAAATAGAAAAAAGTGTGGACCTGGCTTTATTTAGAGGTTTCAAGTCCTGTTTTGCAGATATGTTGACATTTATGAAACTGTCAAGCTTTGATCATATTGGTTAATCCAATTTAAAGATGCTTAGAGTTTTTTTTAACCTTCAGCTTGACATAACTGGTGGTGGTGGTTTCAGAGAGAGGGAGCAATAGCATATTCAGGAGAAATACCACAGGCCAGCATTTGCAACTATTACCATTTAAATAGCCTGTGTCAACCTAAACAATACACAAGGGTTTGGATGACATTTTTTGTGGGAATTTGATTCCAAGGATCTTTACGGTATGATAAGTACGTGATCCAAAATGACATATTATGGAGTTATTCTGGGCTGGGGTGAACACAGATCTAAGCAAAGGATGATAGGCAAAACTGCATCCCAAACTGCATCGAAGGAGCAAGAAATTACAAATAGATGGAAAGCACTCTAAACAATTTCCTTCACCATGTACAGGACTGTATTGTGACATTCATCAGCGGAATCTCATCTTCCCAACCTGCTTCCAATTTTCTGCAGCCTATTTGAATAGGTCCACTTCTATTAGGACCAAATTTAAGGGACAAGGTAGGGTTTTTATTCTAGCTACACCAGGACACTGTGTCAGTACTGCCAGGAGAATATCTCTAAAAATCCTGACTTCCAAGTTCCTTGATCTGTAAATATCATACATTTGTTCACAGGTAAACCCCTAAATAACTCATTAAGGATTGTGTTTAGGAAGAATTTTCAGGATTGAAGATTAGGGAAAATTGTAATTTTTGGCTTCATTTCTTTTATTACTTAGAAATCCTCAGTAGATTTTTATGAGAACCTGCAGAAAAATTCATGTTATAAATAAAGAAAAGCCTGAAAAAAAAATAAGGTCCAGGAGCTCTGAGAGTTATAATCTTGCACTTGAAATGTTAGGCAGGGATGAAGAAGGCTTGCAAGCTGCTCCTGCAGTGCTGGGCTGCTGAGAGCACAGGGCTGGAGGAGTGCCAGTGCCCACCAGAGCCAAGCAGAGGCGAGTCGAAAGGGAGAATGCAACTTTGGGTATCAGAATCTGCTGTCTGGGTTGATTTTTAGAATACCAAGTGTGTGATAAATTTTAACTTAACTCTCAATTGTGTAAGTGTGACACTTTCATAATAAACACAGGCTGCTTGGGTTCATCTGAAAACAATCTTATATGTTTGGTTCATTTTATTCATGGGGACAGTTTCTGTGTCATCTGCTGAGTGGGTTTGGTGCTTTTCCCCCTTTTTTCCCAAAACTAGCTCTGAGTGCTTGCAAGGAAAAAAGAAAACAGACACCAAGAGGAACTGAAGTTGTTCATTGTGGGAAGTGTGCCTACAAAATTTGTTTTAAAGCTTTGAATATTTTATTTTTGTTACAAGATGGATTTCAAAGACTGAGGAACAGATCTTTCAGTCTGTATTCTTTATCTGCAAAGTTTTTTTTTTTTTTTAATTATTTGCTTAAAAATATTTGCTCTCTTTTAATAAATGGACAAAAATTGATTGGTCAATACTAACCTTTAAGATACAGTTTTTGTTAGTGAATAGAAATTGTTACTTAGTGCTGCGGTGATATGAAAGATGATGTAACAGTGACCCTGCTTTTGGGATACCATAGGAGAAATACTGTGCATGGCAATATTGGCAATTATGCTGTGTTATTTTTAATGCCCATGGATGTCCTTTGAAGTGACCTATCCTAAGGAGCCTCTCTGGTTTAGTTTTGTGCCAGTGCTTTGTTTAGCAGGGCTACATATCATTGTTTCACTTGGATATCTGTGTAAATGTTCTTTCTTTAGCTGTCAGTACTGCCTGAAAAGTACTCTCTGGAAAAAGATTCCTTACTTTTGCCTTTTTTTTGTTCAATATTATCTGTGAGAGATATGTATATACATTTGTACAGGAATACACACTGTGTCTGCATTTATGTGGCCCATGAGAGCTGTGGAGATGCTTGTTTCCACTTCAGCTACTTCCTATAAACTGATTACAATTTTAAAAGCTCATTGTAATATCAGTCCTGCTTGTGATCATCTTCCAACTGAAAGCTAGTCTGATGTATACTAATATCTTGCTAATATATGTTGTATGACACATGTTCAAAAAAAGAGGTAACATTTAAAAATGACACTCAATATTACTGACAATGTAAATGATGCAACCCCATCAGTTTTGAATCAATTTGGATTTAATCATCATTTATAATTCATTTGATTTCCTCTTAAACTCTGCCTCAAGCATCTCCTAGGTGTTTAGACTGCAGAAAGATAAAATGCATAGATGTATATTGCTGCCTAATAAATCTCTTTCATGTTTTCCACTTGCAGAGACAGGGTAGCCTGACCTTGGAAAAGGGCTGTAATCCAGTCTCTTTATAGAGATGAGGAAGCAGCTTTGACAAGCAAAAGTTAAACCCTAGATGGTCCAGGACTATCTAGCCATTGCTTAATCTTCTTAATATGGTAAGACAAATCCCATTCTTCATCTTTATATTAACATATTTCAATTTTATTACAGTTTTTAACTCTTAAGAAGAACTGTAGAAGCTTGGATAGAAATGCCAGACAAGCATACACATTCAAAAGAAAAAGGACTCCTCAGCTCAGCAAGCTCACAAGTTTCAAAAAGATTATTTTAAATGGCTGTGAGTGAGGAAAAATTAGGGCATTGAGCAAGCCAACATAACTACTGCAGAGATAATAAAATAAGGACTATAAGGTGAAAATTAATTATTATTAATAATAAAATACATTTGTTCTGGGTAGGGCTTGCTGTCAAGACAGGATTTCCAAGTGGCCACAGGGATTGAAATGGCCTCTTCTGATTGTTACGTGCATCATCAGCTAGTTTCCCATTTTTTGGGAGCAGGATATGATTATCCCCAGTTGTTTAAGGGAAGGAACATCTAATGTCAGCCTTAATCTCTGTGAGGTGGCTGCTTGTTATTGCAGTCTGCACAGAGACTGACCAGAAGGATTCCACTTTGAAAATTGTGTCTGGAAATGAAGCTCTCTTCTTTTTCCACGTCTCTTTTTTATTCTTCTCTCCCAAACTAGTATAATGGATATTATTCTGTATTTGCAGAAATTGTCTGCCACTGAGCAGGTTACACCAGCCATTGAAGCAGCCAAAGAGCTGAATAGTGGTTGAAGTTGGCCAGATTAATTTAAGGTAATATTTTCAGCAGTGCATACTTTTTATTTAAGAATAATTAAATTAATTATTAAATATTTTATGGTGAACTAAAAAAAAAAAACAACTCCGTTTGAAAACATAGGGATAGAGTATGTGATGTCTGCTCTGTGTGTAACTTGGATATTAAAATCTGTGATTTGAACCATAGAGTTGTTCTGGTATGTCAGTGGTTTGGTTGCTATAATTAGATTATATGACATTTTCTAGGAAATTTGTTCACTTATGAGTTAATTTATTATAAAATATATTTTTATTTCATAAAAAAACAACAAAATTACTAATAACAAGAAAAATTCAGTATTTGCAAAGATGTTTAAAAATTCACAAAATTAGTAATAAATCATAAACAGCTCAAATCCAAATTGATTCAGCTGGAGTGAGTTGTTCTGAAAACATTTCCCATGTTTCACTAGGTCTCACATTTAAAATCCCATGAAGAATAAAATCTCTAGAAAGTGTGAAACATTTGCAGTCCCAGTCAAGACACCCTAAACCAAGCTTTGTACCTTTGCTGTAAGGGTGTTGCTGATATTTAGAAATCTGAATTTTGAAGAGAGAATAAAAAATCTGGCTTCTCAGATGCTGGTTGTATTCAGCAGGCTTGTAAATAACCTTGGAAAGGGCTGATTAGGTATGAGATACAGGCTGTAGGTTGATTAAATTTGTTTGAATTCTCAAAAGCAAAGCTGATTCTAAACAGGTAAAACATGGTATTTATGAAACTGAATGGCAGATGAAATTCAATTTTGGTAAATGGAAAGGAACTAATGTATTTAAGTATGCATTTTGATTCAGTAGTTACTATTCAGGAGGGAGATATTGGCATTATTGTGATTAGTTCAATAAAACTGTCACCTCAGCACCAGCTAAAGAGGAAAATACAGTTCTATAAAACATCCTGGGAAAAAATAAGATAAAATAATGAATGCAATCCTTTTGAAATCTAGGTTTCATTCTTATCTTGAATATTGAGACAAGAGTGGTAAAAGTTCCCAGAGGAACTAGAAGGGCTACAAAGAACAATAGTAGAGAAGGGTTTCTGTTTGAGGACCAATTAAAGTGCTCTGTAATTTCTCCTTGGAAAGAGAAGACTGGGGTTGTGGTAATGGTCTAGTAACTGACAAATAGTGTAGGAAAGGTAGCATTTTTATTTGTTCTTGTAATGTAAGGATGATGGTGTACTGAAGAAAGCCATGCAACAGTTTTAAAATCAACAAATAGAAATATTTTCTTCACAAATAGGTAAATTGTGGAATTCCCTGTTAGAGGATATAATGGAGCTATGAAATGGGAATAGGCTCAAATAGGATTTGATTACTTTGTGCTGTAATGAATAGGTGTGATTTTGTGTATTTTAAAGAAAATGCAGTCTTCAGATATAATTCCTCCCTCTGCTTTTAGACGATGTGTCCTGCTGAAGGGATATGCCATTCTGTATTTTTCTGGTTTCTTATAGTATTCTCCAATTGTGGATCTTTGTCTAAGCAAAATATATGTCTGTTCTTATGATCTTCAGGTATTTGAAAGCAGGATTAATTTTACCAGTACTGACAGTTTCTCTATGAAGTGATATTAAATGCTTGCATATGTTTACACCTTAATCTTGTGAAGCACACCTGCAAGACATCCCCACTGAAATGTGCTGTGCTTGAACAGAGCTCTCCCACAGCCCCGCTTGCCCAGGGGGCTCCTGCACAGGAGCTCTGCTGCAGTCGTGGGTGATGGTAAGGACAAAAGTGCAGGTGCAAATTTAGGTATATGTGACATTCACATTCTCTGGACAGAGAGACATAATTCTGTCTCTCAGGATTTCTTGGAGAAGCACAGAGAGAAGAGAAAACAATCTTTATCTCTGCTCCTTTGTTTACCCATGTGGAATGTGGTGTGGAGATTGTTTACCTGCAGTGATTGCTGGGTTGGATTCTGGTGAAGGCTGTTTGGGTTCAGTGACCAACTGGATCCAGCTGTGGCTTGGATGCTCAGCAGAGAGTCACGAGCTTGGGTTGGTTAGTTAGGTAAGTAAGAAGTAAGATGTAGAATAGTATAGTATCTCTTTAAATACTATATTAATGTAATATAATATAGTTTAATAAAGCTATCCTTCAGCCTTCTGATCTGGAGCCAGCCATCATCATTTCTTCCCTGGAACCAAGGTCACTGCATTATTACTATAGGGATGGGGATTTCCTGCTCTGTGGCTGCTGTTGGGTTTGGTCAGAAGGTTTATTTCTGATAATAGAGCTGCATCAGCTGGTGTCTTGAACTTAGGGCTAACAATTTTATCTGTATGGTAATCAAACTCAAAGAGACAGGTGCATGGGCCTTCTCTCTTCCTGTTTGGGGTCTTGTACCCTTTTCTGCATTCTGTTACTAAGTCCTCAAACAGGCACTGAAATGAGCCTTTTGTGTTCACCCATGTTTTTTCCTTCCTTTCCTGTGAAGAATCAATGTAAATGAGTCTGCAATACATTTGCTGCTAGCAATTTTGATGTGGTGTGAAACCTGTTTCATACTTTTGCTTATCAATTTCATGACCAAATGATTATTATAAAGTTTTTATTTATCATTCTTTGCTTTTGTGATCCATAATAGAAGTTCTATTTATTTATGGTAAATGATACAACTTTGTGGATGTGTGTCAGGTTTCTCTGTTTGTAGGATTCCTTTTTGTATCAAAAAGTGTCTCAGGGAATGGAAGAAAATGGGCTAAGTAAGAAATAAGGTTAAAAAAAACCACAAATAGAAGGAGGGAAAAAAAATCAAAATTTGAAATGTGAGAAAAGGTATTGTCAGCAAATTCTAGAAAGTTTTTTTGGGTACAGAATGAGCAAGAAATATATTTCAGAAATACAGGTTGCACTCTAATTCCCTTAAGCCTCTCCTTTCTACTTTGGCCTAAATTTGACATTGCTGGCATGTCTTCTTTGCAGCACAGTTCATGGAAAGCCAGAATGGTGCAGCTGGTTCCTGGCTTGTTTGTTGCTAAGGGGAAATCTTAATTAAAGCCTCCTTTGTTATGTGCTACCATGTCCTTGGAAGGGGTGTGATGTTGTGGAGGATATTCCATGTCAGGGACAGCTTCAGAGAACACTGGTCAGGGAATACAAGTTCTTTGGAGAATGAAGTGTTTTTAAAATAGATAATGATATGCAGAGATAAAATTTGGAAAATTTGGCCTTTGCTTTGGGTTTGCAATGCTTTGGGCATTCTGCCTGTAACTATACACACGTATATTCTGGAATTTCTGCCAGTCACCTGCCACTTGGTGTGACATGTAGCATCCAGACATGTTTCTTGCCAAGTCCCACAGGACTCCTCGTTGCTCTGTGCTCAAAGATTTAAACCAGATTAAAAAGAAACCATGTGAACCAGAGCACAAAAAGAGCCCTGAAATATCTGTGAAGCATCACTGGCCTTTCACAGCCATCAGCACTCCTTGTCACCATACCAATGGTCCAGGTGCCAGTGGGTATCAGCAGAGAGCGAGAACAGGATGGTGAGCTGAGCTTCTGGAGGACACTCCAGCTCTGTTGATGTCTTAAACAAAATGCTGCATTCACTCAAAAATACTATTTTGCAATATTGTAATTGCAGTATTTCAAGCTGGGCTAATTCTGCTTGAAATTTAGATACAACTTTAATTTTCCCCATGGGGGGAAAAAAAGTGTTGACTGAACCATTCCCTCCCATAGAATCCTGAAACTGCATTTTTTAGTAATTTGTTTAACAGAAAAATGCTCAACTTAGTATCTGCGAATTTGGGATTAATATCCTTAGCTAAAATTGTCTCTTTATCCAAGCAAAAATTTGACTCTTTAAACATTGACTTAGATATGCCGACATAAATGAAGAAACAGTGCTTTGAGGCCTCTGAATTCACAAGTGATAAAAGAGCAAGAGAACACCCTTTTCGTAACAAAATGATGGAGGTGAAGAGCTTTCAATAAAATCTTTCATATTTTGTTAGAGAAGCCTTAAAAATTATTCACTCCTGAATAGATTTAACTTACAGGATTTGTAGAAGAACAAATGTTTGGCTCATCCATTTCCTTTAGTGGATACATAGCAAACCTACAAAGTCCAGTTATTTCTTTTAATGGAGAACTAGGTGAAGAGATAATTTCATTGTGTACAAAGTCCAGTTATTTCCTGTGAAGGACAATTAGGTGAAGAGATAATTTCATTGTGTACATATATTTTTCCAGAAACAGTTGCCTTATGCTGAGGAACAAGTGAGTATAGCCAAATACGTAAACCAACGATGCTTTTTGTGTGGTGTTTGTTAATGGTACCTGCTGGAATATTTTACTTCTATTTTACAAATAAGAAACGTGCAGTAATTCTCAGAAATATTCCAGTAGCTGTTCTGTAGCTCAGTGAAATGAGACCTGCAGTGGTTTAATCTGTTTTTTAATTAATATGTCTATATCTCCGTAAAAACAAATCCAGTGGGATCTTGCTGACACTGTTAACTCTTATGAGATTATGCTACATATCAGCAAACTCCAACAGAATTGAAAGGAGATAATAGCCAAATTTTTAATTTACTCAGATAATTTTGAATTCTCAAAATTATTTTTTTCAGTTTAGCCATGCATTAAAATAGCTTTCCCTTTTCCTCTTGAAAATATTTGAAAATGTGTGTTTGTTAAGATAACAGTACTCTTGGCTGCATTTAGCTTCTTCTCAGTGTTTCCAAGGTCAGACCAACAGCAACATTCAAGGGCTCAATAATCACATTCTAATTTGGGCCTCAGCAGTGTAAACCTATGCAAAGATATAACATTTCAGTGGTTTCACTTTGATGGTATTTTTGAGAGCAGAATGTGACTTTAATTATTACACAGAACACAGCTTTGTATGTCAAAAAACCCAGAGAAAAATTGACAAGCTCAACCTACTTTAGAACCATCATGTAAGCCAAAATTTATTAAAATGGTATTCCACAGAAGACATCCTATTGGCATTTCAGGTTCAGACAGTAACTGAAAAATGCTTTTATATACAGATTCATACCAACAGCTTTCTGTCCAGCAGGTGACTTTCTGCATTAAAAGGTTTCTAGAAGTGGAGATTTTAATAGGATGAGAAACCTTGATAAAACACTTTGATTCTTATATTTGAAATTTTTTTCCCCATTACATTTGCTTTAGCTGGTGCTGCTGCAGTTAAGGGGATCTCAATGCTCCTATTGTAAACTCCTTTCATGAGGTTTTATGACTTCATGGTAAAAAATAGCTTTTGTCTGAAATACAGCAGATTTTTTTTTACCAATTCTTTTTTCAGTTAAACAGCGAATGTTAACTTGAAAAAAACACATTTGTTGTAAATGAAAGGGCAATCTTCAGCTCAGTAATATCACCTCAGATTAATAAAAATGACAGTATTTTAAAAATCCAATTTTGTTTTCACAGTTAAGGTTGTTTGTTTGATTACCTTTTTTGCATTGCACTTTGTTTAGACAGGGAAATGGATGAAGTTAGTTTCAGTGGGCTTGTAATCATTCTCGCTCTCAGGTCGTTAGTACCACAATATTTAAGATGCAATAGCTGCAAGGTAAGTTTGATGAAAACAACTACACATATTGGAATTTTCCAAAAAGTTCTAATGTTACATCCATCCATTTTTGGTTGCATTTATGTGTCACAACCCAGCAGCATTCACCTGCTCAGCTCTGATTTCTGCCCTTTTGTCTGTCAGTCAGGCTGCAAAGACCCTGGCTGTTGAAGATGCGGTCTGCAGCTCCTCCTTTCCCCTGATTCTGAGAGCACCTTTTCACAAACAGGAGCTGGAAGATGAATGAGCCAGTGCTCAGAGGGCTGAGCTCCCTTCTCTGCCCTCCTTGTCTCATTTCCTTGCAAGGGCCCAGGCTTTGCCCTTCCTTGTTTCTTGACTTGTGACAATGCACCTGACCTGTTTGTTGAGTTCTCCTGGCTTTTGGGTTTATGTTCTAAGCAGTGTCTTTGCTGTCGTGTAGCTTAGCAGAAATATGTTGTAGTGGCAGTATCAGTCAGTCCTGCCATCGTGGTCTTGGTGCTGTAACAAATAACCCCCTGGGCAGAGGGAGTTTTCGTGTTAATGGGTTTTATTTGGGGAGCTACCAGAGAGTGGTGGTGCTTCCTTTTAAATCTTGGTGTTTGGAAAGTGCCTTTGTTTGTGCATGGAGGGCTGCCAGGCTCGCAAGGGTTTTTCTTTTGCACCTGCTGTAAGAACTCAGGACTCAGGAAAAGACAAGTCAGGGGAGCAGAAGCAGCTGGGAGCTCAGTGGGCAGTCAATGCAGTTCTCAGGTGAACATTTGGAGGAGTTTGCACTTCCAGGGAGTGCTGGGACCCTGGTGCATTTTCCCTCCTTCATGAGAATATGGCAGAATCAAGGTCTCTGTTTACTCTTGCTTTAGTACCCTGCAGCTCAGATCTTCAGTGTCCTGTGAGCTCATCATTTGTCATTATTTCCTGGTTTACACGAGGTCCATACTATGAGATACAGGAATGAGCAGCTAAATGCTTAGTGATTGGTACACTTAGTAAAATGCTATGTATCACGCTGTTTTCTCTATGTTTACAATAGAGAATTAACTCCTATATAACCATTATACTCATTGACCTAGAATGGTTACAGTAGATTTTGCAAATACCTTTCTCTGTTGGAGAAGGCCCTATTAAAGGGTAGCAGTGACAACATGAGGAGCAGCCTTCAAGAATTTGCAGAGACAGAATGGATTGTGTCACTGCTATGTTTGGTGAACAGGAGCCATTAGATTTGATTATGAAGTGCTTTTAAACAGGAAAATTTTTAAAGAGATTTTCAAAATGCCTATCTCAGTTCATTGACCACTACCTTAATTTGAGATTTGTAGACTGAATATATTGGTTTTTTAATTCAGAACACAAGGGAAATTTGTTTTGCTTGTCTTAGAAAATATTAGAACAAATCAAAAGTGATATGAAAGCTTTAATTAGAAAATATTTAGATTTGTGATGCAAATGAGTTTATGAAAATGATCCACTTGCGGTAGAGGAATAATGGAGCCAAATTATTGGAAAGTAAAGATAACAGCATATCTGGGGTCTCATTGTTCAAGAACTGCCTATAAATATAGTGCATTATTACTCAAGCATTACCAGGTTATCTCAACATTGCTCAAATTTATGCAAAACACTTTTCTGTATCTTTGGAAAAATGATGTGAGAGTATCTGGCTATTTAAATTTTGGTTGGTCACTGTTGCCACATACAATGCAGACAGAAAAAAAATCAGAGCTGCATTGCTAGAGTCAAGCAACATTATTATCTAAAAATGAGCTTGAGACAGGAATTCTTTGTTTTTCATTCCTTGCAAGTATTCTGTAATTAATCAGAAAATTCAATTCAACTGTGAAATGAAATAAGTAAAGAGACAAATCTCCTTCGTCAATCCCCAACACCTTGCTGACCTCTTGTTATTGCTAAAGTGAAATCTGTTCTGTATTTAGAAACCACACTCCTTCCAGCAGCACTTGGAAGGAAAGGTTGAAGTGTGTAGGCCCTACATGCCAAGCACACTCAGGAGGGGTTGTGACAGTAGCCAGGAGTGAGTGTCTCAAAGCAAGGGTTGTCCCTCTTCCTCCAATTAAAAAGAAGCAGCAGGGACACTATCCCTCTTCCAATGGCTGTTTGAAAAACATTAATTTATAGAGGAGACTGAGGTGCTCAAACATGCATGACTACTCAAAATCCATGACTACCTTCCTTTGCTGTAGTCTATGTCTTAAATTTCTCTGTTGTGCCAGTGGGATGACAGCGGTACAACTGTCTCCTTCAGCACAGAAAGTGTATTTTAATTTTCTATACTCATCTGCATGGTCATTTTCTCTATAGAAGTATTGAGTATTGTATGCTCAATAAACTTTTGTCTCAGCTGTCTGGGCTATTTTTGTTTGTTTTGGTTTTTTGTTTGAAGCTTCTGTTTGTTTGTGTTTTTAAAGAATAGTGTAAGTTTTGCTTATCTTTTTGGAGAGAGTCTGTTTTAAGACAGGGTGCTGCAAATGAAGCCTCTCCTCATCCATCAGTGCAGATTGGCTAGCAGCCAGGTGGTTCCAGCCTTTTCCAGGTTTCCCATGTCTGCTGCAGGCAGCTCTGCTCACTATGCTGCACTGTGCATTCGTGCTTGGTGTGGGCCACTGTCACAGGCTAGGTTTGGGTTTAATGATGGGAGATGGCACTTACCAGTTAAGTCACAGAGTTTATTTTTATGTTTTTCTGTTCTTTTTCAGTACAGCATTATATGGCAAGGACACTTATTCTTTGCAGATATGATTAGGTGACTTCTTCATCTTTTGTGAGGCTGAAACTGCAGATATTTTGGGCTATGTGTATTCTTTAGGGAATAAAATATAGGAATCTCTAAAAACTCCAGCTAACGAGCAGTAAATTCATCGGCAAGTTATTGTCCTTTCCCCTTGGTTTATTCTTAGTCTACAAAACTTAGTTTAGAGTACAAAAGGAAAAGAACAGATTCCCTTGACTCTCTTGCCCCCTCTCCCTACTTTTCTGTGATACAGAAGGTGTAGCTCTGAATACAGTTGTCCATCAAAATAAATTATCATCTACTTTGTCAGCAGGGAAAGCATCATAGATTGTGAGTTTCTTTTGATAATTTTGCTGTAGCCTCTGTGAGAAGAGGGGTTTTTAGATGAGTTGGTGTTCCCCGGTTTCTGAAGGCTTAGTTGTGTCAGCCATCAGTAGTATCAACACCTATTGCTACTCTAGTGATGCTTCACTTTCTAGTCTTGTTTCTGGTTTTCCGGGTCTTAATCATCCTGAAACAATTTGAAGAAGTTGGAGTTTTCTTTTTCAGCCATGAAGAGAATACACAATAAAGGTACTCTATTAGAGCGAGAGAATGCTATAGCAGTGAGGACTTCATGCAATGGAAGGGGAATGTGGCATCATCCTCCTGCTTGATTACCTGTGCCTGACCTCCAACTGACTCTGTTTAAATTATTATCTCCTCACCTTTACAAATATATAGGTTTTTCTGCAGTGTATCAATTGTAGGTTGTATAACCTATACTTGAGGTTATTTTATCTATAGAAGCAGTGTAACAGAGAGTTGAGCAACTCATGGGTATGAAAATACTGGTTTCTCAATCCATTTTAGTTTTAGCTTTCCTCCTCAGGCTGTGTACTCTGTGTACTAGCATGCTATTGTAATGCTGGTGGGTTTGTTTGTTTGTTTTTTTTTTGTCTTGGTGCCATTATTGTTGCATTGTTGTTTGTTTTGAGTCAGGTTTTTTGAACCTATTGCTATGCTGCCCTACATGCTGCACATCGTGACTCACAGGCCATCTGATAATGAGGGCTGACATAAATCCACTTTCAAGTGAACATTCCAGAAAACAAAAAAGCTCACAAAGTTGAGGAGTTCTGTTTATAGTTGCTCTTTTCTTTTGCTCATGAACAATAACAATTTTACACTAAGTAGGTTTTTAGACTCTATTTTTAATAGGAGAGGGCAAAGTTTGGGTTTTGGTTGTGGTTTTTTTTTCTTTTTTTTTTTTTTTTTTCTTTTTTGGTTGGTTGTTTTTTTTTTCCTATGTGATAATCTCTTTCTAGCTATGCTGCTTCAGTCAGCACCTCTATTCAGTGTGTTGTCCTATCTCTAAACCATAAGGCTGAGTTGTATGGCCCAGATAACCCAGGAGAGAACTGTAATTGTAAATTCAGGAAGAAGCCAGAATGTCACTGCCCCAGAATGCATTCCGTGTACTGAACAGTTTCACCTAATTGTTCATTTCTCCCTCTCTTCATCTAAGACTTACTGTAAAATGCTTTCATGACTTGAGAGTTTTCAGAGGAGTTAAGACATGTCAAAGCATGGTGTGCTATGTGCTGAAATGGCTTTCTTACAGTTTTGGTGACCTAGCTGAAGTGCTGTGAATATCTATTCCTAACTACTATGTCTCAACCCCATTCTTGTCTCAACATTATAGAACATAAAATGCCCAGAACCAGTGAACCTGATTGTTCACCAAGTGCTGTAATACATAAATGTTTTACATTCGATCTCACATTTTTAATATATAGCCATAAAAAGTTAATTTCAGTGCTAGAAATATCCATACTCTTAACTGTTATTAAAATAAAATTTAAAAAATATAAACATATGAAAAAAATAATGGTGTCAATTTGCCAGATATTTAGAATCATTAGTTTCATTTATTTCCATGCTTATCTTTTACTAAATATTTTTTCTGTATCTAATGCAGTTGGAGGTTGTCTCTTATAGCCCAGCTTTGTATTTTAGTGATATTTTTAATATATAACACATACTTGGTTAAATCATAGCCCGTTCTTTCTATCTGTGTGTTTTAAGACAGAAAGCCTTGTTGGGTTACTGTGTGATTAAATGCTGATTTTCCTGTCCCACAGATGTGTTTAAGACTGTAGGTTTATTAAAATATTTAATGTAGATTAAAACATCATCATATATTAAACTGCAGTTACCATCTTCTTGGAATATTAGAGTACATGCAGAAAAATGACACATTATCTGGGTGTATGTGTAGAGAAAAATTAATTTCAGCCATTTTCACCACCAGCTGTAAAAGGAGGAAAATGCCTTATGGTACTTTAGATAATGCAGTTCTGAAACAGACCTTGTTGCCTCACTTCAGGCATAATCCATGTAATGGCTGTATTGCAGTGAGGATAAGATCATCTTATAAGTACCGTAAATGCACAGTCTGCCATGTTTACCCAGTTTTTCCTTTTACAGTTCCTTTTTTAAATCATACTTAAATAGATTCCCAGCAGTAGTTTATCTGTGATGCATCAGAAGAGAGATATTTTGGGTTTGGGAGAACAAAAAGCCCTATAGGTAGTAATTGCTGTTCTCTCACGAATTGTTAGCAAAGAGCATCCCATTCCACCAGAGGAAAAAAAAGGAGAGGTTATTTTCAGGCACCCCTGCAAGCAGAAATCATCCTAAGCTATGTGTTTTAATAGGGAAAATCCTGGCATAAGTAATTAGAAAGGCATTTACCTCAGAGATAAAAGAGTTTTGCTATAATGTTAAAACCACTAGTGTTGACAGGGACAGCTATAGAAAACAAGTAATGTTCCATTTTAATATCAATTGTGACATTTATTAATATTTTAGAAAGCAGGGAGCATGTCTGTAACAATCAAATGCTCTGGGAAAGCAGCAGTTTACCAAGTGCTTCTTAAAACAGATATATTGTCAAGCTATGTATGGTGTGGCTGTGTCATTTACTTGAAACATGTACACAATGTATTTGTTATCAGCACGTCTGGTTGCACTTAAATGAGCAGTAATGTAGGAAAAGTGCTTTTCAAGGCACTGAGGAAGCCATTGGAAGCTCCATTTTGCATGTGCTTCTTAAGAGAATGATTTTGATGAGGGTATATAGAGCTTTCCATAGGTGTGAGTCACCCTCATAAACAAGGGTGACTTATCCAACATTTCCCAGGTGCTCTTTTCCTTCCTCCCTGAACTTCTGCAGAAACTTGTGGGTTAGTGATATGTGTTGCATTGCGTTTTTCTTCTAAGGACCAGCATGTTTTTTCCAATTCAGGCAAGCAGGAAAGCTGGTTTTGGAAAGTTATTTACTGCTGTTGCCTTTGACAAGCAGCAGTGAGAAGGTGAGTAGGAAGGAAGACTTTGAGCCAGATGTGGGAACATTATTTACTTGCACTACTCTCTGCTAACCCAGGGTTCTTCTGGAGCCATTTATTCAAATTAAGTACTTGTAATATTGCTTATTCCATTTTTAAAGATGTAAGATTTCACAAATTTTAAAAATTCTTTGGTTGCAGACTGTTGTATTTTACAGCAGACAATAAAACTGTTAACAACTATGTAACTCTTTTCATCTATTGAATTGTCTACAGACCTGAGATGTTAAAAAAAAAAAACTTATTTCAAACTGTAGTTAGGAAAAACAGAACCAGAAAAGAGCAGGAAGTCTTTCCAAGAGGAAAATATTGCATTGTAAACTTTGATATCCAATTAATTTAGTTTGAATGAAAGAAGCTCATTGAACAGAATTGCCTTCTGTTATTACAAGGTAGTGTTATATTGCATTCTGAATATCAGACAGCAAAAGAATTTTCACATACTGAGAAGCATACATAGGAGCACACTCCCCAAGTAGGAATGCCATGGATACCATTTTTATTCTCATTGTTCTTGATGTTTTCTTTAGGTGATTGTTAGTTAATGTTAGAGAAATGTGATTGCTTCACACTGTGTGGACCTGTGATGGTTTGAAGGCAGTTTCAGAGAGATGAATGCATGTGAAATTTTTGCACAAAATTAAAATTTAGGTGTTTCATTTCTGTAGTCCCAGAGAACCACTGGCATACCTGTCCAGCAATTTGTGGAAAAGCCATCTTTCCAAGTAATTCTGAAAAGGTATCTGCTGTGGCAAAAAAAAAAAAAAAAAAAAAAAAAAAAAAAAAAAAAAAAAAAAAAACCAAAGTAAAGGCAACTTCTCAAATTTCTTCACCAGTTAACAGTGGCTGAAGCTCAGAAGAAGATTGTGCTGAGTGTTACACACTTCTCTAATTACTTGTGACTAAGTTCTAGTTTATTTCACTGATTACTTATCTGTGCATTAGGGCCAAACACTTTTTAAACATTCCCCAGCTATTGCCTTAATTTTCACAGATGTTTTTCAGTTCTACTAGATATTGTCCTTCTCCCTTATTCTATTAAGGATTTTATTAGGTCATGCTATTTCCACGCTGAATCTTTTCCCAGCAATCAGTAAGATGGGGTATGTGGGATAGGCATGTTTTGCTCAGATCTGAATTCTGTCCAGAACCTCAACATAACAAAATAATTGACTCCAAATCAGCTTGGACCAATGACTCTGAAAAATACAATTCCCCATCTGTGACTCTGCTTCTATTTTTGTTCTCTTCCAGCTAAAATGTATTCTGAGAAGAAGAATTGTAAGGAAGCTATTACCTCTCATAGATCATCTCCTCTGTTGTGTACTTAATGCCAAATCCACCATCATAAAAAGGTAAATAAACATGGAATATCTGTATTTCTTTTCTTGGTTTGTTAAACCAAGTAATTGGATTTTGCATAAGGACACTTTAAAATTTTCATGAATACAGTGAGGTGCCTTCTTGCTTTTAATTATTTTAAATTTCCACTGTTTCTAATAGGATCCTTATCTTTAGAGTATTCTTTCTTGAAGGGACAATCAAACAGTAAGTGAATTCTTGGCCCACTGGAGTAAAAAAAAAGCTGTTTGCTTCAAAGCATCTCTCACTATTCTGCTCTATTTCTTGAGCTGACAGCCAACCCTCAGAAATAAGTGACATTCCGTACTGCACATTTCTTATCTTCTTGTCACTGTCCCTGCTTTGGCTTGAGAAGTGAAAACCCAACCCTACTGAAATAGGGATGGGGGGAGATGGGGAAATAAACAGGCACTGGGCCAGAAATTCTTTATATTGGAGATATTTGTTGATACTGGGAATGAAAATACTTATGTTGGGGAAAGGCATCTGAAGTTCTTTCCTTGTTTTTTCTTTTTCTAGTAACTCAGATTTCTGAGGGACATACTTCTGCTGACATGAAACATCCCATATCCTTCTAGCAGCCTGTAGTATTATGAACATTTTGGAATCAAACAATATCTCCTGAACTGCTCTGTTGGAAAGGATCTTTTAGCATCTCTTGAACTGTAACCTCTTTAGTTATGTAGGGAGGGGAAAAAAAAAAAAAAGAGATCTGCTGAAATTGTGACCTCTCACTGCTGAAGGGATTGGAAAGTCTTGGGCTCACAGTCAGTTTCCACATGTTCTGTCTTTACTGCTACTGGTGAACCACATTACAGTGTGAGACTGCTGTCTGAGGAGCTGTGCAGGCGCACACAGCACAGCTTCTGCTTCAAGGGACTTGGAATAAACTATTTTGTTGATTGAAAAGTGCACAGATGATATTACTTGCTCCAGGGTATTCATCTGGTCAATGAAGAAGCTGTGTAACTGTTCTGCCCAACTGTTAATAATTTTGTTCCCTTACAAAATGGAATGTGATAAAAATAAAACCTTTACTTGATCTTTTCCCCTTAATTACAAGTTCCCAGATTGGTGATGAAGACATAGCTTGGTCTATCTCAAATCCTTCATCCACCAGATTTTTTAACTCATTCTTTCCTCACCATGACACTTACAGGCTGTAAGTTGTGAGTAATAATAAGCTTTATTTGTTGATGTTACTTGTTTTGTCTTATTACTGTTTCTGAGACCTCTTCTAGTTCCAAAGAAACTGTTTGCCATCTTGTTTACATAATTCTGTTTTAATCTTTCCCTTCGGTTAATAGTCTCTTCCTTGATAGAGCTCTATATTGCCTAAAGGATTTCTGTCCACAAAGGTGAATCAAGTCAGTAGGTTAATGAAGATTTTCACTCAGCGATCCCCTCCCTCATAGCCTGGATTTTTACCCCAATTTAAACAGTGTGAACCACCAATTTTACTCCCTACAATTTCAAAAGAAGAAGAAAGCATCTTTTTCATTTCTTTTTTTTTTTTTTTTTGCATTAGACAAATTTACTTTGCAAGAGCAGATTTTTGTTTCTTGAAGGGCATCATGAGCTTTACAGGATATTGAGAAATCCCAGCTCCAGCCATGTGAAGGATAAACCTATTGGTGCCTCAGGCAATGCAAGTAAAGGACTTGCCAAACTCAAATGTTTATTCCTTTGGGAAAATATCCTAAGCACTGTAATTTCACAAGATGATTCAGTTGCCCCATGGCTTATTTATAAAACTTTAATGTGTTAAATACAATTAGTGTAAGCATCCTAATCTCTCTAGAGACTCTTGTCTTATAGTATTGCTTGGAGCTTTTGTAAAATAGTCTGGAATATTTAATCTTTTTTGGTTTTGATTGTTTTTATTTTCTGAGCCTGAATAGAAAAGGAAATTTCAAAGATAAAGTATTTTCTTCTTCTTTCAGGCTACTACACTCTGCTGGTGAAGCTGAGGTAAACTGGTTCTGTCCTGGAGCAATGATGCAGTTTGGGTAGTTCTGGTTGTATGCAATGATTTTTAATTTTTTTTTAAATCCCTGTATGATGAGAACATTGTAATTTGGCCTGGATGGGACTTATTTCCTGTTATCAGATGGAAAAGGAAAGTGCCAGTTTCTTTTTAAGTGGTTGGTGATTCTGGGAGAATGTAAAACTAGAGATCTCTGCTGCAGTAGTGACTGTGTCTGCTTATCAAGACTGAGAAAATAAGGTGAGGTGTTTGGTTTTTTAAGACTTAAATATTTTGGCACCTTTTTCTGAATGAAAGGAAGAGTAGTTGCAATGTGCTTTGCCATGTCATCAAATGTACATAAAGTAATGATGAATTTGGATTTTAGGTCTACTTATGTGGGCTTTGTCTAATGCTAAATATCTGGACTGTGTTTAATACTTATTAGTCTTTAAAATAATTTCATTTTCCCACAATGCTCTCACCACTAATGGCTAGCAGAAGAGGGCTGTCTTTCTAATTGAGACTTTTTAGGCTGCTGGTAGTAATTCACACATTGACTCTTACATGCCTAATTGTGTGAAAAGGGTAATTTTAATTGATAGACACTAAAAAGAATTTCAGCCTCTCATCGTGGGGAAGGAGTCTCAACTTATGGATTCGGTGTAAATTAGTTAGTTTATTTTTATCTGTTAGGAAAGTTTGGACATGTGGATGGGACACTGGAATTTGTTGTCAGAATTTCAAAGTAAACAATACACGTAAAAAAATGTCACTTCCATAAAATCTCAGAGAGCTTGTGAGCCTATCAAAAACATGGTGCAGATTCAAGTCACTTCAGACACTGTGTGGGAGCAAGGCCCAGTTAAACAGAGATTGATGTAAAGGTGATTTGACAATATTCAAAATTTCTCAGTCATTAGTGAGTTTTGGGCCCACCTTTTTCTATTATTGCTGTGTTCAACAGAAAAAGCAATCAAACCTTGAACAATCTTAAAAGTTCAAGGAAATATTTCTCACTAGTTTTATTGAATGAAAAGGGAGTTTGACTGCCAAGGTCACGTGTGAACAGGAAAGAATACAAATACAACAGAACGACACCATGATGACAGACCTAAAGGAAATCTTTATCTGAGTAATTATCACAAATAACTGTTTATGGATGGTAGCAATGTGTGCTGGAAAGGTTTTCTGTTTCTGAGCTTCATGGAGGAAATTTTTAAGTAAGGATTTATATGAAAAGTGGGACAACAGGCAGTAAGTGGTGATGGATGTAAGAAACCAAGGAGAAAGAAGAAATAGGGAAAATGGGAGTAGAGGAAGTGAAATAAGAGCAGAGACAAGTTTGTCCTTTAGCTGCTTCTCAGTATAGTTTTTGGTACTGATCCTTTCAGCCTCAGAGCATTTATTAAGGGGAAGAAGTGCACTAAGTCCTCAGCTGGTCACACTGCACTGATGGGGCAATAACATCTGTTTAGTGGCCATGCAGGACACAACTTCAACACATTGTTGAAGTATAGTTTGATCTTTTGTGTTATCACTTTCCCAGAAAATGGTGATTTCATTCTGCTGTCACTGATTTCAACAGCAATGATTATCCATATAATTTGTGACTGATACTATGGACACAGTTAATTGCACCTAAAATTCCTTCCATTTGTTTAGCTTGGGATTCTGCTGCTGTGATTTATCTTTCAGCTTTTATTCTCCCATCCACAACAAAAATATGTGTTTGAAACAAAGACTTATATAAAATGGCTTTGCCTATGACAATAAGCAGGTTGTAAATGAGATGTGACAAGGCAGAGGATGGTTATTCTGGTTTAATAACTACAGTTAATCAGTTGATCAATCACTCTATGTCCCTAGGGAAAATTATGCATTACATGGATGCAGACGATCTGTTGCATTGCCCTTGGGGAAGTTTAGGTTCTTCTATGTGATAATCATCTGCTCAGAAGTGACAGTGAATTTAAAATACCACCTTTACAATCTCTCTAGATTGGTGGATCCTCAGATTGGATGATATAATCAGGAGTCAGTGCAGGTGATCTATAACTCTGTTCTACTCAAAGAGGGTATGAGAAATTTTGTTGAGTTTTTCCAAGCATTGGCTGTAATAAAGCAAGATAGAAATTAGTCCTTTATGATTACATAAACTTACATGAACTGGTGAATACAGATAGAGAAATAAGCCAGATGATTAAATGGTAAATCTATCCAGATGTATCTTTTGCAGAAATCCTGTTTTAGTCTGAATTATAGGTATGGTTACATTTTGTTCTCAGTGTTAAACATGGCCTTAAATCTAATTAATTTTTCTTTGAACTTGAGAAGTGATTTCTTGCCATGAAATCTTGAGACCCTTCAGGATAAACTGAAATATTAGAGTTTTTTTCCCAGGACAGTGAGAGTCTGACCCTTTGTCACTAACTCTAAATGCCCAGATGTTTTAACATACACAGATACTCTTTTGTTTGCATGAGCCTTGTAGAAAACAGTGTGATTAAACAATTCTGTCTGTATGTATTACCTGCAGTCTATTTTCTTCTAGTTTGTTTTTTTGCCCCTTATTACAGCTTATCTATCCCTGCAGTTTTTTTCCCCTCCCCTGGAGTAATAATTGTCTATTTGCAGCACTGTCAGCATCCTCACAGTAACCAGCTGTGATCTCACAGGCAGCAGTGGATCATGATTTCTATTAAAGAATATATAAACTTTTAAACCCAGCAGATTTTCACGACCCAATGTACATTTTAATGAGAAACTAGTTTTTTTGTTCATCTAGATAACAAAAGTAAAATCAGTGGCTTTGAATGTCATGGTACACTTCCCATTGTGTGAGCAACGTGTTGTTGACAAGACTGTATTCTCACTTACTCCAATGAGGAATAACTATTCTTTTGCTATAATTAGGCTCTGATTTTAATAGATATAGAAGGTGGATAACAAAGATACAGAATAAGAAATTGTATTGCTTCAAAGAAGAGAAGATAATGTAGAATATGGAAAAACTAATTGTGAACTGTTCCAATTTTTCAGTAGTTTGTTTTCAGTAACTCCAGTGAGTGTTGTCAACGCAACGTGCAGTTGTCTGCCCTAGAGTTAGGAGCACAGTTCTGTTTTTTTAAGAACTTATTTTCTGATATCTTTCAGAAAGATTATAGTGTGATTTGAAACCTTAACCCATTCTGAATGAGTGAATTGGAAAACAAAGAACGGTAATAATTGGGGAGTAAATAAAAGTAAAAAAACAGGCCAAAGTTGGGTTTACTTTTCTGAAGCCTTCTTAAACTTGTATATTTACTGCCCAAAAAGTGATCTGCTTCCTGAGTCACACTCCATGGGAGATGGCCTGGCAGATTTGGTGCCAAATACTGTTTCTCTAGAATAAGTACAATTGCTTCAATTGATGAGCAATCAAAGACATTTTGGCCATGTTTTTCTTTATGGTAATTTTTAGTTTGCTTTAGGGTAACTATTGGATTTAATGGAGAACTACAAAAACATGTATGATATGCCAGTTAAAAAATTTATAGACCAGGTCAGGTAATCACAATAAAACATCTTCAATAATTTGAAGTAAAACCAATATTTTTGAAATACCTACAAAGTCCAATAGTTTGTGTTGGACATTGAGAACAGGTTATTTTGGTCTGCAAAAAGGATGTGGTTTGGTCCAGGAGATCAGAGAATAAACTAGAATAAATGGCAAAATGATTTTGTTAATTAAGGAGACATTCCAGGGAAATGTTGGTAAGAACGATGCCTGTTGTGTAGACAATCTGCCAGTGAAGATGTGAGGGGTGGGTTCATCATTTCCATGCACAGAACACACCAGCTTGTGGCATATGAGAAAGACTTAACTGCTGTCTCAAGAATGAAAACTCACTATTTGGGAGCAGCAATCAATTTCTCTAACTCACAAAACACCTTACCTGTGTTACCATGGGATTTGCAGATATGAGAAAAATACCTGGACAGAGGGGATAATTTGCAGAAAACAAGTTGGTTATTTTATCCCTTGGTTTTATTTGCTTTATGAGTTGAATATGTCACTTCAAAGGCATGAAATTCTCTCTCTGGAATTTCATTTCTAGATATTCAGGGATAATTTGTAGTTGTGGTCCATATCTTCTTAGGTACAGTTGCTTGGATACGCTGTGGGATCCTGTTTCTTCTCCTCCTTGAGTATGCAAATGCTATAGGCTATGCAACTATTTTTGGTCATGAGCTTTTGATAATAGGATACTGAAATTCTCCTTCTGTAGACATTCCAGAAGAAAACCTTAATTGTATTAATGTTGTCAGGAAGTATCAGCAAAGCTGTTTAAAGACAACGAGTGAATTGCAGTGGGTATTGACACTCTTTTGTGAGTGGAATGATTGATTGTGTTTCAGAGTGAACAGCTACCAGATATTTTGACTGGCAGATTTTTCAGGGCATAGGGTTTCCCTCCTTTAAAAGTACAGTTTTCTCTTCTTTCTGAAATAAACTTAAAAAATGTGCAATTCTTTCTCCCTTGAAGGATTTAGGTAAAAGTACATTAGAAAACCTTATTTTTTTCTCTCTCTACCCCAAAAAAACTTGCCTTCTACTAAGAAATATCAAGTCCATAATGAGAATTTAGGAGCCTTGGCTGTCTAAAGCCTAATTCTAAAATTTATTCTTTTTTGTAAGTAGGAAATGATTTTTTCGCAAACAGCTTGTTCAGAAGAATCAAAACATGAAGTAGCTTCAGTAAGATATTTGCACGTTTGGAGACAAGAAGGTGTCTGAATCTGACAGACTTTTTTGTGGTCCTGAGTATTTCAGTAGTGTATTAATTTCTCTGTCGTAAGTCTCTCTTATGCTGGCTGAATGCTAAATACTTGCTTTAGTTGCAAAGGCAATAAAAGCTTCATGTTTGTACAGGGTTCTTTTCTTAGATGAGTTACTGCAGTTTCATTGTTTTTATTTTTATAACCCAAAATAATTACTTTTGTTGCATGTATTGAACTGAAAATGTCCTTCAACATAAAACCTCAGAAGAGAATTTCCACTGCCTCAATCCTTTGCTTGGCTTATGGCACGTGTTTTGTAGCAGCATTCTTTCATACTCCATATATATGTGTTGTATTTCATGCAGTATCACTGTAACCAGTCCATTTCTTTGGTACAAAAATAACCATTGTCTGTGCCCATCCAGAATGTTCTGTGTACATAAGAAAATCCTGGATTTACTTATTATGAGAATGGGGTCACCTACTGGTCATAACAAAAGTTTCATTATTTTAAGCTGTCTGTCATTTACATTAACTGGGATATGCCTAAGAACCTTTCTTAATGACTTTGTGTTGTTTCAATTAAGTTGTTCTTGGATCAAATCAAATAATGGTAGGATTTGTTGATCTGCAAAACTGCCTTCCCTATGTGGATGGGTAAGAGATTATCCCACCAGGGGTTTAGAAATCCAGGAAATTAAAAAAAATATATCTGAATGACTAAATGTTTTCAAAAGGAGGAAACATCTATGATAATGAAACTGAGTCTATTTTAAAATGCGAGGGATCCTCTTGAAAGCCAATACTAAGCACAGTCAAAGAAAACATTGTGCACTAACCACTGTGCATTATGATTATAAAACTAGGTCTCATTTAATCCATCAATATTTTGGTATGTTTAATATTTAAAGAGTGTTTTTAAACCATTATTCAGAAAACACTAGGACAAAAATTACTTTACAAATAACAAAGCATACAAGAATGGAAGTTAATTTGACCTTTATCACTGTATTGTCATTAGGAAAAGAAATTCAATTGCAGCAGTAGTCTACATATATATGTAATCTGTATCTTTTCAAAACAGGAGAATACATCAGAGCATTTTCCATAATTTTGAGACTTTTACAAATCAGTTGCGTAATAAAATATGAAACTGTAATAAATGCAGTTATGCATGCCAAATATATGCCAAATGCTTTATCTTATTCAATAGAAGGAAAAGCAGATGGTTGAAGGAAATTTGTTTTCCCTGCAATCAGTAGAACCAATTTCAAAAAGTACTTAGAGAAGGTGACAGTGAGTCATCACCTTTGTTTCATCATAATATAGGAAACATTCCCTTATCATCCCAAGTGACCTGAATATATGTTTTTGTATTTAAAACTTAGTTCATAAATTAAAAATTATTAGAGGAAAAATATAAGGTTTTAATAAAGTATTAGATGATTTGAAACCACACCTTTCCGTAAGAGCTTGCCTGGGATTTCATTTCCCGTGGATTGTCACTTATGATTAGGATTGTTACACTGGGTGCCATGCATCCCAAAAGGCATTCAGGGACTACTGATAAACTGATTAATAGTCCAAAGTGAATTTCATGTGCCATAGACAAACTGCTACTGGCTTGTTCAAATGCTGTGAATCCTCTATGACACATTGGTGCCACCCTGTGATAACAGGGTACAGGTACTCTCTGTACCTTAATTCTCCACTAGAGTTAAGGGAACACAACTTTACATCCTGATGGTAAATTAATTGGTAGCTATTGATCATACACATTGTACAGCAGAAAACTTCACAGAAAAAACTTATGAAGAATTAAAAATGGGGTAGAATGGCATGTTTTTGAGGTGACATTAAAGACCTGAGGCATCACATTGAAAAATGGAGATAAAATGAAATGAAATACTCTTTTGTTCACTGAACTTCATCCATCTTATTCACCAAACAGTTTGGAGTCCAAGGGAAATCCTAATATATGAATCCATGATTGCAGAAGGAGTGCTGTGAAATCTGCTCTTGCAATGGCTTAGAAAGTTGTCTGAATTTCTGCTGTTCAGTTTTCTCTTCAGCTGAAACCCAGTAATCCTCCACAATGCTTCTAGTCCAAGATAGACCATGAGGTTGCTTACAATCCCTTTGGTGACAATTAAAACTAAGGGCTTCTTCCTCTTGTGAAAAGTCTCTATGTTTCAGGGGATGTGATGGTAGCCCCTCAGACAGCTCAGATCCAGGAGCAGAAACAAGTCTGTCTGTGCCCTACTCAGCAGTGTTGTCAGCCTTGTGTACTCTGAGCTCTGGTCCTCTCAGGAGTAAGAGCTTGGTAGAGCTGTCAATACCAGGCAAAACAATGTCTGATTTTATGAATTATTTTCTTTCAGCTCACCACTAAAAATTATTGCAATGAATTTAATTTATATATTTGCAAATGATGTAACCTGAAACATACTACAGCTGACAATCTGAATTGCTCATGCTGTCAACTGTTTGGAAGAGCTCTCAGCCTACAGTTTGACATGTGCTTCCTCAGAGGAGAACAAGGTGAGTTGTTTTGCCAAACTTGCTGTTTATCCAGCAAGTAATTTGTAGGGATATTTCTTTCACTGACATTCTTTCAACATTAAACTTTAATGAGTTCCCCTTTGAAGCTTTACTTTGCAGTTTCTTTTCTAGACCCTGAAAACTATTTTGTCCACTTTGTAACCTTAAGGCTGTGGTTGGTGTCTCCCAGGCCTCTTAATGTTCATGATGGTGCATATTTGCTTTTCATTAGCAGCAACACAAGGGGAAATAATAAAAATTAAGCCTGCATACAAGTTGTTTAATATGAGGCTTTTTCCTTCTGCCCAGCCCTACACACTCTGTTGAAGGTAGTCCCTCCTGCCTTGCGCTGGGCTACTGGGACAAAAGACAAATGTTTCAGTGTGGAAGGATAGGGAAGAAGTCAGAATTTGTACACTGAGATCTGTGGCACGGAGTCTTTGTAGTGCCCAAAGACCTGAAGGTAGGAGAGTGTTCCTTGGCTGTCTGGGTCTCTCTGGGCCTTATTACACAGCTCAGGCCCTGGGCTGTTCGCTTCGGCAGTGGCACATGGCTGTGAAGAGCTGCACCTGCAGCTGAACAGGGGCATGGGAGTCCTGAACTAGAGCCAGATAAATGCAAAGGAGTTAGTCACACAGTGTGAGATACAAAAGGCTTAATGAGCATGAATATCTAGGAGAAACTTAAGAGAAACTGAGCCAATTGTCTGTACACTGCTAAAGAAAATAAAGAGTAAATGGATTTAAACATGTTCAGGTTCTAAGTTCAGATGCATACTTTTACAAATAGTAACATGAATAGTGTATATTCATGCAAGGTTTACTCAGTATTTCCTTTGCAAAAAAGAGGGAAAAAAGTGATATTAAAACACTTTGTATATTACAAAAGACCTTTTTTTCTGCTTGACTGTTCAACATTTGGAGCTGAGTATTTGTAGAGTTAAAACCTTGCATTTTAGAGTCACTATTTATTTTCAATGTTAATAAATAAATAAGTGCAGGAAGCAAGAATGGAAGATTTGTTTGCAGAAAGTGGATATTGTTTTAAACATTTGTCAAAGTGAAAATGAGCTAACTATGAAAAGAAATCCTTTTTGTCCCTTTTTACTTTAAATTATCTGTTCTGTAGCATATCAATGAGTAATAATATAACTCATAGTTAATCAAAACAATCTGGTCTTGGAAGCAAGACAATTTATAAGTGTGTGATATATATCCATGACTCAGTAATCTGCCATAGTTTGACAATGGTGCATTTGTTGCAAAATACTCAAGAGCTTACGTAAGAGGCTAATACTGATCTCTGACATTTGGAGCCTGGCTCTGTGTGTTTATATAACACTTCTTAACGACTTAGGTTTTCCTGGCAAGTGCTGCTTTCATTGCAGCCTCTGTAAGATCTCTTTGCAAAATCAGTAAAAGATGCAAACTGTGAATGAAATGTTTATACTGGAAGGTTGGAGAGCCACATGTTGACTAGCAAATTTTTAAAGTCTGCTTCCATCAATGGGAATGTGGCAGGGTCTTGGCAGCTCTTGTGCCTTTGTAAGCTGTGGTATATTGCTAACAAAGCCCAATCAGGGCTTTTCTGTCAAGACTGTTAATTACTTGGATCCTGTTTCCGTCAGTGCTTGTAATGCCAGTTTGGAGGCAAGTGGATTCGTTGACCTGAAGCATGTATGAATTCTTCTCAAATGTCATTGATATTCTTTCTGAACAACCAAGAAAGAGGAGAAAATGTGTTTTATTTTCTCACTAGGTCACTGGAGATGGTGACCATTTGAAGCAGCATAATGCTGCCAAATGATTACCAGGGCAGACTATTTCATTGACAGCAGGTGCTCCAATGTAATACTCAACACTAGCAGTGGTTAACACACTAAGAGGGTGAGTGAGTGGTGTTATTTTCTGGCATTGTGGGACCAAGTAGGTAGTGTCTGGGTGATCCTGTGCTTTGTTTATCATATAACAATGAAAACCTGTGTTTCTGCAGCTTGCTGCCACAGGTTTTGACACAGAACTCTGTAATTTTATCCCTTTGTGAAGGGAAGTGACACAGACAAAAGGCTGGCTTTCTGAGGCCATGTCCTGGTGTGTGAAGATGTCTATGTGGGATTCCTCTGGAATTGCTAAGGGGAGGGAGAGCAGTGCCAGTGCTGGGCCCACCCATGCCAAGGCGAAGGGGCAGCTCTGTAATTGCAGGAGGACTCAGAAAACTGCGGTCTCTGCAGCATGGGAAACTCACTGCTCAGGCCATGTATAGTTTATAGGTAGATATTTCCACATTGCAGACAAGAGAGGGTACCTTTGTGCCATCAAACAGTGAGGTTACTTGGATTTTTATAAATATCTGGCCACAAGTAGGCCAAAATTGGCAAGTAACATATACTTCATCAGAAAATGCAGGTGTGTGTAAGATTTAGTGGTCACTGACTGAATCCACATTTCTCTCAAACTTTGTAAATATAACAAGAATTCATGCCTTTGGCTATAAATGGATTTGATGCTCATTGAATATCCTGTGTAAATCAGCTGCTGGTCTTTTTGTTCTGTGATAT
Source organism: Anomalospiza imberbis (assembly GCF_031753505.1). Lineage (NCBI taxonomy): Eukaryota > Metazoa > Chordata > Aves > Passeriformes > Viduidae > Anomalospiza > Anomalospiza imberbis. The sequence goes on from NC_089689.1 coordinate 11,328,167, forward strand.
GGATATCTATAAACTAGGTCATACCAACCCCTACTAGCTGTTTCACTGGCTGACAGCCTGGCAGGAGAGAACAAGGTTAGGATGAAGACAGAAAATGAATTTCTGTTTTATCCCTGCAAGAAGGTCGCCCCTGCCAGATCTGGGTTTAGCTGTGTGGCTGGTCAGTGGCAGGAGTTTATGCTTTCTAATGCTGATTGTACTGAGCTCATTCTGGGAACAAAAGTTTTTGGTTTCTGCTGATGTCAATATGACTCCTTTACAGAAGCACTAAATTCAATCAATCAAAAAAAAAAAAAACCAACCAAACTTTGTGGCATGCTTTACTTTAATCTTTACCTTTATGATGTAGTGATTTTTCCCCTTATTTTTTTTAATAGTTTGATTATTCATTATTTCCTTTGATTGAATTTGACTTGATCACCTTTATGTCGCATCAAAAAGTGTGTCAGACCTGAGGACAGCTTGACTTCTCCAAATTCTTCCTTTTAACTTCCAACTCTAGATTTTAATGAGCATCTGATTCTACTCAAGCGGCAGCAGGCTATTATGTCTGCTGTGATACGGATTTAATTGTGTGCCTCTGTTACTATGCTGAGATTCCTGGAATCTCTGTAACCACTTTGATGTAGTGTATGTTTAAAAATGGTGTGAGTTATATTTTTTTCCCTCAGAGGTAAGGAAAATGTTTTGTAATTCAGGCTGAAATTATAGAAGGGAAAAGGAACATGGGAGGCAGTGAACATTTGTGGCCTTTCTGATCCATTGGTGGTAAGAATTTCAGCTGCAGTATTGCAGAGACCTGCTCGTGGTAACGTGTCGAAGGATTTGTCCTCATCGGCATTTTTGAGGTTGAATTTTATTAGGTGTTTTTAACCTCTCCCCTTTGATTTATTTTAATTATCATAATCTCTTTTGACAATCAACATTATTGCAGCATTTTTGCTGCTGGAAGTGCTATGATTTACATTGCTGAAAACCACATAGCTTTGCTAAAGAGGAATTGCTCTTTTATTGACAAGAAATCAAAAAACATCATAAAAATTCTCTGAAACAAATCTCAGCAGTTGATTTTGGCTGTATGGAGAAAGAGTTCCTGTTACTGCTGAAATCACTTCTGCTGTTCTATTACAACAAAGTCTTCCTTTGATTTCCATTTATATTAATTTCCTTTTACATATCTGTGGTGTGTGTTTTGTTGAGGTTTCTTTCCCATGAAGTTATTAAAGGCTTCAAATCAATGTTTGCATTATGAAGAAATAATTTATGAGATAAAAGTGGTCATAGGCATAGTAGAGCTAAAGCAACAGTATATATGGGAGTTTTCTGATAGCCTAGTTAAAATTATTTTCTATTGTTCTTGGGAAATAATAGGAAGCTGCTATGTAGCACAAATTAAAATACCTTTCAATATAGAAAAATCCCTCAAATTTCTATTTTTGTTTTAGTAAAATTTTGAGCCTTTCTTTTAGAAGAGGAGATAACATTTTGGAAAATCAAAATATCATTATGAAAAATGTTTGCATTTATCACAAAAAAAATCTGGAAAATGCAGGGGTATTCATTTGAAACAGGAATGTCATTGAATAAAGAATGGTGGAAAAAGATTTGATTATTTTTATGGGGATATTTAATTCCTTCAAAGAAGTAATGAAATCGCTTTTCTATTTGAAGTATCTTTGTCACTTTCTATGTAGCCAGCATATGATGTTAACTATTTCTTTGATATATTTTTGCAGCTAAGTAGTTCTAATCCCTTCGAATCTCACAGTACTAATTTTGTTTTATACAGTGATTTAAACACAGCACTCTTTCAGAAATATCTGGTTCCCCTCATTTAATATTTATATCTGAGAATCATAATTTGTTTTTTTCTTTTCCTGAGGATGATGTACAATTTCATTTGACATTTATCTTGATTCAAGGACAGTGTTAATTCATTTCTGCTTGGCCTTGTAATGTCTGTTATTCAGTGGAAAGGATTGTCTGCACCTCTGTGCAAAACTCACTTGTTGACTTGCAATATAATGCTCCTTTAAATTGAAGGATTTTCAATTTTCCTTTACACATACACAACACTATGTTGTTAATAATTTTACTTCAGATTCTGGGTTATGCACTGGTGGTTTATTAGCGGGCAAGTTGAAACGTTGGCTTTGTTTACAAAAAAATTGTGAGGTATGTTTTCTCCGTTCACTTTCTAATGATCTAAAATTCAAGTTTTCTATTTCAGCTAAGTCTAGGTTTTAGTATGTAGAAGTGTAGACATACTTTTTGTCAGGGAAAAGTACTTTTATATGTTTATTTCTGTCTATGCTTATGATGATTCTTAAACCTTTCAAGTCCTTTGCTGGAAGGCCATGATATTGACAATTTCTCTTTTGAATTTAGGTACACAATTGAAGTTAGTTTTACATGATCACTAGCACAGTCTATTTGCTTGCTTTTTCTCCTTTTTTCTGCAGTTCCTTATGAAATCTCTTGGTCCCAGAGTATTTTGGGTTTACACGCGTGCAAAGGGAGAAATTAATTGGGTTATGTGCAAAGTATCAGCATAATCTGAACTTTTCTTAATAGGAAGGTTGCTGTGTGGCCAGGAAATGACTCCAGCTTGGTAACAAAGACAAATTGCACCACTTAAAGTTCATGATAACGCTTAACTCTATCTGTTATTCGATCATAAACTCAGTCCTAATGTGGCCCCTCTGTATGCATCATGCACAAAAGGCATGCAGAGAACAGAGGCTTCAGTGGGTTCATGGGGCTGCCTGAAATATTTTCATTGTTTGTGCTCAAGTGCAGTCTCTCCTTAACCTTTTTCACAAGTGCAACAATTACAAGTTAATCTCCAACTTCGTACAGTCCTCAACCATGGAGTGTGTGCTTGTGTTAAATGCATTTTTATTTCTAAAGTCAAAGTTGCAGATTCATTCTACGTTACCTTTTAAAGGTGGAAATTAATTTGGGACTACCTCTCAAAATCTTCCAGTTGCTAACACATATCAGTTCACACCTTGCACTCAAATGCAGAAAGAAAGTGTTCTGCTTTTAAAATATTTCATGTTGCTTTTTCTCTAAAGCTTTTTCTTGGGTTTCTAGTTTGTTTTCTTATCAATTTAATGGTTTATCCACTTATATTTATTTTCAATTTATGCATCTTAATTTTAGATTATTTCAATTGGAGAGATATAAAAAGACCTGGAATTGTGCTTCTTACCTATAATTTATACATTTAGACATGCTGTATTACAGAGATAAATATGGATTTCATTTTAGTCACTTTTTAAATATGGCCAGAAAATATGGCAACTTCTTGTGAGTTTCTTTCAATTTTTTTTAATGAACTGTATAGATCTGCTGAATGATATGCTTGTTGCTGGTGCTTATAATTGCATATCGATCTATTTATTTTTCAGTGTGACTTTATAATAGACGATGCTGAGGAATACTGTGATGATGCTCAGCAACCTCATGTTGACAACTCCAAGGAAATTGTAATTAAATTGGTAGACATGACTAGTAAGTAACACAAGATAGAATATTCTCAATTTGTGTTTAAATGTAGAAGATAAGAGAATTTTTGGTATTAGAATTACCTGAAATTGTTGCAGTTATAGTTCTTTATGCTGAATCCTCTTCCAATGTTATGCTTTTGTTGCCATGTAAGTAACTGCAAATTACGGTTAATAGCACAGGAACAAAGGATCAGTTTAGACAACTCATTGTAGAAACCATGTAAGTGAAGAATTCAACTCCTGCTTATTGTGGATCAACAATAAATAGGACATATTGGGACATGAATACAACAATTGTGCGAAGAGAGGTTACATTTTATATATCGTCTGAGATTATGGTGGATATATGACACATACAATGTGAACACCTGTATTTGTGTGTTATTGTTGGAATACTTTTTATTGCAGGTATTTTTAGAGTTTCAAAATGTTGCATACCTCAAGGGTGTGGATATTGCAGTTTTAAGCATTCCTTCCAAAGATAAAAACAAGCAAACAGACAAAAATCCCCCAAACCATAAATAAAAACCCTGTTTGTCCCAGGCTGGTGTACTGTACCAATAAAATATGATCTCCATTATAATAACCTACTTTATGAAGATTAAATGGTTTTGCAATTCAAACAAGGTAAAATTGGTTTAAAGCAAAATCAAACACTAGTTTGCTAGTTTAGGATTTGAATAGTGGAATGAGAAATCTTTTTTTATATTGCTATTGTGCACTGGTCAGCTAAGAAGTAATTGCTTTTTATAAGGCAAATTTGCTTTTACTTTTCCAAGGTAATGAAATGAACCTGAAACATTTCCTTTGAAATCAAAGTCACTATCACTCAAATGTCACCAGCAGAATTCCATCATATGGTTTCAGCAAACACTTAATGAGAAAGTAGTGCTTGGAAGTGATTGACAGGATTCAATTAAAAAGCTTTACTACACATTCATCCCTAATTATCTGTGTTGTAAATCAATAGTGATTTTGGGTTTTTTTTTTTGATATTCACATGTTACTAACATGTGCAGACAGAGACATCTGGATCCTATTTGGAGAATAGCTTGAAGAACTAAGTTGGAAACTGCAAATGCATTGAGGGAAAAGGCTCTGAATTTTCTTGTTTTTAATACCTAATGAAATTCTGTGCAAGCAAAGTATGCTCATTGACAAAACAGTCTTAAAATATAATATGCAAAATTGTTCAAAGAAGGAAATCATCTAAGATTGAATAAAATCTTTAAACAGATATGTAAAGGTCTAACAAAGAAATTGTTCCCAAGAGTAAAGATATTCCATTGCGTAAAATCAAAGCTTCTTAAGGAAAAAATTATGTCAAATATAGTTTAGCTCCTTTCCAGCCTAATCATCAGTTCAGAAGAGGAGATTTTCTTTGTGGTTGGAGAAATGCTTTTTGGGGGCAAAAGGACAAGGGATGTAAATTCAGTCTCAGTGAGAGGGCAGCATACTTTGAACAAAATAGATATCAGAAGAAATGCTGGAGTAGGGCCACAGAGACTATCCCAATGATTCTGACATATTCCTTCCTGTAAACAAGACTAGAGTGAGGGCTGTAAAGTTAAAAAGTGAATTAAACAAATATGGTTCATGCAATAAACAGCTTCTATGACATTATCACAGGAGACTGTATTTAGAGGGTGTTCTAAAAGTTGCTCAGCAGCCTTGGACAAAAATCAATAAATACAACAAATATCAGTAGGGCAACAATGAAGCCATTGACATGACTCTCATGACTCAATATTTAGCATATTGGGGAAGACTTATGTGGTAGAGGGGGAGGAAAACAATACTTCATGCTAAATACAGTACAAAACTAGAGCAATTAGAAAGTAAGAGTTAATAATTACAGTAAGCAAGATGATGGAAAAGAAAAAGATGTTGAAAATATCTAAGACTTGGAGGTTTTGGTTAAATGCGTATAGTTTGATAAGAGTATTGAGTTGAATTAATCTACTTGAAATAGCTAACATGATCTGTTACATAGAAGTGGCACCTTGTGGTGGTGCTTGTTTGGGGCTGTGTGTAATCCTTTGGGTCAGTGATAGGCTGTTGATGCGCTTGCATTTTGCGTAACTAAGGTGTGACCCATGCGGCACTGAAGAGCTGGAGAAAATAGATGCTGAAAATGAAGCATGTTGCTCCTTTCCTAGGTTTGTTTACTAAATCTAGTAGCTAAAAGTGCTCAGAAAAGGCCTTTAAGCTGGCATTTGTGAAACAGCTTTTTGAAGTGAAGGAAGCGTGCAGGAAGGATTCCTTACGTTGCTACACTTCATCAAGTGGTTCACTTACAGTTTAGTCAGCTTGGATAGTTTAGAAGGTATTCAAGCCATGCTCAGTGTGATGCTCCATCTGTATATAAATAGACTGGATTTAAAGGATGCTTTATTTTGTTTTGATCTTACAGAAAACTGCAGTGCAGGTAATAATACAAAAATGTCCAAAGATACCGTGAAGGTGACTGGAACAATTTTTTTCTGCTAAAACTAGTCCATTAATCACAAAATAGGTCAGGATTTTAGTACAATAAAACCCTTCCTCAGAAGAAACAGAGGAATGTGTTTTGCAACTCAATATGTTCTTTCTGCTAAGGAATAATGCAGCACAAGGCAGCAAAGATTGGCACCTACACCTTTCTTTTCGTTTTGCAGCCTTTCAGTTACAAATGAAAGAAACAAGCAGCAGGGTGATGCAGTTGTAGGCATTAGGAAGTTTGAACCTACTTTATGTAGTTTGATTCCTCCATAACATTTTATGAGTTGTATGTAACATATTGTTTTCTGTGATGTTAATTAATCTTTACAGTTTTCTAGCTTGTGGGGATGCTATGATATTTGCATGCTGTTGGAGGAACAACCAGAGTATTATTTTACAGGTAACACTTGTATGGTCCTTTTACTGTTAATGAAAGATATTATTGACTTCTAGAGCCATATAAGTTTGTTTTGTATCTCATACATATTCCTATCAAATTAATTTTGATATATATTTTAGGCTGAATACTGTATTTTTGTCCTTGTAAGCAGAAATGGCTAGTGGCACTTCTTATCTATAGTATGCTGTCTTATCCTGAAGTTGCCCTGTCAAGGGATAGCTCTTGATTTCAGACTGTGGTGGTAGTATGAGTCTTATCTTTCTATTTCTAGTCTCAAAAAGAGCAGAACAAGAAACAAGGTTTTTCTGCAAGCATTGCAAAGAAGAAATAAAGAGTAGTTACTGTGAAAGCAGTTATCTGCTGTAGGTGAAACACTGTGTGAAATAATTGTACAAGATGCCAGCAGAAATTAGGAACGCCCTCTACGCCACTCTCCTGAGACCCCAGTGGAGCTCTTGGCTCAGACAGGACATTGACCTGTTGGAGTAAGTCCGGAGGAGGGCATTATCTTAGCTGGAGCACTTTTCCTATGGGGAAAGGCTGAGAGAGCTGGGCTTGTTCAGTCTGGAGAAGAGATGGCTCTGGGGTCACTTCCAGTATGGCATCCTTCCAGTGTCTGAAGGGAGCCTACAAGAAAGATGGAGAGACACTTTTTATAAGAGAATGTAGTGAGAGGATAAGGGGGAGTGGCTTCAAATTGAAAGAGAGTAGATTTAAATTAGATATTAAGAAGAAATTCTTTACTATGGGGATGGTGAGGCCCTGGACCAGGTTGTCCAGAAAACTGGTAAATCCCCCATTCCTGGAAGTGTTTGAGACAGGGATGGATGGGGCTTGGAGCAACCTGGTCAAGTGGAAGATATCCCTACCCATGGCAGGGGGTTTGGAGCCTGATGATCTTTAAGGTCTCTTTGAACCCAAACCATTCTATTCTAAGTTGCCTCATGCTGCCATCAGAAGGATCTCATTTCCTGGAGCTATCCATCATGTTGATTTACAAGTGCTGCTACTGTCTGTATCATGCTAATAGGAAGCTCATGGCATCTGTCTTTGTGCTGAAAGCTAGCCAGCAGCAAAAACCACATTACTAGATGGCATACAATCAGTGGATAAGGGGAAGTTTGGGCAAGATTCTGGGCAACTTCTGGATCTTAGTCAATGAACTAGAATTACTTGATTCTCTTGTTAAATAAAAAAAAACCTTTATCTCCTGATTAAGACTCTGTAGTTCCTTTACGTTCAGATTGATAAAATTGTATTGCATGTTCTTGATCATATCCCAAATGAGCAGAAAAAATTTAATTCTTTCCCACTGTTATGTATGTGTCTGCTTTCTTCATAAGCCAAAACTGCCATAGTTACCCCTATCCCTTCACTAATCACTCTGGAGAGGGATGAGTATATGTGTACAACTTCCCCTTCGAATCCCATTTTATTCTACTTCCTACTGCTTTGGTGAATGAAGAACTTGATTATTGAACTGAGGAATTTTGACATCCCAAAAGCAAATTGTTTTCAAATTCTTTTCCTTTCTCTCCCCCTGTGGATGCCTTTCTCCTCCTAAATTCAAGACCTTGGTATCTTTTATGTGAATGCCATGCAGCATTTTACCTCTGTTTGGCTTCTGTTATTTCTCCACCCTTTTCTCTACAAAAATCAACTATGTCTACATTTACAAAAAGAAATCAGAATTGTGTGCTACCTTTTTTGTGAGTTGGAAGATGCAAGAGCTCTGTACTTCAGCAGTGTCTGGATAAGTGCAAGGCCTTTAAGAATTGTTCAGTATTCTAATGACCACTCAGCCAAGAAAGCTCCTGTTCTAGGCACTGCTTGTGTGGACAGGCATACTTTGGACCTGAATTTTGGTGTGATTGCCAGTGCCAGCACCTGATTTCCATAGTTTAAATGATGTGTTTTGTGTAGTCTTTGATTGTTTTGATGCAATTCAATAATTTTAAACATCAGTTTCTCCCAGTAGGATTTCACAAGGGAGGGTTTTAAGGAGGTCTGTTGTGTTAGTAGAATTTACAGCTTCTCACTGTTCCTAGGGGCAGTAGTTAGGTTTGCTTTTCCCAAATGGTTAGAGTTTGAAATCTCCTCCCCACATAGTGCTTGTAATCAGCAAGAAATTATGCAAGGAAGACAACATCTGGCAGAAACAATGGCAAAAAGCCTGAGATAAATGTACCTGATTGTATGCCATGGCTGTGCTGTGTTCTGTTAAAAGTTAAGCAACTGCATGTAGTTGACAGCTTGTTTAATCTAGATTCCCTTTTTCTATGAATTAATTTGTGTGGTCTCATGATGAGGGAAATGTCTTGTTTTGCAAAGACCAGTCTGCTCCAAATATCTGCTACTTCTATAGCAACAGGAAGGAAACTTCAGGAGATGAGTTCTTTTCAATTTCAACAAATTGGATTTACTCATTGAAGTTACAGGTGTTATGTTCTGTAACAAAATCTGCTCCTTGGATTTCTGTCCAACAGCCAAGGAATACTTAACTCTTTGCAATATAAACAAGTAATCCTAGAGACAGAAAAATTTCTTGGGAAAGTAGATGTTTCTTGGGAAAGAAAGAATTTAATCTCTCCTGTTATTCAACTTCCTTGAGAACTTTTGGATCAGTTTATTTTATGGTAGGAATCAGTTAAAGCATTCTTAAAGTTTATTCTTCATGTAGTATTTTGAAAACATGGCTGGAAATAGTACAATTAAAATCAAACTCAGGAGCTCAGTTCATTATATTTTGGGAAGTACTTTTAGTAAACTGCTAGAGGTGTTTTCACACTGTAACTACGTAACTCACTTCCCTAATGAAGCTAAGAAATGCCAAGCTGCAAGTAAAGATTGGAGTTAAAGCATTGGGACATTTGTTGTTTGTTTTATATTTTATTCTTTGATCATATATATTTTTACATTTGATTTTATTTTTAGGTCCCTCTATAATATTAATATTGAAATAATTTATTTTATTGTAATTAATTATTCTCATTCTTATTATATCATCGACTAATTATACCTTTTTAGACAGTATTAGATCTGCAATCTTCAATGTACCAAAAATATATAAAAATATGTATGAATATATCAGCCTGCTTACTTTTATCACTCTTAGATTTTGATTTGTGTCTGCCATTACTGCAGTTTTTTAGAAGTCAGAACAATCAAAAAATCTACCCTGATGATTGCAGATCTACTTTGTCTGAATGCCTGTGCTCTGCTATTTTCTGTGCACTTAAACAAACAATTCCACCTCTTCTACATCTTTTCTACAAGCCATATTCTGATACTAAATGGTAATTTTTGAAGAGCTTTACCAAAGAAAAAGTAAACTTGGTCAGTTTGGGGCTTTTTTCTTTCCAATTTAAATGAAAGACATATTTGGCAAGGTAGATATTTGCTATACTTAAGTAAAAAATTGTACAAACCATTTTATGTAGTTTTCAAAGGTGTCTTATAGGTACTGGGTATTTAGAGCCATATTTTTAAAATTGTGGGGCAACAGGTTTATATATTGGCATCCTGATAATTACTGAAATCCTGATAATTACTGAAAACCCCAAGCAAAAGTTCAGACTACTGAATTATATCAAGTATAATGCTGATGGCATAAGTATCATTACTTGTGTCATCACTCAGTGCAGGATTTGGACTTTTCATGAGAGAGAATGTGGGAAGTATTTTGCTGGAGGTACATATATTTTACACAATAGGTATTCACATAATAGTAACAACAGATTTGTAATATAGGAAATCTTGTGTTCTGAAGGAAAAGCCCTTGTTTCAAGAGCACAGAGTTGAAACTTTTTGGGATTTTTTAATTTGGCATACAAAAGGGCATGTGAAGACAGGAGAATCCATAAATAAGGCTGAGGTTCTAGGCAGCCTGCCATTCTGACAGCATATTTTATAAACAACCATAAATAATGCTTACTGCAGCATATCAGAGACAATTATCCCATGCCATCAGCACCATTGCTCTGATTTACTGAGGTCTTTGAAGAAAAGAAATACTTACCTGTCATGCCAAACTGCAGAGCTCTAATATGGTTGATATTTTTTCTCTGACTTCATTATGTTTGGCTCTTGTTTTCAGAGAATCTCTCTTGTTTTGTGTTTCAAAATACAGTCAAGAATGAAGTTAGATAAGGGGTTTGGAATAAAAATGTCTGAATGGCTTCAACAGAGTGTAGGTGAAAATCTTTTGTACTGCTAAATAAGATTAAGGCTCTTATGAAAAGTGTTTTTCTTCTGTGTCTTTGAACAAAATCCTTCTGTTTCAAGAACAGAAGACACAGAATCAAAATAATACAGTATTGGAAGGGCAATGGAAGTGGTGATGCGTGAGATTGACTGGGAAGTTCTTCTAATGCCAAATAGCTTAATTGGCAAAGGGGTGACCCTAGGAAAGTTTTATGATGAGGGCTAGATTATATGAGGCACAGACTCCTGTCACCCTGATTTCTTAGGATTTTCTAAAGCCTTCTGAATTTACATTCTTGTAGAGAACTTTCTCACGCAACTTTCTGTAAACAACCTATTGTTTTGCATTCTTTCATAGAGGCGGAGAAATTTGCTCGACTGGTAGTTTGTCCAGTGTCATTGGAGAGGTGGCACATTCACCTTCCAATCCACTGGCCCCTTTTGAGAACTATAAATGATTGGAGTAAAAAAAAAAATAAATTAGTCTCTTCATTGTGACCATAGCTGTGGTGCGTCGTTTTTCCTTGTGTCCTCTGGTGACAGGCTCCTATTGGAAATGAGCAGAAATGAGATCAAACAACAGACTTGGGAACCTCAATATTTTAAACCATAAGTACAAGTGTCTAGCTCATTACCTTGGATGTCTAGTACATTGGGACCCACTAACCCTGGGTAATTTTTTAAAGGAAAAAAGGGTCAGAAATTCTGAGGAATCGTCCTAGGTGAAGAGGCCAAACAAAAGTTCAGAAGTTATACATGATGTGGTGCTCTGACAGGTGATATCCACGCTCTCATTTGCTGCAGTGTCAGGGACCTGCAGGCTGGATTTGATGGGTTGTGTCTGCTTTGCTGTCTGCATGAAGCTTGCCTAGGGAATACGTCCACTATGGAGCAAGGTGGTGTGCATGCTGCAACAACATTTCCTTGACAGCCTTGGCCTGAGCCTGTGGCTGCCTGCACAGGGCTTTGGTTTGCTGTGTGCTAAAGGCCATCCAGCCTGGTGGTGTGTGCTGGTTAAATGGTTATATGGTTTGTTTAGGGGTGGGAGATTTGTGCTTTCCTTTTTTTTTTTTTATTTTTTGTGTGTGTGTTTGTTGCTGCTGTTGTTGCATGGTTTTGGTGGTTTGTTGGCTTATTTGTTTGTCCCTTTTGTTTGGCTGGGTTTTCTGGGAAATTGCATTGTCCTGTCTAGGTGAATCATAACTATAGCCTTGGAAATTTAAGAGTTCAGGTCCTTAACACACTTGCTTATAAGGCATCTTACAGCACTTCTTAACAAGAGAAATCTTGACGTGATAGTTTGGCCAAAACACAAGTTAAACAACTTCTTTTTTCTCCTTCCAGTCCTACAGCCTGATGTAGTCTTTGGCCAGTGTTTTGAAAAGCTCTTTAACATCATACATAACTTAAAAGCTGTATTTCTCAGGTGAATCAATTGTATTCCATAGTTCGTGAAAAAGGCTTTTGGGAAACAGAAGATTATTATTAAATGTCATTGTATATCAAAACTAGTGCTATTCTTCTGTAATAGATAAAAAAATAAATACCATTATTTAGCTAACCCAGAGCACATAAAACTTAGAAAGTAGAGTGTAATGATGGATGGACACTTGACAAAACAAGATGATCTTCTGTCTTGCAGGAAGTAAGTGCCAGTAAGGAGTATAATTCTTCAAATTAATGCAAATAGATAGTTATTAGATCGTAGCCATCTGGAGTTGAACCAATATTGCATGGAAAGTTTCATGAGATTAATTTTGTGTGTAATGAATGAAAGATCACTAGGAATGTCTGGTTTGTACATAAGTGCCTGTATTTTCTGAAGTTTGAGCATTCTTGTATATATAAAACTGGACTTTGTAAATCAATATTCATAAAATATTTCCTTGCAAATGCAGTTTACTTCATCAGTTGTTGTTTTCTTCCTAATTCTTTATATTACTACACACATTTCAGATTTTTCAAGTCCCAGTGAAATATTTGGGGTATAGGCTGATTAGAACAAAGTGTTGCTAAAAGAACCATTTGAAATGTGATGCTACTGGAGTTTAGTTTATCTAGTTAAATGGATGGATTGATATAAACTTGATAAAGGGGAATCCTAGGTAATTACTGAGGTGCACTTTGAGCTTTTCCTTTTGAATTTGTTTCTGATTACAAAAGAAATCCATGAGTTCTTGTGATAAGTAAAAAGCTTGGCTGTTTCTTGGCTTCACAGACTGTTTACAAAACAGACCAATATAAATTGACAATATGCATGATTTCTATTGAAAACTCACAGGGTTTATGATTAAAGAGCTTGTGCCATGATTTCTTTTTTTCATTCTGCATACTGCTGTGGGCACTAGAATGCTAACTTCCAATTGTGCAAGATATTCTCACAAGATTTTTCTGGTATACTCAGGGTTTAATCTTTCATAGGACTCTTCCAGCAGATGGTTTCTACATTGTGCATACTCATGGCAATTTCTATGGACACAAACGTTTAATGACTTATCTCTGAAACAAATACAGGGTTCCATACCAGTTTCCATTGAAGCTTCTAAGGAGGCATTTCACAACTTCCCAAACGGCCATCTTTCGAAGTCCAGGAGCTGACCTTTGGTTGAAGCAAAATCACAACCTAGTTAATTTCATTTTCAAATGAAACCTAGTTATCATAAGTAACTGAATAGAATCCAGAGCCCACTGGATTCACTGTTTCACTGAACCATATCCAGGTAAACTACTTCACGTTGGAGAGGCACAGATTCACAAGGTCAAAAATTATTTTAAAAAGATTATGCAGACAGTTGAACCTCTCTGGAACCATACTGCTAAGAAAAAAATTAATAAATACTATAATTAATAGTAGAAAATGTTAGGAGAAAGACTTGATGTTTGAATAGATACAGAAAAGTGAATCTTTTTAAATCTCCTCCTAATATCTTTTCTTTTTCCCTTTCCCTGATTATGGCATACAATTCCGGGAAAAATTATTCTAAAAACAATCTCCTTTTGTTGTACTGATGTGAATGATGTTCTAGTGAAAATTATGTGTTAAGGTTTGGTGTTGCCTAGCAAAAATGTCAGAACTGCCTGTGGGAAGTGCAAATTATTGAAGAAATTTATTGTAATTTTTTTGACAGATGAATTCCAAAGAAGAGAAGAAATGTTAAAGAGGGAAAAAGGAGAATCTAGTATCTGTCATTGTATAGCAGTGTATTCTGGCTCAGGCATTTCCTCAGAACCAAGGTTAGCTGACTGAAGTCTAATTGAGTGTTTAAAACCACTAGGTTGCAATTTCAAATCAATGTCCGTGTACAGCAATGCCTTGAAATTACTAATTGCCTTCATCCCATGATTAAAAATATACAGAGAGCTCTTTGACCTTTGTTTGGTGTCTCATCTGCTTGTGGTAAGCACCAAACCTCTTCTGTGGCAGGGAGACAGGTACAAAACACCAGGCAAGCGCTGGGCAGTGCCTGGGGCAGCACAGATGTGGTATCCAGACACAGGAGCTCAGATCCAAGAGCAGAGAAGCTGTGTCTGAGTGGACAATTTTGGCAGGTTGCTGCAGCTGGCAGCAGCTCAGGTACTCCTTTGTTTATTTTCATCATGTAATGTAGACATGCATCAGAGTTAGGTCTTTGCTCATAGCTCATTTTGTAATGATTTAGACTTGTCATTGTCTTTGAATCACAGGAACATCCACGTACCCAGAACAACCTCCACTCTGAACCATGAACCCTATACTGGCTGCTGCCAGTACAGAAATTTGCTTTTGTTTCTTTCAGAGACTTGCTATTTAATTCTTGTGTTCAGTCGTTCTTCAACACTTTAACTGAGAGTCTGGGTCACTTGAGTGACTCTAAAGGAGAAGTGTAGTTCAGTATGTTTTTAATTTGAGAGAAAAGAAACCCACTATCCTGAAAGTTACTCAGGATAGTTACACTATCCTGAAAATTGTTGGTTGGTAGCTATTATTTACTGACAATAGAAAATTGTAGGGACACAGTTTGTGGTGATTGGGAGTGGGGCTGCAGCCCAGCCTCATCCCCAGTGGGCACAGCTGTGAGAAGCAGGTGAGCAGCACTGACAGCAATGAGCCATGGAGTGCCCAGGTGCACTGAGCAACCACCAAAGGGACCAGAGGGCACACAGGTGCAACGTGTGAACATGAGGGGATAAAAGGCTGGGCTAAAGAACGAGAAGGGCAGAGCTTGCAGTCCTCTGAAGTGATAGGATGTCACTCTGTATGGGCAAAGCCTGAAGCCTTCTGATGAGGTAAGGTTTTCTCTGTGTGGGGTGAAGCTTTCTGAAGTTGTATGGTGACACTCTGTATATGGTGGCCATCTCAACTGTGACAGATGCTGGGACAGACAATAATAATGTTGTTCATGACTGAAAATACTTTGAAGCCCATATAGGCAATCAATCACCTGTAGTTAAAGACAGATAAACCACAAGTACAACATACTATGCACCTGGGTAGTAGAATCCATGGGTACCTGTGAAGTCTGGTGGTAAGATATGTGTAAATGAAAGTTGTGTGATTATTTTTTTTTAATTCCTCCCTCACATTTCAGCCTTAATGTTTTAAATTTATCAGAATTGTGTTTTTAGGACTGTACTGATGTCTGCGATATACTACCATCTCAGAATGAGTTTTGGGTAGGCTTGAGTGCAGTTAAGGTTAGATAAATAAATAAACCATACTTAGAAATATTTAAATGTAGTATTTTGTAATGTTAATATTCATATACTGATTATTAAGTAGAAGATAGAGCGTTGGTTATTACAAGCATGTGCATTACTGACAATATTATTAGAACCATTAAACTCTGTTGGTAAAGTGGAATAAATTAAATTAAAGTGTTTGTTCAATTTTCCTTGTGTGCTCAAACTCCAAATTTAGCATGTTTTAAAGCCTTTTAAAATTTTGTTGCTCTTAATATTACTGAAGTCTAAGATGTGTAAATGTCAAATTATACTCATTTACCCTTGTTAATAGAACATAAAAGTATATACACTATGGTAGGGATGCAATAACTGTACAGTCTAGTAGCAGTTTTTTCATACTAATTCTGGGGTTATAAGGATTCAAGACAGTCTTGCCACAGATGTTGTTGTTCAGCATATTTTATTCGTGATGGATCTTTCCTCTATTTAAAATGAGAAGCAGATTTCTGAAAAATATTATTTCATCACAATAAATAGGATAAGAAAAGTTTGGGGGAAAAAAAGAACCACAAACCTATGGTTTTGAAAGCCAAAATGCTTAGTACACCACTAGAATTACAGTACTTATAGAATAATATTTAATACCAGGCTTTTCAAAGCTTATTTCACCTTTTCAGCTACTTTTGCTCAATAATAGTATGCACAGTTTGATATTTCGCTAATTTTTCAAGAATCACATATATACAAGACAAGTGTATCAAGCTTTTTTTTTCCAATTTTGTTTTAGTGACTTCAGCAGGATCATGAAATAGAGGGTAGAAAAGGAGCTGTGTAATCTTATTCAGAGCATCATGGGCTGACTTCTTTATTTTTACTAAGGTATGTCAGAGTATCATATTTTTCAGAAAAATCTTGGAAAAGAGTCTGGAAAGTTTGGCAGGAGAAAACAGATATTAGTGGCTAAAATATACATGCAGTAGACAAAATTTAAAAAGATATTTTAAAATGAAATCTCACTTATGGAAATATCAAAACTCTACATATGCATATCATGTTTAATAATTTTTAGTATGATAAAACCAGTTATTTTTGATTACTAAAGGTCTGATTTGATAATTTTGGAACTGTTATAATGTTTCTGAGATGTCTCTTTATGAGAAAGAGCTACTCTCCAAAGTGTCTTTAGATAACCTTCCAGCAAACAGCAGCTTAATGTATGTATGATTTATGTGAAGATATTGGTTTTCAAGCTTCATTTATGGAATTGGTATTTTCTAATCAACCTGTAATCATGTATGTGGAAACTAGTTATATTTGTGTATTTACTCAGTGCTTAGAAATTATTATAAACTTATTATGACCTGCCCCACAATATGCCCTTGTGTTAAAAGCTATGATTTTATATTGTGCCCTGAAATGCAATACTAGGGTCTGAACACTTGCAAGAATTTTGAGCTTAACTTTATAGCGTTTAGTTTTAGGTTTTACCATCATAGTGTCTGATTGTGAAAATTGCATTGGCTGCAAAAATCAATCACCAGGTGAAGTGATGGCCATGCATGACAGAAAGGAAATGTGAGTCGAAGCCTCACTAGAAACTATTCAGGTTGTCATGAGACAAGACTAGACAGAAAAAAAACAAGCACACTGGTAAGATATTTTTAACTTTTTTTGGTGCAGAATCCTGAGGGGTTGTGGAGTTTGTGATGCCTTTGCTGTGCTTCTGAGTGAGCCTGTGGCTTGGTGACTGAGCAGAGGGGATTTAAAGCCTAGAATTTTTGCTGTTTCCAGTAGCAGGCATTGCTTGACTTGGCAGGCCAGCTGTAGCTCTGGCTCTGCAAGTGCCAGAACTGGGAAAGGGCTGGCAGCCTGGGGTGTTGGTGCATCTCAGACCCAGGGGCAGTGGGTGCAGAAGGGAACACCCTTCCTCTCCTCCCTGACCCTGGCTCCATGGGCCTGCCCAGCAGCCAGGCACCACAGCCCAGCCCTGACCAGCACAACTGATATTGGTGTTTGTGTAGACACAAAATGGGATATGGGGGAAGAGTTCATTTTGCCATGAGATTCCCTCAGTTACCATTTGAATATCAGCAGCTCTGTTAAAGTCAAACATGGATTATCAGTTAGCTGTAAATTTAGTGAAGCCTAAAAATATTTTCACTCACGGGCTTGTGAACATACAACAAATATGCTAACTAGGGCCCTGCATGCTGGGAGTGTGTTTTAAAGGGATTAATTAACGTGAGGATAGTGCTCTTCCTGGCGGAGGAAAACCTGATTTATGGCTTCAGGACCCAGAGCCAGCTGAGGAATACATTATCTGTTTGCAGATCAGCAAAGCGTGTTATGCTGGCAGGTCAGGAGTGGTCAACTGTATTCCCACCCAGTACTGAACACCTTAATTAGAGGAACCTTCCAGAAACTTTTGGCATCCTGAAATTTGCTGTAGCATGGTATGAATTTGCAGCATCCTAAATGAAGTAAGTTCCAGGGTTCTGGTTTCCTGGACATACAATAAATTTCTCAAAGCAGTGAATCACAATTAATGAACAGCCACGTGTCAGTTATTGACATTCCCTTCAGATTATGCTGCACAGCAGCAGGATACTTTCTTCTTCTAATAAGGCCTAACATGACATAAGGTTCTATCTGAAGGACCTTCTTGCTTTATTAATCTCATTATGACCACTTGAATTGCTACATCCTCTGTAATGACTAAAACATTTGACTCCCAAGTGTGACTTTATAATGAGGATGGAGTTCACAGAATAAGGCATTGTATCATTCTCAAACTCCTCAGTGTCATTTCTTTACTGTTTCCATGGAAAAACAAGCTAAAAAATTTCACATACTTATATATGCAGATTTAAAAAAAAACCCTAAGTAATCTCTTATAGAGATATATTTTTTATATCTTAAAAAGTATAGATGTCTTGAGCACCAATTCTAAAAGGAGTATGGTTTACTTATGTAAAGTGCTAAGATAAAATTGACCACATGTAATATAGTATGCCCTCCTCTTCCCACCATGTGTATATTTTTAGGAAGGACTGGAACTGACTAGCCAAAATCTAGTTTGACAAATGATATATTTTTTTTTTGCTCTTTGCACTTCTTAGCTTGAAAATTTTTAAACTGTTCTTCATTTTCTTGAATGTACCATAGCTCTGTGGGAGTATATGATTATATACATATTGAGAAACATGCTTTCATTTTAAAAATCTTCATCTCTTATCCCAAAACTAAAAACTTCTGTGTAAAATTTGAAATAAATCTTGTTTCTAAGTAATAAAGCTAAATAAAAGAAAGATAGGAAATAAAATTTTATTCTGACATTTTTTTCTCCTGCAGGAATCTTGAGGGAGATAAATTTGGACATTTTTCAGCATGATGATTTGGAATAAAAAGGCATAACACATGTTGCTGAAGCAATCCTTAGCTATGAGATGAATTAGTAACAGAAACTGAGAATAATAAGACTTCAGGTCTTTCTTGTTTGTTTTTTTCAGCTGTGTGGAGGGGGTTGTGTTTATTCTGATAGAACGAGCTAATCCAGCATTTTTCTGGTTCAAGAGAAATTTCCGTGGGTACAACTGTTACCTTAGAAGCCTTCAGCCTTGGCTCTAATTGTAATTTTCTGCCAGCAGTTTGTGTGTCCCAGCATCAAGACCCCACTGACTTCAATTATCTGCATGTTCACTTTGGTTTTTTATACTCTTTCTTTTGGTCTAATTACTTAACTAATGGATACACCTAATTCCCCAAGTTATGTGTTGTTTCCTAATCTTGGTGAAAGTAGGAAGATAACAGAATAATGTATTATTAAGGGAAATGTTAAGATTTGAATGCAACTTGAAAAAATATGGAGGAATTCCTGCTTTTGTAACCTCCTGGGAAATATTCCCCAGGTAGTCGGGGAACTTGGGATATATTTGTTTGGGGTAAAATTGATCCACAAGGGGCTAGAAACCTGCTGACCTTTCAGAAAAACTTATTTCCAAATTATGTTTTTACTGCTATTTTGACTTTGAAAAGTCAAATTTTGCTCAGACTCAATAGCCTCTTTGCTATTTGACAAAATTTCTGCTGTTCAAAACCATTAAAGGGTAGCAACAAATAGAATAGATAGTTGGATTCTAATTATCAATGAGGTAGAGAGCCATCCATCATCTTGGGTTTAGTCTTGTGAGAATGTAAAAAAATCCCATTAGGACATCATTCTCTGCATTCCTGAACATTTCATATTGTATGTATTAGAGAAAAAAAAAGTAAAAGACACTCTCCTTTCTCCCCTGACCCTGATGATTGAAGTAAAAACACAGAACCAAAAGGATGGACTATAAACTATAGATAAACTATTGTAAGAAAGCTAGGAAAAATACTGTGTTATACTGGGAGATTTTTTCTGAGCATCATTTTTACTATTATTTGTTTTATAATGTCGCTTTCCTATGATGCTATTTGAGACTGTCTTATGCATGGAACTAAAAATAATTTCCTTTATTTATTGCATGGAAGGGATTGTGAGCTTTTGGAAGCTGTATGGTTTGCTAATTATATCATTGTCATTCAGTTGTCAAGTTAACTGAATTTTCCACTTGGTCTAGGATTGGGTAGAATTTGTTCTCATTAGTCTTAATAGGAGAGAGACAACAATTGCACCAGAAGGGATCATATTCTCCTTAATGTTCTTTGAAAACATAACTGCTTCGGGTCATTACAGCACATGTGTGCATGATAAATATTTTATCACTGTAAATTGGGCTAAGGCTGGGTGGTTTGATTTGGGATGTTGACTCAAATGTCAACAGTGAACCTGACTTCCATATTTCTGCATAGTTTTCATGTTCCATTTTAAATTCATCCCTATATTAAAAGGAAGTTTTGTTTTATCCTGTGGAACAGAAATTAATACGTGACATATAAGGCAGCTGCAGTTTTGTCAAGAAGACAAGAAAGCTGACATTTGGGTACTAGGCGAGAGTTTTCAGAAGGAAAATGTGGATGGAATAAGGAATTCTAAGCTTTGTTTTCCTGTTCTCATTTCTTAGTAGCTTGTTCAACCTAAAGTTGTAACTGCACTGATGCAAAGCTGGGGTGGTGACTCTTCTCATATCTTAAGGAGCTTGAAAAAAGGAGGGATTCTAAGCTCAAATTCCTTTGTTGCTGTAGAGGATTTTTTTTTACTCAAGAGACCAATAGGTGATGACTATTTGACATATGTCCTGGAAGCTGCTAATATACCTAGTCAGCCACCAAAATCAGATAAATCTCAGCAATCCAAGGTTTGCTGATATGGTGGTATGAAAGTGGATATATTTTGGTAATATTTTATTGTGATTATTCTATATAAAACTGAAGTGATCAGCCATTGTAGATAAAAGAATTTTAATGTATTATCTCAGGAAAACAAATAGGTGAAATGGAGAAAGGAAATTATTCCATGCATTAGTTGTGAATGGTGAGCGAGATCTTACATAGTGCTATTTTTACTGTATTCATACAGTAAGAACTCACTTCAAGAGGTTTCAGTTGTGTCATTGCAAGTAGTTGGTTTTTATTTGTGCCAAAAGTTGTTACAAGCCTTCATCTGTTATAGACTCTTTTCTATCATACTTTAATTAGCTATGATTTTTTTCCAAATAATGTAGGCTGATTCTTTATCAGTAGAGCCCTGTTTTTAGCTTGTTACTGTCTTTGCTATTTAAAATTGTTAAATCCTTACTGAAATACTGGAATTATTAAAAAGACAAACACGCTTGGAAGTGGACAGAGTACCTTGGGAATATCAGAGTATAATGTATATACACAGTGTAGTTTTTGTGCCTGTAATGAAATGTATCAGAAGTGTTGGTACAGTGCCATTGCAAGGCAGTTCCAGATACCAGAGGCACACAGCCTGATTTGCTATTTAGCTAATCCTGGAAGATAGGTACTTTGGGCTTGCAGCAATATCCCACTGACAGTGCTGTAACTCCTCCAAGGCTGGAAAGCACAACTACTGCACCTTAATTAGCTAGAACTACAAAACTCCCACTTGAAAATCTTTTTCCAAAAGCTGCTTGGGTTTTGGGTCTTTTTTTTTTTTTTTTTTTGGGTGGGGGGAGGGCATAATTTATTAACTCCTATTTCTCAGTATCACTGTGTTTAAGATGATTTAGGAATTGAAATGACAGGAATAGCAAAGCTCATGCTGAGAAAAGAGTGAAGTCCATGTGTTTTGTTTGTATATACATGAAACTCATATACAGATGGAGTGTTTGTCAAACTGTAATCCCTTAAAAATGGATGTCAAAGGCTTCTTCAAATAAAGATTAAAAACCCCAAAAAAAGAAACAAACAACCAAAATCCCTACCAGGCATCAGGTCCTCTCTGACAATACTGCAAACATCTATAACAGTGTAGATGATAAGACTTTAATTGTCCGAGGATACCATATTTACCATTACAGGTATATTCCTGCTGGTTTAGGGCAGAGTTTCTGTGAGTGCTGTCAATGGTGGGAGGAGCACATGGGTGGAACAGATTATTTTCTGTTACTTGGCTGAGGATTGTTTTAGTTTGCTGTAACACTCTGCTGTTTATATGATCATGAAAATAGATGTACTTTTAACAAGGAAACAGAATGTGATAGTTCAGTGTGTTGTCATTTTTGGAGAAACACTTGCTTCCAACAAGAGCTCCACTCTTACAGGCCGCTTCCTCTGTCTGTGAGGCTGACTGGAGACCAGCTGTTTCCCCATTGCAGTTCTTAGCAGACCTCCTTGGATTCTGTGTTAAGGAACAGTCTCTGCCCTGTCTCATTCCTTACTCTCCTGTCCTGATGTATTTTTGTCCAAGATGTAATGGGACTGAGATTCCATGGCACCTGAAAGAGTTACAAGCACATCATGACAAAAGCTCATCTCTCATGTTGTAATTGCTCCTCAGCATCTGCACAGCAGTTTTTCACTAAATTTAGGTGTTCACATTCCAGCTCTGTTAATATATCTGCCAGGTAGGTTGAGTTCTGCTTTACTTGAAACTACCTCTGAGTTCCAGGGACTGAGGAGGACAGGCTTGAACTGTTAATGTAATTTGTAGTCTCTTTGGGACAATGAACAGGCTTTTTCAGTGAACTCCACCTGTTTTCACTTCTATATCCTTGTGATTGCTCTGAAGGAGAGGAGAGCAAGACAGGGTAAAAACCATCATAATTTTTGTTCCTAATAAGCTTTTTCTGTAGTTTTATTCTTCATTCTTATCTTATATAAATAGCCACTAAGAGGTCTATTAAAAAGTTCTTTGATCAGGGTCAAAGAATTATCAAAGCCAGCAAACTAAAAGTTGAATTGGCAACCAGATGCTTGGAAGAAATGAGCACCATTTGGCTCTGAACTACCTTAAACCAAGATTTAATTACAATATTCATTACTTCAGAGACTAGGAAAACTCAATATGACAATCTTAAGGGACCAATAGTAATAAAATAATGAATGAAAAATTCTAAAATATAAGCCAAGTGAGAGAGTATATCTGTATCAGTTTAAAAAAATGTAATTAAAACAGTCATTTAATTTCAAACCCAATTGTTTTGTGTAGTCTTTAGAGAAAAAGGATAAAAAGGATAAAAAGAGAAACCACTGAAAAAACCACTGAAATATGTCTGCTTGTGCTCCTGCTGGATGCTGAAAATAGTTATGCTGTTAGTCATGAGAGCTTTCTGTAAATTTGGGTCACTCATACATATATCTTGCAATCACTATTGTGCTTCTTTATTCCTTATTGGCCCAGTTCCTTTGCCATCACACCACTGTTTAATCCCAACCCATCTGGTAACTGAGAGAAGAGCCCAAGAGTCAAGGGGCTTCTTTTGCAAAATTTATCTGATGCCTAATCATAATGTCCCTCCTAGCAAATTGCAGAAAGTTATTACATGATTTTGTTTTAAACCAGATAATTTCCATTACAGCCACTCAGATTGTGTGGCAGAAGAATATTTTGAGTTTTAATTCAAACATAATATCTGCGGAATTGGTTTAATCTTTGATTTGAATCTTTGCATTTTAATAAACTGTGCATCTGCTCTGGACACCTGATATAAATTGTAAAACTAACTTGGGAGTTCAAGTGTCAAGTAGTTTATTTTTCTTATGTCAGCAATTTCTGAAACTGCATTTATCCTGGCATTAATATTTTCACTTGCACTATGCTGTCAGATAGTGGCATTAATCTGTTACTGTGTATTAAAGCCACATATTTTGTAGATGATATCAAATTGCCACTAAGTGGTTGCAGGTGCTGGTTCCTGCTGTTATTTTTGTCAAACTCCTGAAATTGTCATAATGTGTAAAAGGCTTGGGCCTTTCTGAACTATTCCCATTAATCTCAGTAAGATTTATAGTAACCCTTGGAGGAGAACAAAGGATACTTTTTAAGACAATACTTGGGGTACCATTTTTTACCCCATCTGCTTTTTCTATTGTACAGATTTCTTTTTTTGTTACATCACAATCACATATTTTGATGGTTGAAATGCATATTTAAAACCACATTTTCTTCCCACTTAAAAGATTTTTTTTTTGTTGTCATTTCTGAAATGAAAACTTTTCAGCTGACATTGTTTTATCAGTTTATCTATTGAGGTTGTAATTTACTATTCATACTGCACAAGGCATTTCCTTTTCTGTATGTTATATACATATGCATCTAAAAATAATGTAGTTTTTTGATGGCTGTTATCTCTTTCATTCATCATTAAGTATTTCATTTACTGCCATATGTCCCTAAGGACCCAGGCTGCTTAGTTTCATTTGATTGGATTTTAAAATCTATTTGATGAATTAGGTCCACCGAGGCACACCTCTGATGAGACATGAGCTCTACAAAAATTATTTGAAATGCAAAGAAATGTACTCAATTGTTTTCAAAGTATTTTCCTAAAAATGCAGCAGATGTAATCCAAACCAGTGAAGAAGCACAAAAACTGTATATTGTTCCCAGCATGTTTTCACCAACAATTGCTTATATTTTTTTTTAAAGTCAAGCCCATGCTTTTGTGCTCCTTCATAAATCTGCCCTAGTCAAAGAAGGAAGGGATTTGGGCAGAATATGAAGAGGTGGTAAACCTAAGTAATTTTTAATAAACAGCCATAAGATTGTTTTGCTTTGAAGAAAATATATGCAATGAAAATTCCTGTAGTCATATGCTTGGGCTCTTTGTGGTCAATAGCACTTTGCCTGTCAAAGACTATAAAATGTCTGCATTTTCCCCACATGCAAATACCAATCTAGATTCTAAATAACACAAAAGCAAAATTTGTACCCAAATATGGATTCAAAAATATCTGAGGAGGGGTTTTCTGTAAAAGGGAGACCTTGGATTAGACTTGGCAACTGGACTAAGGCTTTTCTGGACCTCTCTGGAGAGAGCCTAAAGGATCTGATTGTTTTTGCAAATGTGTTTCATCAAAGATGTACATTACCTTGTTTACATCTGCTAAGGTGTGGGAGTTTAGTTGTTTTCATCCACCTTCAAGACATATCAGCATATAGTTGAGGGACATTTGCAGCTGCTGTTGTTTTGACAGATAAGGAATGTGATGTATTTAGCAAGTTACAATACTACCTGGGAAAAAAAAATGGTATTTATTTCCATTAATGTATGAGAAATATTGCTCCAATGTGCTGGCCATCACTACACTGGAAAAAAAATAGAAGTGATGGCATAAAGAAAGTGCTTTGAAAAAAATGCAGGATGGCTGTGAGTAGCACTGTTTTAGGAGCTAAAAACTATGAAAGGAAATATTTAAAATATATTCACAGGATTGGAGGAATTTATCACCTTAAACTACATCACAAAATTTATGCCCTCCCTCTATTGACAAAGGAACAACCAAAATTGAGTAGATTTTGAAATTTTGTGAGATAGTCATGTCTGCTTGATGGGAAGAGTCTGGACTTTATGAGGCAGTATAGCCCTCTCTCTCTGGGCCAGATACTACCTACTTATTTCCCAGTTTGTATTGTGTACTAGTGTGCAGAACCCAAAGCTTTTCTTCTGTCTGAGCATTTCTTATTCCCTGTGTTTGCATTATTCATCTCCTTTCCTTATATGCCCCCAGATCAAATATTCTTTGTAAAAATCATCCTTTAAGCCAGAATCTACAGTATTCAAAATATAGCCTTTTCTCTGTCTAAAGAGCAGAGAATGCTTCAAATTTATGACTCTAACGCAGCAGAACTAAAAACATAGAATAAATAATGAAATTATAGCAACAACTGGTACATAGGACAAAATTAATTATTGTAGAAATATTTTCAGTATATTTCTTTAGAGCTCTTTGTACACTGTGTTTTCCTCTACCTCTTCTGAGAATGATTTCTCTTTCCTGTCAACAAGATTATAAATTCTGTGTAATGTAAATAGTTTCTTTTGCCACAGGTGATGCATGTCACATGGTTTATTACCAAGCCAACTTCGTTGTAAATGATTTTCATCATTTTCCAATGTGATAGTATTTTCATTCCATAGTGGAGTGATTTTGTGTGAG
Organism: Anomalospiza imberbis; assembly: GCF_031753505.1. Taxonomy (NCBI): domain Eukaryota; kingdom Metazoa; phylum Chordata; class Aves; order Passeriformes; family Viduidae; genus Anomalospiza; species Anomalospiza imberbis. The sequence goes on from NC_089689.1 coordinate 11,353,958, forward strand.
GCATCCTCAGTTGCACAGTTTAGCACATCTCAGAAGGTAACCAACTGGAATTTCTGTATACTGAGTTGAATCTCTGATCTGTCATTGTCTTGGCTATGTTAAAATTTTTCACACTTTCTGTTGAAGAGGTTTAGGAATTGATATTAAAATATTTGGAATGCTTGCCCCAGATCTTGTAGCATCTGGATTTTGCTACTTACAGCAACATTTGTAGGTAGATTCTGGAGTTATTATCATCACTATTATTCTTATCACTTGTACTTTGCAGTTGACAGTACCAATGACACTTGTTTCATTCAATCCAGATATCCATCTGTGAAACATGACCTGTTTATTCCCTGAGTGTGCTGCCTTCCATGGCACATTAACACAGCAAAGCCATATCCACTGGGAAAGGAGGATGGTTGTTCTGCCAGTGCTTTCTAGGAAGGGGAGGGCTGATGCTCTGAGATCAGATGAAAACCTGTCTTATTTAGGCTGGGAGAAGTGCTAATGCTGATATGATTGCATTCTAGAAATAGATTTGTATTAGGAGAGAGGGAGGGAAAAAAAGGGGCTTTGTGTGAAACGTGAAAGTCCGGTGTGCATTGTAAGGATGAAGTAATTTATTTTAAAATATTCATATCTAGGTTGGGAACTACAAGAAGCCTATATTTGTTACCATGCTAACACAGGGATATGTTCAATACTCCTCTGAGAGGTAGAGGAAGGATTACATTGCAAGGCTGTTACTGGTAGTTAAGTGCTCATGGCCTCTAACACAGACTTATAAAATATGAACTTTGTGTTTATGGGGTCAGGTGGGTTGTGGTGGTGGTGGATTTTTCTTTTTAATACCACTATTGTCTTCAAGAAATAAGATTGTTCCTTCCTTTTGTGTATAATGGGTTTCCAGTGCTGCTGATCTGTGCTTAGGGAAGGTTGTTTAGTTTGCTGTTTTGACCCATTAAATTTGTTATTGCATTTTGGTAATGTAAAATGTAAATTATTGACCTATCCCTGATTTTTTTGTCCTACTTAAGTCTTGAATACCCTCATATTTTGAAATTCCAAAGGTTTTTTAAAAACCCTCACTGTTCTTAAATTGCTGTCACTCACTGTCTGGAGGTGTTTTTGTATTGTTGTGATCTGTGGAAATAGTATAAAATGTGTCTTTACTCCCAGAATATCTGTGGTGGTTACATCACTGAGAACATCAGAAATCTCTTGACTCTTGTATAAAAGCTGAGTAAAGAGTACTTCTCCAATATTTCCAGCTCTTCTTCTAACAATCTGTTTCATAGGGTAAATTATAATGGTTTGAGAGTTCTACAGATTAGCTGGATGTTATTCACTCTAACACTACTGGAGAATACAAATTACATCATTTGAAGTGACTGTTTCCATTTTCTGCTTTCAAGGTCAATGGGTATTTTGGGCCCACTTGATACCACTTACTGAAATTTTTTTGAGTCTATCTTGCCATAGAGAGAGAAGATTTGAAAAGCTGAACAGAAATGAGCACTTTGCAGAGATTCTATATTAAATTCGGCAAGTGGGTTCCCATTAAATAAAAGAGTATATTTAAGCACAAAATTGGGAATTTACAACTCTTCATTCACTACGTGATCATACTTGAGATCACCACCTTGCATTGAATTCTATGTGTGGACATGCACCTTCATAAATACCTAGAGAAAACAATGGAAATGCCACTTATCTGGATATGCAGAGTTATTTTTAGCTTATAAAATTATGCTGAATAACCCTTATAATAAATAGAGATGAAACAAAGTATTCATAATGACATTGCTTTCCTTCCAATATGTGTTGAATATATTGTGTTTTCAGGCAGGAAGCCTCCAACTCCCCTGCCATGGGTGTGGATTCCACCTGCTAGTTCAGGTTGTTCAGGGCCCCATCCAACCTGGCCTATGGTTTGAAGTTCATTTGGCATCTAGCTGTGGTCTCATTACAAAGCCAAAATGCCAAGTACAGATTCATCCTTTTGAAGATTGAGTTTCAATCAAGTTTTGAGTTTTGTATGGGAGCTTGTTGAAGCATGAAAACTGGTGTGAAATTTGGTAGGATGAACACACAAAGTGTATTACTTCTTTATTAACATTCATGGCATCAGATTATGTTAAATTTAAATTACTTGGAAAGTTTATTATCTTAATCAGTAAAAAGACACTCTTTTCTGGACTAGAAGTAGTTTCATGTGTAAATAAGTTGCAGCAGGAAATGCATAAGGAAATATGTAAATAAGCTCACTTTACTTTTTGAATCAGTATTGGTGCAGGCATTTTATCAGGTTTTGCTTTGAAGACTGTCTTTGAAGCTATCTTTGGGTTTACCAGAAGTCTACCACCACATTCCTGTATTTGATCATTTATTCGGTTAGTAGTTACGCCAAAAGTGCTTTTGTCTTTTTAATGGTAATGTTAGCTCAATGAATAGCTTCATTAATTTGTACTTGAAAAATGCCCCATTTTGATCCAAACTAGGGATTTGGCTGGTTCTGGCTGGGTTTTGCTGTATAGATGTATTAATCTGATATATTGCAATTCCCACTTCAACCCACTACAGACACAGGTAAAACTGGCAAATGGGACAAGCAGAAGAGCATAAAAAGTGAGGACTACCAATTGTTTAGCAAAATTTTAACCTGAAAATCATCAAGAATATAAATGGTCTTGTTGCTGGTCCATTGCTTTGAGTTTCTTCTGCCTGAACAGTTCAGTGACTCTGTGGTGCTGTGCTGCCCTGCTCCACTTAAGCAATAACCACAAGTGGTGCACACCACCAAGGATGTGTGCATCCAGCTTCAGCTGGACTTCAGGGAGCCAACGGCAACACAGCAGCCCAGGGCTGTCCTGCACCTCGCAGGTACGAGACACGATTCTAACTCAATCACCTTACTCCGTGAGGAGTGGACGGCCCACAGCCCCTTGAGCTCTCCTGCCCAGCAGTGGGCTGCACACCAGCATCTTCTCTGGAGCAGGAATGAAATGCCTCTCAAGATTTCTACCTCTCAAATTTGGGAGAATACTTATCAGTTACTCAGTAAAGAAGCAGGAATAACCGTACCGAAACTCTGAAATCTTGGCTAACAGATAGAAAGGATTGGTTGTGTGTTTATGAACCTTTTGACGTAAAGACATAGACATTGACCTTTGGGACTGTCTGCATCCATCTGCTTGTAGACAGATCTCTGAGAAGGTGTTTAGAGCACAAGGAGGTCCTTTCTGAACCTCATGGCTCAAAGGCAGGGTCTTCCTGACAGTTTTGTCTGACTGTCTTTTATACAATAAATTCTTGTATACCTTGCCACCAAATCTTGTTAAGCCAGGGTTGCCTTTACCATTGAAGGTTGTTAACTCACTGTCATATATCAATCAAATATACCAATTTTTCTGTCTTGTGAGTGAAGTGCATCACTCATTATACAATTCTCTGCAGAAATATGGACTAGGAAATGTAAGGAGGTGTTTTTGGTAGAAAGAGAGAAAGGAAAGGAGGTTTAATGATTTAATGTACTCCTAAAATGTGGATAGGTATTTCTTTGGAGAAAAATCAAAACCGGTAGAATTTTGATTGAAAAAAATAATTATGGAGCTTAAGAAGTGCCTGATATATGCCTGTGTATGGAGGTCATTCAGGCACAGTACAGAAACGGGAGTAGGAATTCAATGAGGGCACAGATTTGTGACAGAATGTCATGACCCTTTCATGCCTAGTAGAGTAGAGGATAATGACTTTCTCGTGGTGAGAGGCACTGTGCCCAGTGGAATAGGTAGTGGTGTGCTGCCCCACCGTGCCTTTTGTAATACTTGTTGTGGTTTCATTGAAGGCAGCTGCTTTACATTCCCTGTAAATGTGAGTACTGCTTCAAAGGATAAAAGTGCAAGGGTTTCATCTCCAGTCCAGTGGAATAGGAGAGTGTAGGAACCAGTCAGTCTACAAGCAGTTGATTGATATAAAAACCAGATGTGTGTAATAAATAAAAAGTAGTCTTAATATCCATCTCTTGTAACAAGTCTGTGCTGTTCTTTTCCTCCATTTGACTCTGTACTGGTTTATTTTTTCAGTACTTAATCTCTTTTTCAGTCAGATTTTTATCATAATTATGGACACAGATTTTTTTAGTCTTTGGTTTGAAAACAGGTGAAAAGGCAAATTTAATTTGGCCATGAAATATTAGAAGATGTTTAGTTAAATTTTGTTGCATTTGTCAGTAAGCTTATATATTGTCTTGATCTGAGAAGTATTGTGCAACTGTAGAATAGTAGAATAGATGTGTGAGTTAAGTAAAATTGCTATGTTCTGGATTTTAGAATATTCAAAATTGGTCCAGGCAGAATTTAAAATAAAAATGACATCACAGAATATTCTGAGTTGGAAGGGGTTCACAAGGACCATGGAGAGCAACTCTTAAGTGAATGACCCACATGGGGCTCAAACCCACAACCTTGGTGTTATTGCTCCAACCAACCGAGATCATCTCAGAGGTAAAAGTAATTAAAATTCTGGTATATGTATGCAGAATAATTCCTGTTACCATGACAAATCTATGTGGTATATGTTTATTACAGATCGAAATAAATTCCTTGCCTAAGAATTCCTTCAATAAGGATGGTAATAATGTTTAGTCTTTGATCATATGTAGATTTTTCAAAACAAGAATTCCAATATTTCACCAAAGTCTAATTTCATATTACCAGATCAGCTGAGTAACTCATTTTCAGCCTTCTCCAAGTTGAGTTTTGTGCAAGTTTTAACCTGCTTGCATTTTTGATACATGTGGAAATTGACTTTCATTTCCTGCATGTCTAAAATAATTCCGTGTCTTGTTAGATTAATGCCATACATCATATTTACCTTAATAAGTTAAGAAAATGTCTTCAAAAATGTCTCCCTTAGAGCTAAAACTGGAATTGTGTCTTAAAGATTAATCAGCAGGCAACTTGTGTTACATAAGGTGGAAGTACAGGCTGGAAATAATAATGTTTAAAACAGCATAGTTATCCTTTATATGATGTATTTTCATATGTTAATAATTATTTTTTATTTCAAACCTGAATAATTGCCACTGAGACCAGCATATGATGTCTATTTTTGGTTTCTTCAGAAAATATTGAATTTAAACCCAATTAAAGAACTCTCAATTAAAAGTCTGTCACTTTTTTATTATTTCCTGATCTGGCCTGCAATTGTGTTAAATAACATGAATGCCAGTGGCACAGACCAGGTGACTGTTTTCCCCAAATACTATATACAGTATTTTTAAATAGCTTTGGGGTGGTTTTTTTTTTTTGGGTTTTTGTTTTGTTTTGTTTTCTTTTGTGTTTTTTTTCCCTCTAGTTGCAAATATGGGTATGTAATGAAATGGTATCCTCTCAGCTTACTTCATGATTCTTATGGGGAGCAGTAAAGGAAAATGCCTATTTTTTTCAGTGAAAGACACCACAGGATGGACACATGGAACTGAAAACGGAAGTTAAAATTTTGAACATTTAATGTGTGTTATTTTATCAGAAACAACAAACTTGAAAGCATGAGCTCAAATTAAATACATGATAGGAGTGCACAGAAGACAGAGGTGTTGGTGAATTTCATCCTTTCATTAATTAATTGTGGTTAAGAACCATAATTGCCCTGTGAGCTAAAGTTTAAACACAGCCTAGCTCCCAGTTGAAATGAAGAGCTGATAATTTATGGTTTCAATTCACACCAATAAAGGCTCATAGATTCAATGTATTTTGTTGAACCTTTGCCTTAGTTCCAGTTCAGATCTGCAGCAGAGAAACTCCTACTGAAAGGTGTTCTGCCTGATTATTGGTACAGGAGGTGACACCACCATGCTTTTATTAAAGGTTCACCTGAATTCATCCTGTAGGATTCACACTGCCTGGCCAGTAGGAAAAAAAATGAGTAAAAATTTTCAGCACCTCTATTAATTCTCTACTGTCAAAAACCATAATCAGCATTTTGCAATTAGGCACGTGGAATACAGTGTTGAGCACGCTTAGCTGCAAGCACTGTTGGAATGCTTGCATGTGTTTAGGTGTGAGATGTCCCCTTCTGTATCTTCACATCCAGGTTTCCACTGCATGAATGGAAACTATTCAGGGAAACTAAGGTCACAAGGAAAAGCTGTATCCTTGCAAGGAAACTCCTTGTGTATTTTGAGATTAGAGATTAAATTCTGGTAATTTAGATACTAACTGAGGAAAATATTTGGGATGGGAGTTAGGTGTTGAATCTCACCTTTATAATCATCTGCTTGTCTTTATCCACATGTGAGGAGCTTGCATGATTACTGTACTGTTCTATTACTGAACTAGTTTGTGTTAATAACCTTGCCTAAAATGTATCTGTCTGATGCTGTGCTCACATTTGCAGACTTGATGGTATTCATTTTACTGTGGTGATTTTCTGACATATGTTTTCTTGTCCACTGCATGCTTATGACGCTATCAGTGAGATAAATTTAACTTCCCTTGCAAAACTAGTGCACATGGGGGATGCTCTCCATCAGACCTGGATTTTATCTACAAGTTGAAAAGAATAAGAATATCACACTTAAAAGCACTGTTTGCCTTCTCAAAAGGCTGCAGGAAGCCTCTGTTGAAATTGTAAAGCTTTTCAAACAGCGTTTCAAAGGTTTTGTGTGAAAGAGGACTTTGTCCTCCTGTTTCCTTTATGTAAAAAGCAGGCTGTGTAAAACAGGGAAAAATACTTTAAAAGTTTTACTGCAATATATTTCTTTGCCTAGGAGGATGGAAGACTTTATGCTTTTTTTGTTTTGCCCCTTTATCTTTCACAATATGTTCCCTGGTCCTTGGGCTGTGTCAGAGGGAGTGGTGACGTTCTTGAGATGCATCCTGCCAGTGCTGGGTCAGATGGCTAATAGCCTCAGATTGGGGAAACCATGCTGCCTGTTTCTCATACCTGTTTTGCATTTTTATGAGCCATTGTTCTGTGTGGTTGAAAGAAGAGCCCCAGCTGAAAAATACCTCACTTGCAAAGCATTCAAGCAGTTTTAAACAAGCATTTGGCTGGTTTTCAGACTGTTTCCTGCTGTAATTTCTGCCCTTCAGGGAAGGTAGAAGGTTCTCCTGTACAATTATAGCTGTCATTTTGCAGCAATCCAAGGATAACTATAGGGGGGAGAAATCTTTTCTACAGAATACATATAAAAGGAAATGTATATTGAAACAGATATGTGTAGATGCTATTTTTTGCTTTGAACTTTCTGAAGGAATACCAATATAATTTGGAAAATATTTCATGAAATTAGGATAATATGATGTGTATTCATACAGTGTTTCCTAAGAGATCCCTGCCAAATTATATTGTGCAATTACAGGTTTATTCATTCAAGAACAAAACTTTAGAATTGCTAATCTACCAGTCTTGATTAGAAATTGGTGATATATTTTGTTTATTTTCTGATTACATATGACAAATATTTTGCAAGTACAGCTTGATTTCCAATTATTCACAACCCTGAACAGATGAAGGAGTTGTAGACTGTTAAAAGCCATGGAATGAAGAGCTTCTGGCAGGGAAAGACATATTTTTCTGAAGATAAGATTTATCAGTGATAAAAAAAGATTCTGTGCCCTGCATTTAGAAGTTGAGAGCAGTTTATAGTGGTAAATACTTTTACCAGTCCAGGAACTGACGTGGGTCTAAACTGGGAGCATTCTATCTGTCATTAATCACCTGGTTTGTTAACTAGCAATTGTGACATCAAAAAGGAATTCCCACCTTCCCCACTCTCCACCCCAGGATATAAGAAAGCAACCTTTGATTTCAATGTATTGCTTTGCTGTGATCATCAGTTCAAAGTGGTTTTGTGATCAGCTAAGGTTTCTTAACCATCTGTGGACTACAGTTGATTCATCTTGTCATGAGCCTTACCCTACTTACTTGTAGTTGTAAAAAATATGTAGGAAATGGCTTTCAGTAGTAGCAGTCAATAGCATTCTGATATGGTTTGAGTACCTGTCAGATTAAGTATCATCATAGGCCGTGGGGAAGGAAGAAGGCCTTCCTTCAAAAATTGGCTCAAAACACTTATATTTCTATTTGAAACATACCTTGGAGAGATGATCTTTGGCAGAATTAACTAGTCTCCTAATCAAGCAGCATCAGAACCCTTTGATAGCTTGTAGAAATTATTTCAAAACCAGAAAAAGTTTAGGGGGGACAGAAGTTATTGGGCAGAAGTTAGGCTTGCAGATTGCTTGACAGGAACATCTCAGTCTTTGTGCCAAAACTGTCATTGAATTTGGGTTTTTTTTCAATTAATCTTCATGTCACTAGTGAAATGTATGTTTCATTAACTGGTGCAATGAGCAACAGTTTAACTATTTTCAGCATGCAGTGTATATATGAAATTCCCTGGAGTTGTCTCCAAGGAGAATGATTGGGCATGATTTTGAGATGTTGCGGGGAGTGAAGCTGAAAATCATGAGGAGGGATCATGGCTATAGCGGATATAAGAATGACAACTTCAGCAGGACCATCTCAGATTTCCATAAAAAAAAATTTAAAAGTACAAGAGTCAGTATAAGACTAAAGATGGAGAATCATGTCAGTTTTCCTTTAAGTTTTTTGATTCTTTTCTGCAAGTGCGTGTTCATGCTGTCCCAGGAATTTGGGTGAGCCCTTTTAAGCAATCACCAACACACAGGTGGACCTTTAACTGAGTCATGATGAGTTTCATCCTATCTTTGTTGCAGATACCAGGCAGCTCTGTCTTCACAGCAGCAGCTTCTGAGGAGAGAAACAATCCTGTTTGCTTGGTATAACAGAGTGGCCCACTAACTTAGAAATTTCTCTGAGGTAAGAGAAGGGAGTGGTGGGCTGTGAGTACAGAGCTGTTATAATCACTAATCTCCTTAGGATAAACAGGTATGAGTAAAGATAATGTACAGACAGAGAACAATGCTTTGAGAATAGGGTTCCAGGCTCACCTCCAAAATGTTTCACATCAAGATGCAGCTTTATGGTCAGTTTTTGCCTATGTTCATTTGGTTCACAGAATTTAAATTTGATATCATGCTGGCTACTGTCTCTCCCTAAGGGTGCAGTGGAAGAACAGATAACTGACTTTAAATAATGCTACCAGTGTGTTGATGCAATTTCCTACAGCAGTGTAGTATGGGCCTGGAATATTCACTGAAAAACTGTTTTGCATTATTAGAATATCAATATGCTTGCATAATACAACTTTTAAAAATAATTAGTTGTAGTTCCATGCAGACTTTTATAAAATGAGTTATTTGGAGGAAACTTCAAATAAGCTTAACATATTTGTAAAATATGTGTTCCATATATTTTAAACTTTATTTGATCACATAAAGATCACTTTATGTGATCTTTTCCATTTGTCATATTCTTCCCCTGCTTTCTAGGAAGCTGTTGAATTCATAGCAAAGGTGTTAATTGATGGCAACCCAAAGGTTGAGTTTATATTCCAATAACTTTATTTGGTCTTGAAAGGAGTAACACTATGTTCTCAGGCTCTAAGAGGTCAGGATTTCCTTTCTTCTCAAATATGGTTTGAACAAATACAGTGAAGAATGGTAGGATCCTGATTATAATCTGAATATTCTTTAATATTTTATCAAACTCATACTTTTTTCATCTCTGTTTTGGCCTAGGAGGAAATTATTTTAGACTTCATTAGAGAAGTTTGGGGAAGCAAAGAATTGGATATGATGTTTCATTGAGAGAATGTTTGTATAGAGCACTTCAAAGGAATATAATTTGTTGGCTGGGTACTCCCTTTGGGAGAGGAAGCTGTTGGCAAGTACTTTTCCTCAGGGATCCATTTTGTGATTGTTGTTCTAGAGAATGACATCATAACTTTACATGAAGTGACAATCTGTATATTTTCAGGCCACCTAGCAAAGTACCATGTCATGTATTGCTTTTGATTTTTGAACTGCAAGGCATGTTGGTAGTAAGTTTTTAAAATTGTTTTATATATATATATATATATTTATATATATATATTTATTTATTTAATTTTTGGTAGAGCAGCTTGTAACAGGTACATGTTCACTGTCTTTTGTATGGTACTGTAATACAGTGGGATTGTGATACAATCTACAATTTGGTCTTTTTTCCTCCTTATTTCTCTTTTGTGTCATGTCTTGCTGTATTTTTTCTATAATTTTTTTCTCTTTCGCACTGCTCTTAATCCTTGTACAAGTCTTTGCTTCCAGTTCTCTCTCAGAGCCTGCACCAGGACCACTGAAGATGATGGAGATGTTTTCACTGAATTCAGTGAATACAATTCAAAACTGAAGTCATGACTGTACAAAGGGATGCACCATGGGACAACACCCAGTTCATGGCATCTCCTCCCTGAAACCCAAATCTTGTTGAGGTACTGTTTTGTAGGCAGTTATTAATAGTCCCTCTAGGTGTTTTGGCCAAACAAAAGCAACTGCAAGGGAATAACAGTTTCTGTGCCTTTTTAAAATTGCCCTCAGGCTCCTGGTACCTAATCTCTATTACACCTGCATGAAGACATGTAGTTGACAAAGAATCCTGCACCTATAAACAAAATTTCAAATAAAACACTGAAGCTGATATCAAAGTTTATTTTTCCTGTAATATTTCTAAGTGGTAAGAGGTTAAGTGCCATTGAAAAATGTTGCAAATTTCAGAATGCAGTCATGTTGGATTTATAGCTAGTGGGAATCAATGAAGTTTCACTGATTCCACTAGGGATAGAATATTTTTGACCACTGAAATTTTGTGATAAGATCAGCGTTTATGTAACAGCTTATGAGTGCTTGGTTTGCACAGAAGAAAACCAGTCAGCTTCATCCTCTGTTTAACTAGAGTTCCCATAGTATAAATCATCAAATGGTTTAAAAATACAGTAATAAATACAGTATTTTTATACAAAATACAATAATTTAAGAGTTATTAGTAACTTTTGAAAGAGTTAATAAGTGTAATTCCTGAGATGTCCTGAAATAAATAGCTTTTATAAAAACAGGAAAAAAAACCCAAACTACCCCTCTACCATAATGACCATAGTTTTATTGCTGTTAGATGTGTGTGATTTCATAGATTGGTTGACTATCAATTGTTGGTGTTTTTGTTATGGAATTCCTCTGTTGCCACTTCCCTTCTTTTTTTCCTCTGTGTGTTTTTTTTTTTTTTTCCTCTTCTGTGAAGGAGGAAATAAAAGAACCATAATGTTTGAGGCAATTAAGTAAACCATCTACAACTAGTATAGACAATGTTCAGAAGTTAGCCACAAAATGAGAGGGAACTTGCTCAAAAAATGGAGGTTAAATCTCCCTGTGTATGAGAAGAGAGCTGGGTGAGGTCACAGATCACAGATATATAGGACAAAGCTGTGTTTAATTCAGAAAAAGAAAAAAAAAGGTTTGAAATATGTTTGAGTCCAAATCTGGAAAACTATTTTTACCATTTATCTTTCAGTGTGTTTCTCCTCTGTTCCTTTCCCCTTGTACCATGCTAGTTTGGCAACCCAGAGTGTACTTGAAATGCCTTCCCTTACTGTCTGAAATGATAGCTTTTATTTCAGGACTTGGCTTATTATTTGATCCTTTATCCCCCTAAGGCCAGTATTAGCAGTTGGTGTCAGGAAATCCCAATTCCCAGCGCCGAGGGGTTAATTGCTTTTTACCGTTTGATCTTTTTCTGCCCACTTTTTATTCTATCTGACCCTTTTACCAGCTATAGGAGGTACACGTACTTTTCTTTGTTGGCCTACTTCCTCAGTCTCCCCATAGTTTTCCTCACTGCTGCCTTGCCAATTTCACATTACATATTTCTCAATGAAAAAATTGAAGTTGACCTGATTTTTTCCTTCTTATGCTATCCAATTTTCCTGGCAGAAAAGGTGCAGCATGCTGTTATTGTATTTCTAGGAACTGAGATAGATAGGATGGGCACGTGATATATTACAAAGAAAAAAAATTGAATATATGTATAGACTTATGATATTGGACCGCTGATGTGTTAAATCTGGAGAGCTTTGTTGGATAAAAATAATTGGTATGACATTTTAAACAAAAAAGCTAAACTATGGGGGGATGGGGAGGAAGAAACCTTTAAAACTAAATAAAGGCATCTCAGATTTTATTGCTACACTAAGTAATCTTATAATCAAGCAAAACACAATCAAATTTGTCAGAAACATTTCCCATGTCAGGGCTAACCCTACATTCATTGAAAGTTTTGTTTTGTTACCAGATTACAGGCATAATACACTAATTTCTTTAAGGCTTCGTTTTAAAATAGTAATTTTATTCATGTTTTCGTCATAATCTACAAAGTTAGCAGTCAAGCTGATATTATGCGATAGTAGTTTGTGAAGTCTTTACAGTTGTCAGCAACTGATTTTTTTGTGACATTAATTTCCTTTAGAAAGTGAGAAAATATTCAAAATAACAGAGAAAATTTAAAAAAAATCTATCACCATAGATTTTAATGGCTATAATTCTGAGAAACACTTATCTTCTGTATTTTTACTGTCTCTGAAAATGTAATGTGCCACTCCAACTTTCAGATTTTTTAAATAACTCTATCACTAGTAAGGTAAGCCAACATAGATAGAGGGAAAACTTGAATAGAGTATCCATATTGGCTGGTCAATGTCAGGTCTTTAGTATGGAAAAAAAGAAAACAGTTTAGATGGGGAAAAATAGTCCTATCAGCACTAAAAGTTACACACATTCCAGTGTAGCTGTATCTCGTGATAAAATAGTGTCAATTTTCAATTTTTCCTCGAGCTTGTGATTTTAGTCAATATTTTCTGTGATGTTTATCTGGTCTGACAAAATGAGAACTCATACATCAAGATTTTCCCACTAGCAGGGTGCTTAGGCCTAGTCACCAGTCTTTTAGGCCATCTGTTATTCACAACAGCAGTAGAACCTTGGTTCTCTCAAAAACCTGAGTTATAGTCAGCTTTGATAAAAATGTGTTGCCAAGCTAGTAAATGATTTTTTTAAAATGGAAGTCAAAGGCAGAGAAAGAAGCGTGTGTAAACCTAGTGCAGTCAGGTGAAATTTATTGACTTCAGAAAATAGATTAAAATTAAGGGTAAAGTTTTAGCTTTTATGGATCCTGATGTGTTTAAAAGCTTGGCTGGACTGTGCTAGCTCTTTGAAACATATTCAGTAAGACCCTGCAGGTGTTTCAACATGTAACTTGAAGCAAAGTTTACATGTTTTTGAATTTTAGTAAGAAGGTAAAAACCTGCAAAGGTAATTTGAAAATCCACGCAGGAGTTACAAATTCACGCACCTTTTTTGCTGGTGAATTTTGTCTATTTGAAGATCATTTATTTCCTACTTAGCTAAAATTTCCTTCCTCTGCAGGAAAGGAGCTTATGCTTTATCACCTCTGAAGAGGCTGTTTCCATGCTGGCATTTGTCTCCAAGAGGCCGCAGGGCTGGAGCCTCTTTCAGTGATGGCACTGCCTGTCCTCTCCCCAGGGCTGACCTTCCTTCCAGCTTGTGCTCCCTGCTCAGAGCACACAGATTCTTATCCCTGTATTCAGGTGTGCTAGATCCTTCTAATTCTGGGACTGAGTGTTTTGTTAAAGACCATATGGCCCTTAGAGGGATTTGGGATTTTTATGAAGTTTGCATAATGTCTACAGCACTTTGCCACTTTTAGAGATGAAATACTACACAGCAGGGACCTTTTCACTGTGTCTGCTTCAGAGTATGAGTTGGAAGGAAGAAAAGAGATCTTAATGTGGGTGGGATGGCCTGGTCCTGCCAATCCTTGTTTTTACTGTCTCTAGGATGTTGCATGAGAAAAGTCAGAACTGGATCCTCACTAATGAAAAATGAATAATGAAAATAAAGTATGGCATTATGTTTGCTATTTTCTGTAGAAGTTTATCATAGTGTCTGGAAGTAGACTCCTTTGATGTGAAAGCAAGAAAACAATAAGCCCCATCTAACAGCCATTTCTGACAGCCCACAGAAAAATAGTGCCCCATGAATTTATTTATATTTCTGACATTATAATCCCCAGCTTAAAAATGTTTTCAGTTTGAATGCCGTAGCAATGGGTCAGGGATCAGGCTTGTACTACCTTTGTCATTCATTATCCAGACTTTTATCTTGCTAGACAATATTAATTAGCTTAATTCCCCTTAGGCTCCTACAAGTTTTGCTGTTAGGAAAGTGCAATTGCTGTATCTTCAGATCCTTTTTTGATGACAGAATGCTTTTCCCTCAAAATGCAAAGAGAAGTACAACCATTAAAAAATATGAGGAAAGTAGAAATGTTTCACTTCTTGATGCCATATTTCATATTTCATGTTGACTTAACTCAGCAAAATTCTTTATAGAATTTCTTTTCCAATGAGCAGACTTAAAATAGCATTTTTCAGAAATTATTGTAAACCTGTCTGAAATGTTGCAACAAAAGTTATAGTGAAGACTTATTTTGGTCTGACAAAGCCCAAACATAGAAAGTACAGTAATGAGTGAGTTTGCCAGAAATGCCCAAGTTGTTTTTCCAGTGGCTTGGAGATTTAGCTTTTAAGAAAGGGTTATCAGAGGTGGATATCCGTGACACTGGGTGGCTGCTAAACCACAGCTGCAAATGGTGAACTATTCTCTGAAGAAGTGGCAACAATTCTGAGCCACTGAATTATCTAGTTTGCTCATCTCTTCAGCCTTCGTTGGAGTAAACAATAAAGAAATCACTGGTGGTTTGAGGAAAAGGGCAGGTGAGATGCACTACTCCTCCTCTGCATGTTTAATCTGCTCTTCTGACTACTTCCTTGAACCTTGCTGAAAAAGGAATTTGATTAATTATTTATTTCTGTCACAGCAGCAGATTGCAAATTAGAAGATCAAGGTACTTATCAAACTCTCTGAGTTTCGGTGTGCTTGAAAGCCAAGGACAAACCTACATGATTTCCACGGACTACAAACCTCTCTATTGTGTGCCACATTTACACTGTCAAGCTATTACCTGAAGTGTCTTGTAGCTATTCCACATTTAAACTTGACTTTGACCTTTTATTGTTTTCATTCCCATGACCTCTTTTCCCCTCTAGTCCAATTTTAAGGACATCATATCTGTCTGGCACCAAATTGTGCCAGTACTTGGGAGCCTGAGTAAATGTTACAAAATAAGAGCAGCTAATTAAAAATCTGTAGTGTTGACATCTGTTTAATATATGCAATACTTCCAGAATTTGATAGCTACCTTACAGAAGCAAGGGTCTAAGTCAGACTGTTTAAATAAAGTAATAATGAAGTATAGAGATATGGTTGTAAACTTGGAACTGTTCCAAATGGGGTAATAAAGTGTGCTAATTGGTTCTGAGAATTGGAATGCTGTAAAAGGCAAATTTTACCACAGTGACTATTATACAATGGAATTAACTTGGCTACTCTAGAGGTTTAAAATATACCTAGCCATTAAGAGACAAAGTCACAAGATTATAGGGATTTGACTCAACTAACAGAGACTGACAAGTCAGTTTTCATTTCTGAAGATTAAAATAACAAGAACATCCTAATTAACTTATTTAGGTAAAGGAGGGGTCTGTACAATGGTATTTGTTTCAAAAAATTAGTATTACCGACAGGATTCATTAGGTAACATGCTGGAACACTACCTAAAACTTAAGCAGTCATTTGAGTCACGTGAAATGTAGGTAATTTTTTGTTCTACCATTATTCAATCAAAGTTATAGAGCAACTTCAATTCATTAAATTCATTAAGTTACTAAGAAGTACAGAGGTTACAGCTTTGATATTTAAGCCTATAAAACACAAGCAAAATAATTTAGTACCAAAGTGGTGGTCTCAATGAAATGCATCACAAACGTCATAGCTATTTAATTTATTTCTGTAAATTTTAAACCAAAAGGAGCTGCTGAGGGGTTTCTACTTCAGAGTCTGCTGTTATTGAGGCGCTCCATTTTCTGTGGCAAAAACCTCTCAATCCATTCAAAACATTTTTTCCTCTAAAGTTTGGGGTTTTTCTTAAATATTGCTGGGGACAATATGATATGTTATTGTAACTCAATGAAAATGTCACCATTTATGTGATGTTCTCTGGATCTTAAAGGCAATTATTATTGGCATCTGAATATGAACCAACAAGTGAGTAAGTCATGGTTGTGGCAATCCAGTGTGTCATTCCTTGCAGATCCCACCACTGCCTGCCCCTCTTTTCTGACAGTGAGGGATACAGACGCAGAAGGAAAATTCAAAATACCTTTTACTGGATAATTATACTTAAAGTGGTACACTGGCAGAGGCACAAAGGGAGCATTTGGTTCCTCCCATTATTCTCTGAGTCTATTCTAGTCTGAACTGATTCTCTAACATGAATGCAATGTTAGTTTAAATAAACCCAACTGTGTTCTGCCCAGTCTTTCCTGGTGGGTAGCTCAATGGTATGTGTTGGAACAGAAATTTCTTGGACTTTACAGGATCTGTAGGATCCTGGACTTTATAGGACTGTTGGACTTTTTAGGATCCTGCAGAGGCATCTGCTACTAATAACCACCTTCTGAATATGAAGAACCTGTCAGGTACATAGAAAATACCTGCTGGAGAAGGATAGGAAGGAGTAGGTGCAAGCAAGAAGATATTTTGTTTTGAATCTGTGAAGTCTCCATATCTGAAGTAACACAATTTAGAAGAATAGAATTTAAAAGATGAGGCATAAAAGTTAAAAAGAGACAGACATTGTAGGCAGATTTCTTCTTCACTTGTACTGAAGCAAATGAAAAGATAACTGCAATGGAAAATTGCCATTAATAATTCAATTGGAAACAGGTGCAACAGTATTTAAACTGTACAAAGATTATGTTAGTTTAGTATCAATCAACAGCTGTGGAGTAATTGCCCTTTAAAAATGAAGTTATGAAATTGTTGGCAACAATAACAGTAACCCAACTCTACGACAATTTTGCTAATTTGATACTTGGATCACCATCAGATGCTCAGATGATTAGGTTTTCCATTGATAACTGGATTTGTGGGGAGCTTTGTAGCAAACAAATTATTGCAGAAATGATCACCTAATAAATATATTGATTTAGTCTGTTAAATTTAGAAAATACTTATCTTTTTAATGTACTCAGCTGTCAGTACAATATGATGCAAGAGGAAATCTTGTGCTTGAGCCATTTATTTTTAAAAGAACATATTTACATTTAAACTTTGCAGAGCTAAATATAGGTGTTGTAAGAGAAATTTGATTCATATAATCTACTATAAAGAAAAGCTTATATGATGATAATATCATTCTTAAAATGTGCCTAAGGGAGGGCTCTTTTTACTTTTTGCATGAATGAAAATTTACACAGGTCTAAAATCTGTTGGTTATTTTCAAACTTTTAACTAAATAACTCATATTTAGACTTATTTTTCAGTAGCTTTATTTCAGATAATTGTCCTGCAAAATAAACTAGTTTTGAAGAAAAGGTTGGTGGGAATACACCTTTGTTGCAAAGAAGTGAAGCCTTTTCTCTTCTTTCTGATCTCTTAATTTTCTATCCCCCACTTTTGTTTTCATTTTCCTCTCAGGCTATAGATAGGGTGCAGAATAGTGATGAGGCAAAATTCAGCATAAATCCAGACAGTCATTTGCAGATAACTGCTTTGGTCTCTAATCAGCCGAAGTGTGCCTATTTTCAGGAGATGAAATTGACTTTATTCCATCCTCCACAGCTTCCATATGAGCCAATATCTGTTCTCTCTTTTTTTATTTTTTTGTAAAGCACCTCTTGGTGTTACATCCTCAAGAGTATAGCATCTCTTGTTGCTAGCTCATTTCTGTTTAAGATATTTAAGTTTATGAAAGTTTAAGGATTCAGGGCAGCTGCTACAACTGCAAATATCATGCATATACCCTGCACTTCAACCAATATTTCACGAAGATAAAATAGTTCAGATTATGAAGAGGTATTAAGATGGGGATCTCTGCTCTTATCTGTTATGTACCACAAGCCAGTTTGGAAAAGTTGGTTGTAGCACCAAAGTGCTTCCATCAAGATAACTCCAGAAAGCATTTTGATGATGAGATTTTTTTTGTCTAAATAATCTCGTCAGATCTATTATAAATGCCAGTTATTTTCTTACTTCTGTGCTGCAGTCTCCAGTGCTGTATGACAGTGGATTAATCACATCACCTCACCTTTAAATCAATTTTCCTTCTGAAATACTATTTTTGATAGCCTTATGGAGAATAGCTGGCACACACTTGAACAGGATTTGACCAGAAGTGCATTAAAAATCCATTAGTAGCCATGTGTGCTGAAATAAGTAAGAAAACCCACTCAGTTACTTTCACCAGTGCCTCATGAAGAATTTCATGAATGTCATGATGGGCTTCTACCACTATTAGCCCTCATGTGTAATCCGTTTGACCGGGTCAGATTAAGTTACACAAGTGCTCTTTGTGTGCATGTGCTGTGTGATGCTGTTGGTTTTGCTGTACACAGAAAGCAGTTCAGATGAGGATGTTGTACTTACCGTTAGACCTTCTAATGTGGACAGGCTTATATTTTTTAAATACCATGAACCTCTTGGTCATAAGAACACGAATCAGATAAAAAATAGTAATAAACAAAAAGGCTTCTGAAATATAACTTCTGCTGAGGAAGTACGACTTCCCCTGGGACACCGTAATTGGAAACCACAAGCTTTGTCACAGTTCCCAAGATGTGCTCTGGCTGCACACAGTATAGGATTGGTACCATTCATTTTCCTGCTATTAATGAATCCTCTTCCTTTTTTATTACAGCATTCTAATAGTTGAAAATGCAGCCTGACTCAGGACTGACCTGACTGATCTTACAGTAAGATAGCATGTTAGGAACTCAGCTCTGCTAATCTGGGAATTAAATTCTTTAGGCTACAAAAATACCTTAGGACTGGACCAAATAGCATCATTCCTCTTTTCAGGCTTACAGCTGCTACATAGCGAGTAGGGATCTAGTATGTGGAAGCAGCTGGAGAGGTTAAGAGGGAATCAGAAGAAACAAATAAGCCACTTTTTTTCCCTTCATTTCTCAGGCCCTACTGTAGAGAAAATACCCTGCCTAGTCTACTTCTCTACCTGCCTAGAGGCCTTTGCTGCCCCCTGATGTTTCCTTTACTTTTTTATACGTATCAAAACAAGGTGGAAGCTAATTTTTTAACTGGTCTTTTCTATGCATTTCTACAGTGTCAAGGTCAGCAGAACTCCTGTCTCAGTTAAGGTCTGTGTGTTAATGTCATCTGTAAATTTTAAATCAGCTTCTAAATGAATCACTACTTAGAAAAACCTCTCTGTCCTCTAATTCAGTTAAAAATAGGGATAATATGTTGATACATTTTCATAATATTTTTCCAGGATGTATGTTTTCATGTAAGTGCTGTAAGACACTATAAAGTTACACATTTCTGCCTAATTCCTGAATTTCACTCAAAACCCCCACCAAACAGACCCTCTTTCATAAGATAATTCAGTCTGTCACCACAAAAAAAACCCAGAATTTGTAGTCTGCTGCCCTTAATCTTTTTATGCTAAACAGCAGGACAGACACAGTAACTGCAGTTGACAGATGCTCAGCTGTTAAGGTAGTTTGATGAAGTAAATAAAAACAACAGTTTTTGCAGTCAATATTTCACTCTACAGGCTTTGGGTGCTCTGCAGGTAATTACATCTACCTGTCAGCAAGAGTGTGACGTGACCAAACGCTTCATTTGCAGAAGGGGTTTTGTGAGTTCCTTCAGAAGCTTTCAAGAATGAAAGTGCAGAAAGAAAAAACTGTTCTGCACAAAACCAGATGTTGAGTGTTGTTTCCCATTCCTCTTTGGGTAGTTTGCAGACCAGTTTGGAGAGATCACTGCTACTGTGCAGTTGTTAGCACTGAAATGGGTACATTTCTGAATGAGAGGTCACAAACAGCTGGAAGTTCATTTTCATGGGCTTTCTAGTTGTATAGTTGATGAAAAAAAAAGCACCTGGATAGGATTTACAAGTACCTTAAAATTTGCATGTGGAAAAATCCTACTTACTTGCAGCTCTGATTTTCAACGACTCTGGTTTTTGAGCAAATACACATGATATTGCTGTAAAGGAAGCATAGCTACAAATAGTAATGTTTATTGTCTCCTATTCTGAGCAAATGCTCAAAGGATAAAGCACCAGAAGGAAAAAATATTTTATGTTAAATTATTATATTTTATATGAAAACACATTTTTATGCGTACATCACAATCCAATTTCAATAATATGTTAACTAATATACGTGATCATTAAATTGATTACCTAGGTTTTCTTTTTTTTTTTAATTTTAGTTGAGTCCTGTGGAATGAAAGAAGGAAATGTAATAATTGGGACAAGAAAAATTTTTTTCTTTTCCTGCCCTTGTATGAAATTCTTTTTGTCCTCTTACTCTCTGAGCTTGCTTGCTTACTCTGTGAGCACAGAATGAAAAGGTAAATTGAACTTCAAACTACTTACCTTTCTTTCTTGGCTAAATTTTCTTTCCAGAACCTGTCATCTAAAGTGTTTCATCAGGTCATCTTGATACCTTCATGCAAGACAGTTGTCTCTGCCCCTTACTTCCAAAAGGTATTTCCTCTTTTGGACCCAGTAAACCTAGTTCCTTATCCATTTTCTCAGATTAATTTTCTACTATCTGATGCAAATGTTTCCATACTGTTTGGTCAGTATTCTTACCAAACTTCAATAACCTTGCAATTACACTGGGAGCATGTAATTGTTGCTTGGTTGTTTTTTTTTCCCCTTATCTTTAACCTCAAATTTGTTGGAATTCTAAACACTCTGGTGTTATGATGTTGTTGTGATGTATCATTACACCCCGTTTTGGTTTTTTTTTTTTTTTTTTTTTTTTTTTTTTTTACCAAGAAATTCTGTGCAGTTTTATATGTAGCTCTTAATAGGCAATTAACTGTGGTTATGTATCAGTTGACTGAAGTGATTCCTTCAGGAATTAAACATTATTATGGTGTGTTCAATTTGAAGTTCTCCACTCTGTTTTGTGTAGCTCCTGTGCAGAGGGATGCAGCTTGGACAGCAAGAAGTGAGGTTTTATTAAGCTCATGTGATCATTCTGGCTTTATGGGTGCTATGGACACACTTATGGGGTCTCCTGTGATAAGCAGTAAGGATGACTTTAAAATGCACGTAGGAATCTGTAGAGACACTGTGACAGACATTGAAAAATTCTAAGCTGCATTTAAGCTTTTCTTTTGAGCCAAAAGGTCTTAATCTCCCAAATTCATATCCCAGACATGCTGAAGCTCTGAACAGAGAATCACAGAATAGCCCAGGTTTGAAAGATCACTTGGTGCAGTTTTTGGTGGAAAAGGAGCCCAGGTGACATTGTCTAATGTCAGTCCAGTTCTATCTTGAAAACTTCCAGTGATGGGAATTCTACCATGTACCTGGGAAGGTTGTTCCAGTCACTGGTTGCTCTCACTGTAAAAAAAATTCTTTCTTATATCAAGGTGAAATGTCTCATGGTGCAACTTGTACAGATTGCTCCTTGTTCTCTCCGTGTGGCTCCCTGTGAGGAGAGACCTTCCTTTCATGTTGTAGCTGCCCTTTAAGCACTGGAAAACTGTGCTGTTGTTACCACTTGAGCCTTCTGTTCTCTGGGATGGAACTATCTATCTAAGTCCTCGAAGTGCAGGATTCTCAGCCCTTTGGGAAGCTTTGTGACCCTCCTTCGGACCCTCTATCCAGTCTTTTTTAATTGAAGGGAGCAGAAAGAGATGAAGTAGACCAGACAGATAAAGTCTGGCCAGTGCTGAGCAGAGGAGTCAGCTGGCTCTGTTTCTGTTGTTGACTTGCTGAGGTAGATTGTGTTGTTGGAATGTTTCTGTGGTGAGATGTGAGTGATAAATATGCTTATAATTACCTGTTATGGGAAAAAACTTTATAACCCTAATTCCCAATGTGAGTCTATCTAACTTGGCTTCCAAGACCAGGGTTTTTTTCAGCTATGAAATACATATTCTGCACTATAACTAGGTCATACATGCGTGTGAGAAAGAAATAATGTGGTAAGATTAAAAATAAATTTATAGCACCTAGATTGTGTAGTGACTGCTGCTCCATAAATATCTTCAACAAAAATTAAGATGTTCCAGGTGTAAGTGGAAGTATACCTAAAAAGGAAGGCAGGTGACCAAAAATTAAGTGGAGGAGCCTGTCGAATAAGAAAATATCTGATAAGAAAATAGTGAAGAAACTAAAAACTGCATGGCTTCACAGTCCCACATCCCAGCACTGTTAGAAAAGTAAATAAAATTAGAGAGAAGTTTTCACAAGGGTCAACATTAATCTTTGTTAAAAGTCTCATTTCTAGTGGCATGGAATGGTTTTGTATTCCAGCAACACTTGGACAACCAGCAGCATTCCTGATAAATCAGATCAGGCTACAGGGTTAGTCTCCATTGTGATGAAGTCTGTTTGCACCTGAAGAAGCAAATGTCCCAAACTTTATTTTTTTTACAAAGTCATACTTTGTTGCTGAATCAAGCACTGACTTTGGAGTTATTATTTGAGTGGGATTGTCTGAATTCTTTCCAGATTTTCCTCAGAAACATATGGAACATAAGATGCAAGCAATGGATTTCTGATACATAAGGATGTTTTTATAGGCTTATAAAAAAACAAAATTGCCCTAAAAGTAGTTCCCTGGGCTTTCACCAGTTATGACTTTGTTAATGTTTAGCACAAATAGAGAAAAGGAACACAGGTAAAGAGAGAAAATGAGAGCTGAGAGAGAGAGATAAAAAGATAGGGTTGTTTTTAGTTGATAAAAAGAAAATAAAATCATTCTCAAAACTTAATTTTGGAATAAATTTTGGGGATGTGTTGCACTATCATTTAAAGAATCTAAACTTTGCCACCATATAGAATTTTTTAGCAAGATGTATGATTAACTTTATGTTGTGTTATTGCTGTGTACTTTGGATAGTATCACATCATCAGGTTTTCTTGCAATATGCATGCAAAAAGAATCTTTAAGTGAATCCTCTGTATTTTAGTTTTTAGCTAATTTTTTCAGTGTAGTGAGTAGTAACTTATAAGTCCAAGATGAAACATGCTTCTTTATGGGAGTTGATATTTTTTTCTTTCATTGGGATTTTTTCTTTCCCTTTTTTCCCTTAAAGGAGAGAGGTGACATTTGGGGCTGACTCATATGATGTTGATATTATTATGAATGCTGCTGCACGGTTTTGGACACCACGTCAGTGGTCTATTTAATACCTCTGTGTATACATGTGGGCTGCTTTTCTAGAAGATATTGCTTTTGTATTGGCTAGCTAAAAACCTTTTTTGTAAAATGTGTTTTCCCTTCATTTTCAGACACACCTAATACTCTAGGTCACACATAGACCTCATTTGCTGTTTTATAAATTTGCCTGATTGATATATTCAATACTATTTAGCAAGTCAGTGAGCAGATCTCTTTTTTTTTCTTTATTCGTCCTCAAAACAAATACTTCACTGACAGAAGCTTAGTAATTGATCTGAAATTGGATGGACAGAATCATCCATACTCAAACACTGGCTCTTTAGTTCCTGTCAGCTTCTGGTCTTTGTTTAATCAATATATTCAGCAGTCATGCAAGATGAAGTAGCCAGGTCTGCAATGGCCAGTCTACAGCAGTTCCACATATGGCGTTTGTAAAATTGAGAATTGATTTTGCCCTACCATGGAATGTTTAAAATAAATTAATTAAAAGCTTGATCTCCATTGTGGAAAATCCTGATTTAGATACTCTTGCCCAGATTCAGACCAGGTTTTCTTCCCAGATTGTAATGAAAAAGTAAAACTTAACAAGGACAGCTTTGACTTTAGAGAATTTTCCAGATGGTGATGGGGAGAGTTATTTTTGTAATCTTTGTTTTTTTCAGTCATTTTCATGTGGCTGAAAATATCCTGCCTGGATGCAACAATGATTTTTAATTTTGGACATCAGGAGTAGTAATGCATGTTTGAAAAGTGTATTGCTTTGCAATATATTGGTCCACACATACAAGTGAGAAGAGAGTTACAGAATGTCAGGAATCTTCTATGACTGTCCCCTTTGTGGAATCAATTTTTTTTTTTTTTTACAAATTTGCATTTGCATGTAGATAGCTCAAATAACAGAAGTTTTTGCAATTTTTTAAACTTACAAGTTGTCTGTAATAGGCTTTTGTTTGCTGCCTGCTTCTCCACTGTCTGATACATGCTTTTTCATCAAATTCTTGGTAAAATATTTAAGTGTAACACAGAAGAACAACTCTCCCCATTAACTTGTATATAATTCTGGTTTTCACATAAAAACTTTCAAATATTAGTTCAGTAAATTTGTGTCCTGCAACAAATGGGAAAAACAAGTATCTTGCAGCACAGTGCTCAGGCTGAGAACATTAAAAATATTTGTTCAGAGTGCAGGGCTCAGTTAAGCTGCACCATCTCTTAAGGTCAGGAATTGGAATATGTAATTTCAGTTAACCCATAGGAAGGTGTTAACATAGCAAAATTGAAAAGCATGACATAACCCAGAAGTTTGGCGTTCGGGTGTTGGGTTTGTGTTTTGCTCTTGGTTTTCAGGTGGTGGTGGTGATATTTTCCTTCAGTTTGTGGTGTTGTAGATTTTTCATTCCCAACTCTCCCCCCTTTTTCTTTTTCCTTTTTTCTTTTTTCAAGTGAACAACTAAAGGTCACTGTAGCAATAAATTTTGTTTCTATGGAACAATTTAAACAGCTAACTCCTTACCTCTCGCCTTTCATTCTGTGCATTCCAGTTACTCCTACACTACTTCAGCACAGCCAGGAGTCAAACAAAAAGGTCACTGCCTGGGTTACTTGTGTTTTGGTCCACCATCCAGTCAGTCTGCCTGCTGCATTACATTGTCAAAGTTAGCCCTTCTATTGACAAGTCTATTGATTTCCTGATTAATGTACCTCTGTTTTATTGGCGTTTACTACAGGAGACATAATTTTAATGTTTGGATGATCAATAGGCCCATCAACACCAAGAATTCCTGCTGTTAGCTTGCACAGCTCTAACTATGGGGAGTTGTATATTTCTTGAAAAATACTACAGGGAAGCTGTAAACATTAGAAAAGCAAAGAGAATTGATGTTCTCTGTGGATTCCAATTGTATTTCAGCCCTAGGAGAGAATGCTAAAACTTTCAAGTAATTCTGTGTAGGAAAGGCAACCAACAGGTAGTTGATCTGTGGGCTGGAATATAAATGTATGGGAAGTAATTACTTTCAGCATTTCCATTGTGTAATCACTTTATCTCAAATGTGTAAATACCCACAAGAGAAATTATGGCTTTTATTCAGTTTTAGATTAAGAAATTACATTTTAAATGCCCTTAGTTAACTTCATAATAGGAAGGGAATTCTGTGGTTGTCTTATATGCTTCTAAACTTGTATCTCTACAAAAATTACACAAGGTACCTTAAGGCATCTATTTAAAATGTAGCAATTTTTTTCTTGGAATTGTAACAGACTACACAGTCTTCATTTGTTACCAGTTTCTTTTCTTCCTTTTGCCTTCCCACCTGCCCTGTTTCAGACTTTTCAAACCTTCACAGAATGAAGAGACTGATTTTTCTTTCCACTCAGATAAAGCAATAAACTTAAATTTATGTTTTTTTAAAGCTTTGAAATCAGCTAATGGGAAAATGACAATAAGTTGTGCCATTTACCAGAAATTTTACCTAAATATTTTTCAGATTAGATTCCTTCATTTCATTAAAGTTTTTATTTCCTGGTGGCTGGCAGACTTCCTGTGTGATCTAAAGGAGATATTTCAATGGCTTTTCTAAGGGTCTGAATATTCTCCCAAAGAGCACAATTTTGTGTGAATGCCCTGGTTCAGTCAGTGCTGGTTTAGCCTTACAGACAGGGAGATGATGGCTATTTATCAGGTAATTTATGCATTATCTTAAAGCTGGTTCTTTCAGTCAAGGATCAGGACAAAGGCTCTGTATCTTGAGAGACAGTGTACTCACCATTAATTATTAATTAAGAAAACAGAAGGATGAAGTGAAAGCTATTGCAAATTTCCCATCTCCCAATAAGCAGGAACTCTCCCCTTAATTTTTTGCCAATAAGGACCGAAATAGTTGCAAAAACATCCAGCAGTTTTCAAGCACACAATTTGAGGGTTTTGATCCTTTGGTACAAATTTCAGATGCTGGAGTGTTTATCACTTTCTTGCAGCATTGACATATCCCAGTGAATGAAATTCTAAAACAAAAAGAATCTTAGTGTGATGATTAAATCCACTAAAATTAGAGCTGTGAAGATCACTGAGGATGGGGCTAGTGACATGCAGCTAAATCCTCTGGTATATGGAACTGAAAAGAAATGAGGTCAGTAATGAAGGTTTAGTTAGGCGTTAGTTTCCCATATTTGTCCATGGAACTACCTTCAAATATACCTGTATTCCTGAAATAATTCACCAACCTCATGTTGTAGAGATCTAGAAATATCTCTGTCTCTGAAAGTTCAGAGCAGTAGCAAATGTTGGACTAAAAAAATAATAAAGTATTATAAATAGGTGCTATCCCTGATATCTGTCTCTGTGATTGATTTTACTAGAATCTTAATTATTGCACTTGCAGCAAGCCAGCTAGTTTGAGTCATAGCTTTCAAGTGATTGTTTTAACTCTTGGAAACTCTTTAAGGCCACAGGGTTCCCTGAGGGGATGCTGATGCTGCCTTTTATGCTGTGCTGCCTTTTGGGACTTTGGGTCCCAACTTGTGTTTCTATTCCCTCTTTTGTCGAGTAGGGACTTGCTGTTCTGAGGTTTTGCTGATTTGTTTTGAACACTGTGGGACTCTCAATTCTTCCTAAGGGTCTGTCAGAGAAAGGCTCTTGCCTTTCTCCTGGGCTGTGGTGGGGCAAAGGGCTTGGCAGTGGAAGGAGTGCTGTGTAGGTGCTGTATGCACCCTGACTCCAGTGCAGGTCGGGCTCTTCAGCTTCACTGAGGGAAAGTGTGACAATTTAGGCTTTAGATTTTAAGGCTTATATGCTTACTTTGATTAGATATTTGGTTCTAATTTTGTGTTCTTTCTATAAACTGTGTGTGAGTGTATTAACATTCATTACCTAAGGAAGTGTGTGAGTCTTTGTACATCCACATTTTTGTTAAGGACTTTAATATATAAATCTTTACCTGAAACAGTAGAATGATTGAGTTCAGGTTTCAGGAAGTAATGGCCCTTTTTAGCCTTAAGCATCTTATTTAACTTCCCTGTGATTCATATAATTTTGTGTTACATAAAGATAATTTTAACTCCATTTGATCCTGAAACAAAAATCTTGGGTAAGTACTAAATTAATATACAAATTTTTTTTTCACCATTTCACTTTACCCCTCTTGTGTGATATCACTTTAACACAGGTGCCAATCAGAAAGATTTAATAGAAGAAACAAATTGCCTTTATTTCATAAAGGAGAATATACTCCCTTACAAACAGTTCCAGCAGAATTCAGGAAAAATTATACTTAAATTTCATTTTCAGGATTGGTAATTTATCCATCTTTTAGCCTCAGGGTTCTCCACAATTCAGCTTTCACTTTTTTCTCTTTTTTTAAGCAATCACTATAGCAACCTAGTGTTATCTGATGAGCAGTGCACACAGAGGGCAGATAGCCATACAGGCAGCATAAGATTAGGATCAAAAAAAGAGAGAGCCAGGTAGAACAGTGAGGTGCTATATTAGCCCGTCACACAGACGATCTGAGCCCAAGCTGCACTTTTGAAGTTTGTTAGCAGGGACAAATTTTTTGAGATGTCATCCCTCTTAGTAGAAATTTGAGCTTGATTGGTGGTTTCTCCCATGAAGTGGTCTCTGGCTGAAATAGCAATGTAGCTGATGGATTCTATCATTGCATAAGAGCTGTATGAAAAATTGGCCAGCTTTTAAACATTGTTTATTTACTTTTATTTGTAAGCACTGCACTGGCCCAGGTATTGTAGGGGTAAAACCCTGCATTCCTTTTGCATTCCTGATTCCCTCAGGCTGTGTTTAGCCAAGGAAAGATGTGTGGGGACAATATGAAATGAGAAAAGGTAGGCTTTAGAAAAATTTAGGTAAAGGTCTGGATTTGAACCTAATTAATAAACTTCACAGGATCTGACAGATTGTGTCAACCTTTGAAACCTGTAGTACCACAATATGTGAATTCCAATGAGTCAGTTCTTCAATCTTTATTCTTGTTGATTAGTTCTTAACTAATATTAATTGTGACAAAGGATTGCATTGGAATGGAGTAGCATCCAAGGGGCAAAGCAGTGCTGTACATCTCAGCCCCAGATCTGCAGAGTTAATGAGCCAGCAGCAGGCTGCTCTATGGATAGATCACTTTAAGAAAAGGTGTACCCAAATTCACCCACTGGGTATGCCTGTGGTTCTGTCTCTGTTCAGGAGGAATGTATTATTTCAGCTGCATGCTTTTCCTCCCCTCTTCCTCCTCCTGCTGGATGGTAGAGGACTTTCTATCCCTGTACATCTCAGGTTTGTTCTTACAGCTCTGTGCTGATGAGCCTACTTACTTTTCTCTGTGGCTGTGCCATTGAGAGCAGCACTAGGAGCAGGGAGAGGTCAGTGCTCTACACTTTCCCTTCAATGCATAATTTTTCATAGTCAAGGATTCTGGTTTCACCTGTTATATTAGTTGCAAAAGAAATACCTTCTATAAAGAAAGAAACTTCTATATAATGTGTGAAAAGAAAGAGGAATTTTAATGTGCTTCATGTGCTGTTCTAGACCAGTAAGGACCCCTGTGTCTCCATGGTGCTAATTCTCTGTGCCGCTGGAAAAGTGAAAAGAGCACATTTTCATTTGTGGCTGTGAAAGAGGGGATATGTTTTAAATAGTGCTTTTCAAGAAATGCCTTTGACTTGCTTTGATCATGGGTGCCAGAGCTCTGCCTGTACACATGCCTCGATTGCAAAGCAAGGTTAATTGCACCACATTCTGCACCTTCTGAATAGACATTATTTTGCATCAATTGATATACTGCTATTTTTACCAAGGGAGGTCACTGTATTCTTCAGCTCAGCAGTTGTCAATTTGCTCTTTATAGCCTCACTCCAGGCTCTACATGAAGAAGTGCACTCAGTGAAATTCTCTCACAATTTTCTGGAGGGGCATGACATACAGTGCCTGTATTGGATCTCATTTGGAGGGGAATGTCCAATTTGGGTATTCATGGTCCATGAGGTGGGTGTGTGAGTCCGAGTTAAGCCATCCAGAGGATCTGGAGGAGAAGCTCTGCTTTTCTGAGTGTGTGAGCTCTGCCAGGTGCTCTCCCCAGCACACAAATGTGATGTCTCCTACTCCAGGTGTCCTGCATGGGTGATTGGCATGTGGATCAGGAAGAGAAGACAGCGGGCATCTCACTATGAATGCTTTAGCTGGTAGCAGTGTGGAAGAGGAGACTGACAGGCAGTGTGACAGGGAGACAGAGAAGAGAGAATTGAAAGGTCTGTTCTTGACAAGTTAACCACTGATTTTCTTCTTACCTTGAGCCTTAACTCTGTGCTCTCCTGCCACATAGCTGAGCTCTCAAGACTCATGACTTGCTCAAACCCTGAGCTTTGTTTCCTAGTTTTGTCCTGCAGACCTGTAAGGAGAGAGGTTATGTTAATCTAGTGGAATTTCTCATTCCTGAGCTCTTGTGATAAAAGCTGTAGAGTGAGAAGCAATTGTGGAACACCACTTGCAGGGTGTGGGGGGATGTTAGGATTGCCTTGGCTTTAGGAGGAAAAAAAGTAGTTCTTTACACAAAAAAGACTACTTTTTTCCTTGTACTTCAGAGGAGGCAAATGTCATGGTGAAGAGGATAAATTCAGGTAAGGGGTATGACTGTATCAGCTCATGTTTTGCAGAGAGATAGATACTCGATTGAGCAAAGCCATCAGTTTGCAGTAGTATGAAGAAGCTTTGTTCAGAACTCTTAGCTGTCAGTGTTTATACTATACAGAGTTTAAGAGGAAAGTCTAAAACCAGGTCTGTAACGAGTAGAAAATTAAGATAAAAATTTGGCAATTGCATTGCAGGTAAGATCTTTCTATTTAAAACCTTTATAACCTAAGGTAGAAACGAATGGGTTATCAAAATATACCCAAGCATTTAGGTAGCAGGCTTACAGACCTCCACCCCTCACCCTACAGCAAAATCTGTACACTGCAAAGCCCATCTTACCAGTAAAATGAAATTTTTTCAAGCCTAGGCAACTGAGTAAGACTTAATGTTTTTCTGACACTTCTTGATCTTAAGTATAGGGGGAATTTGAACTGCTGAGAGTAGCTTGATATATATATAAAAGGAGATTTATTCTTCTCTATTTAAAAACAACAAGCTTCTCAATATCTGCTTTCAGCACAGTTACCTTATGCTTTTAATTGATCATAAATCAATATCAATTTAGCAGAGATCTAAGAATCTATGACTTGAGCAGTAGGTATCTGATGTGAACAGTAGGCATTTTATGAACAGCCTTTTAAGGCTAGATACTCAAAGATCAGATGTTTTAAAACAGAATGTAACAAGCTGTAAATGCATTTTTGAAAGGTGGAGATAGAAAGGGGTGCTGGTTCAGTGGTGGGGTCAGTTTTAGATTGCTTTTTCTGCTGAACTTTAGTCCTCAATCTTTTAACATTGCCACTGAAATTGCTGTGGATACCTATAAGGATAAACAATATTGAAACTTTCAAGCATGATTTAGTGTTACTAAGGTAACCAATTGTAATTAATTTTAAGCACCAGCTGGCTTGTGATGAGCATGAAACCTGACAAAGGCTCTCAGAAGGACTGCTTCTCATTTTCTTAGCCACAGTAATAAGACTATGAGCACTTTATTTTAAAAAAGCATCTGCAGTAACAAATTAAGCCACAGCTTTGATATTGGTTAGTTAAAAGAGACCAACCCCCACCTGGCTACACCCTCCTCCCAGGTGGTTGTGGAGAGTGATGAGGTCTACCCTAAGCCTCCTTTTCTTGGCTAAACACCCCCAGCTCCCCCAGCTGCTCCTGATCAGACCTGTGCTCCAAACCCTTCCCCAGCTCTGCTGCCCTTCCGCTGACTCACTCCAGCCCCTCAGGGTCTTTCCTGTAGTGAGGAGCCCAGAACTGAGCACAGCACTCACTGTAGCCTCACCAGTGCTAATGGGCCAGGGAGGCTGGTTAACAAAATATGATCCTCTAGGATCATATTTTCAATTGTGTCTTTTCGGCCCATAACACTAGAATTGCTTACTTTCATGGCTAGTTTTTTTTTTTTTTTTTTTGAATCAATGTTATGGTTATTGTATAATTCCTGGACTCCATCATCTTAACATTTTAGACAATCATATTTAGAAATATGAAGTTCTCTTTGAAATGGTAAAGCAGAAAAAGAATGAGGACAGGTTTCATAGTCTTTGTTTCCAATTAAAAACACAGAAGAAAGCAGAATACCCAAATATTTAGAAACTGAGCTAAGTTACTCATGTGACTTGATCATTTGGCTTTCTAAATGTCAGCATGGGTCTGGAGAGCTTGAATTATTCTATGTGATGGGGTAATATAACATCAAAGTAATCACAAGTGGAGTGCTTTTCCCCTCATTTTTAAAAGGGAAGGTATTCAGAGCCAAAAAATTGCCTATACTTTATGTGAAAATAAATATCCTGTCTTAAATTAAGAAGTTATTAAACTCAAGGAAGTAAAATTGCTCTGTTTTTCATTTGGTTTTGATGCTGATCTCCTTAATCACAACTGAAAGCTTAAGATTAGTGAAAGCTAAAGCATTACTTCTGCTCAAAAGGAACGTCTTTGAAAAAGAATTTAATTTCCCAATCCTACAAATGCAAGTACTCTATTGTGTGTACATATATCCAAGTCAAAGTGTAGAGTTTCAAGTAACTCAAAGGGAATCAGCATGGTTACTACCATAGGCCTGTGCAAGGCATGTTATACTCTGTTTGGATGACACTGAATCTAACCTTGGTTATGCTGGAATACAATCACCAGAAACTAATGAATGATTCTAGGACTGTGGAAAACAGTGAAATTACAGCTGAATCATTCCATAATAACCGAGATAAAAATCTGCCCTGGTTATTGTTTCACATGGCACAGTATGTTCTTAATGAGCCACATTTAATTTTGCTGGTAGGACTTTAGTTGTGAAGGTTACTTTGCACAAAATGGTGACTTTTTTAGATTTGAGGCAATTGGAAATTCTCATTCCACAGGCAAGCTGACAGCCAGAACTATATATAGTCCTAGATACAAGACTAGAGGCAGAGCTTTTGTTTGTTTCTCAGCTGCTGCAGAGCATCCCCTTAGGTGAGTGCTGTGCCATGCAGTGGATCCAGGCCAGGATGGGATGTCTCAGGCAGAGTGTGGATGGTGGCAGTTCTGCACAGGCCCTCCTTTATCTGCTGTCTTTAGCCACTTTCATGTCTGGCTGCATTCAAACTTCAAGGGAGGCATTTTACTGAGATATTTTCTTCCTTCTTTTGTGTATTTCTTCTTACTATTGTGAGAAGGGGATGCACCCTATTTAAAATATTTTATCCTTATTGCCTTGAAGTGAGGGGGAAATGTAATATTTTTATATATATCTCAGTTATCCTTTGTTGTTGGTAGCCTTTCAGAGTAGCAGCCTGGAAGTGATACAATTCTTAAGGGTTTTACTGCTCTCAGAGTTCTGAATGGCAATAATAAGACAGACCCATGTTAGTAGATTCATTCTGCTCTTATATTGAAATGTAGAAGCACTAGTTATTAATCTGCACTATTAGAGATCTTTCTCCAAACCTGTATAGTGAACAGTACTGAGGGGTTTAAATCCTTGAAGTTGGGGAAGTTTCTGTTGGTGCAGGTCAGCAGAATGAGTCCACCCTGTGTCATGACAACCCATAATTCAGAAACATAGTGTGCAGTAGAAAGAAAATGTGCCTGTTATTTGCTTGCTTAATTTTGCATGTAAGGTTTTTGGTTAGTTGTTTGTAGTAGCTTTTTGTGCTGTTTTCCAGCTACAAATGAAGCGTGCTTTCAAAGCATGCTTCTAAATATAAGTATTTAATATCTGTTAGCTAATGATGCTTTTAGAACACAAAAGCTTTGAAAATCATATATTTATTTTGAAGATTATTGTTTTTGTCAATAGCTGACTTGTCTTATAACTAATTCCTTCTGCAACTCTCGTGCTATATTTTTGCTCTGAATTTAGAGAAATAACTGCTCTGTGCAAATAAAATTGTGTCTGTACAGGCAGCAAATAAAATTGGGTCTGTACCTGTTCCCAGAATACTGGTGGACTCTGATTTGCCCTTAATATCAAGTAGCTCTTATGTCAAAAGTATCTGACATTTCCTGACTTTCGTGAAAGTTGTGTTAATTTTCCTTACTTTTCTCTAAGCATCTAAGGAGAATGCAGAAATATAATCAAGTGGCACCCTACTATAAGCTCTTAATTGGTTTGTCCACAATTATAAACTGACATGGGATAAATCAGTGTTGAGTATCTTTTTTTGAAGTCAAGTGATTATGCACTCATTGTGAAAGTGGCCTTTAATCCCCATAAGCAAAATGCACACCTCTGATTTGACAATGAGATGAAGTACATATGTTGTATTTTCTGTATTGAATTATTTATAAAGGCAGAGGGATTCATAATTATTTTCAGTGTTAGCTTGTATGAAACTTGTGTTTGAGACTCCATGTGATAGCTAAACAAAGAACTGAGAAACTTCTAAAAACTTTGAAGGATAACATTTGAGGCCTGGGAGCATTTGTAGCCTCAGGCTATGCCATGAAACAGCCACTGCATTAGTCTGCCTCAAAATCCACAGCAGAGTTTTAAAGAATTGTTATGGGAGTATTCAGGGGAGTAGAGGGGAAGGCTTAGAAGTGTTTGACTTCTGGTATTTCTGCATACATATAGGATAAAAGGCATTCAATCATTACCATATCTAAACCGGTTTCATTTTTCTTTTACAAAATCTCTTTGGATTTTTATAAAAGAAATAGGGATGAAAAGATAGAGACTGGGATGGTGGGTGAAAAGAACACTTCCATTTTAATACTAGAACATTTTAAGAGTCGGACTTAAAAAGAGTTTAGAAATGATTTAGAGTTCAGGAATGTGTCCATATGTCATAAGAGTCTCTAATAGGTTACTCACAAGTTTCACGACACATGCTTGTTAAAATCACACACACGTAAATCAGAATATTAAAGATTTTATTTCTGGCTCATCCATCCATTCCATTGAGTTACATTTTCTTCATATTTGTGTCTGTTCAGTTTTAAACTGAATCATAGAAACACAGGCTCTGTCACCCATGAGGCTTACTCAGAATGATTATTTCTTAATAGCCCTCACATTGAAGTTGTTTACTGCCAGCAGTTGAAATTAAAGGTAGTGCATCAGCCCAAGAGGAACAAAACTTCCAAATTAGATGCTCAGCACTTTTCATTTCTCAGGCAGCCTTTACATCAAATGTTCTCAGAAAGCCAATAGGCATTTTAGCAATTTAAGTCTTGGTAAATGATTTTAAGTTATTTGTTTATTAAATCAGTTTAGTGGTAAAATGCTGCTTAAAATCAGCTAGCATTGTGATGCGGATCTGGAATAAGAGCATGAATGTGAAACCATGCTGTGCAAAGCTGCCCCAGTGGTTTTTTTTTTTTTTTTGCTATGCTTGGCTCTGCCCTACGGCATCACTGCAGCATCTGAAACAGGTCTGTGCTTCTGTACCAGAAAGTTCCATATTTCAGACCAAGGTGTACACTGAATAAATTATTTCTTAGGTTGTACCTAATGTTGGATATTTTTTCTAGCTGAAAGCTAAGCTCCAAATGAGACAGGTTGGTTTTTTTTGGTTTTTTTTTTTTTTTTTTTTTTTTTTTGTTTTTTTTTGGGATGGAGAACAAAGCTGTTGGCAGGTTTTGCTTGCATGGGCTAAGATAGAGACACAGGGACAGAGTTTTTCACTTTGCAGATCAGTGAATTGCCTGTTTCTGTGCTATGGACAGCATGACTGCTTCACAAAGTGTTTCCAGTGAAAGCCTGGGCTTTAGCAAGGGAAGTGCCAGTATGGAAACAAACCCTCAGAGAGCCAGGCTGATTCCAGCCCTTGGGGTCTGGTGTGATAAAGGAACATTTTCTTCAGCAAAGCCCTCCTGCAAGTGTTCCTATTTCACTTGGGGCAGAGGTGGCAGCTTCAGAGGCAGTGTTATTCCTGCCTATATGGACTTCCTAGGAAAGGTTCTTGTTGGCTTGGAAATCTTTGTGGTTGCCTTATTTGACTGCAGCTTGGAGTTTGGTGGTAGTGACAGAAGTGGGCCTGCCTGTAATGTTTTCTATAAATTCTGATGGAAACATTTTTATTGTGGAAAGCTCCAAGGTCTGTATTTGTTACAGAATCAAGGGAGGGCAATTTAACAGTGACATATGGATGTATATATGGACTCTGTTGAGGGGGATGAGCTTCAGGGTGGGTGGGTGCAGTGTGTGTGTGTGGCATTTAAAATACTGTCTAATAGTACATGCATAAATGCAGAGTGGAATGGGCTGGGAGAGGGAGAGGTATGAGCACTGAGGACAGAGGAACTGTGAATAGAAGTACAAGAGGAGGCTAAGAGTTAATTAAATAGTGACAGGAAACAGGGATGGGAGAACAGAAAATTTCTTTTTAGCATCTATTTTTTTCCCTGAAATAATCAGGTGATGTAACCATTAAAAACACATTCAGTTATACTTCTGGGATTATTGCTGAGTGCTAATATCTGTGCATGATGTTGCTAATCTTTCTCCAACATCTTCCTTTTTGTAGAGCAAGAACTGTAATTCATTCAGTAAGTCATTGTTTTACTGTATTTACTTGACACTTTGGAATATACTATAGATAATGGATTGTGAATAAGGAATGCTCAGTATGTAAAAGACTATGAAATTTTAGGTCAGCAACTCTCATCAGGAAAAGTTTTATTTTATATTTCCCATGACTTTTTCTTGCTGTAGATAGATTCTAAAAAATGTCTAAAAGTAGTCTCAAAATAATGAGGAACTGATAATGCTGAAAATATGCAGCCAATTCAAAGGGTTTTTGTCTGAACAATGTGTTTTCCTCCTGTGTCATGACAAGCTTTTTCCCTGAGGTCACTGTTATGGACAGAAAGATTGACCTCTACCGTAGAAGGCAGGTTTTAAATGTAAATCAGCTACATCTGCTGCTTTCTGATTTCTAGGTGTAAAAAAAGTTACTCATCTTTCATAAAATGGTGTAAGTTGATGGAGGTAAGGATCTTTCCAAACCGGAGAGAACTTTTAATGTCAAGTTTTGTTCCTCTACACTGCTAATACCTTGTCATATAATTCCTTTCATTAATTTAGTGAGCTTTATGTTTAAAGCAGTCAGGAAAATTGTGAAAGACGCCATTGATCTAATGGTTTGGATTTTTCTCATTTTTAGTCTACATTTACTCACAGCAAGGCATTGCCTGGTTTTTTGGGTTGGTTTTGTTGTGGTTTTTGTTATGTTAACCTTATCCTTTAACATCGAAGTAGTTCTTCAGAGCTTTGGCTCTACTTGTTGCAATTCTATTGTTTAGTTATTTAGATTTAACACCAACCCCAAACCCCCTTTACTTTCAGCTTATTGTTTTCCTGTTCAATCTGAGGATCTCATTCTGTGCCAATTCTAGTTTAAATAGCTCTTTCTTGAAGACAGTTGATGAGTGTATTATGCATCGATCCAGAGAAAGTCTTGTAGAATTCTATTCTTTTTCTTACTTGGTGTGTCCTAAGGTGATAATATGATCTCTTGGGTCTGTATCACAGTTCTATGATCATCTTTCCTTTCCTTCATGTGCTTTCTTCAGGTGCTTTCTGGGCCCCAATTCCAAGTTAGCCAAGAAAATTACTTTCTTTTTATGCAATTGAATTTTGATGCTTCTCCTACTGCAGTCCTCAAGATTTCCATCTTTCTGATAACTTTATTAAAGATAATGTTACTTTCTCACTCCTATTTGTGTCCATGCCATTGATAAGAATACTGAATGAAATACTTAATGAGAGTAACCCTGGGGAAATTTGAAATTACCTGTTTCTGACCAGATGTTTCCCCTTTCACTGCTTTCATTTTCCTTTCTTTCCTTAATTCCTTGTATGTTTTAAATTCAGCTGCTAATCCTGGCTTTCTGACTTTAATGCAAGCTCTAATGTGACACCATCTGTAATGTGTTCCTGGAATCCTGTTAGATAAGATTTTTTTTGTACCTCACTTGAGTTGTATTGAAAACTAATTGAAGAAAAGCTGTCAGGTTAGTCTAGTGTGATCCATAGATGGGAAAATCACATTGAGCTACATCTTGTTTTCCAGGTTCATCTAAGTCTTTAATTAGAGTGTTGCATGCTCTTGAAGACAATCTGTTGCACAGTGTATGCTTGGGGGTTTTGTTGTTTATTTGGGGTTTTTTTTGGACGATGGTGGTTGTGTTTATGTTTGAGTGTGTACTTTCAAAGGGGCAGTAGAATTAGTGAAAATTAGCTCCAGGGATAAAGGCATTGCCAACTGCAAGGCTCCTGAGTGTCAAAATTAATTTGTGTTGGAAATTAGATTTTTCTAATCACGATGCTAAGCCATTTAAGTATATCTAAATAAACCTGGGATTTACTCATATTAAATATTGCTGGACAAGAATTTTTTTTCCTGTGTGTAGTACTAGTGACTCAAATGAAATTCAACACATATAACTGAAAAGGCAGAATTTCATCTATTTAAATTTCATGTGAGCCTTAGGATACTACAGGGAGAGCACTTCTGGAGAATTTAAAATTTTGCCAAAGGTCAAGGAGCTTTTTTGCATCCCTGGAACACTTCCACTCAATGTAGGGAAAGTTGTCATAGTAACACTAAGAAAACCCAGAAGTCACACTTTTTTTTTTAATCCTTGCAGTTGAAAATAATGTTCAGATTATTGCTGTAAGTTTGCTTCATGCCATCCCATGCCATCCTATTCCAGTTTTCTTTACATACTGTGCCATTGCATTTGTTGTTCAATGCAAATATTTCTACATTAAGTAAGGGAGTATTTAATTGCAGAAAGTTTGATTCTATGTAAGCATTAATTTAGTAAATCAAGGCAGCTGTATATGATATTAAGTAAAACACTGAGTAGGAATTATTGATGGAAAGTTGATTTTAATCATATTCTTTAACTTTGTGGAAAAGTTCTTATGCAATGAACCAATGTGAACCCTGTGATTGTGGGATGCTCATGAAAGGTTTGCTGAGTACTCCATTATACATTATACATCTATGAGATGGAATTTAGGAAGGGAAACAACTGTGACCACATCACTTGCATCTCTTTGTATTTGAACAAATAATTGTCATTGAACAGACACTCACTTCCATAGGGAATGTGCACATACAATGAAAGACCAATGCAATCTGCTGGAGGTCAAAAAATCAACAGGCTTCATTATGCCCATCTCTACTTAGTATTCTATTTAGCATCCCTCTCATGGACTTGTGAACAATTATACAGACTTTTGAATTCTATGAGGTTTTTAATTCATTAAAAAAGGCTGGAACTGAAACCAATTATTTTGTCATTTTTTCCCCGAGTTAGAAACAAGAAATGACATCTTTAAAACTGCAGTTGTAATGACTGTTGTATAAGCATTTTTACAGCTTCTATATAGGTGACTTGCTTTTGGTTTGGTGTTCTAATAGGTACATTAGCAAATAGGATTTCAATTTGTACTTGTTATGCTGTCCCTGTTTATGTTGCAATTGCCCTGCCACCCAGTGTACTGCAAACTGATCCCATTGAAAAGGTGGGATACCTGCAAAATTAATCGGTATCATTCTAAGATTCTGTTAAGTGAAACAGCTATTTCCTGACCTAAATCCATGTGTTCAGATTTAATTGAAATTATGCAATCTGCTGTTTTTTCTTATTATCTTGAACCTAATCAAAGTTCAATGGGCTTTCTGGAGGAGAAACAGACACAGTGTTCAAACAAAACCAAAACAAAGCAAGCAAAAATGCCATGTGATGTTATAAATATAGGCTGGTTTTTATTTGAGGACACGCATTTCTGGCATGATGAATAAATTTCCACGTTTGTCACATTTATATGTAAATGTTAAAAGGAATATGTTTCCAATTCATTGCTTATATAAAAGAATTTTAAATCTCTAATCATCAAATTTGTTCAAATGGAAAGTTTGGGACTTGATGTTTTGTTGTTTTGGGTCTTTTGTTTAGTTTTTTTTTTTTTTAATAACTTAATTCAGACACTTTAAAATAGTTTACTAATGTATAAAAAAAATTAATGACTTCTTTCAAAGAAGCATTGCAATTGGTTTTGCTTTGGTATTTAATTGCCTCAATCTGCCTCTTGTTTTGAGTTTCTATATTTCTTCCTTTCACTATTCATAGTGAAAGTGATTTTAGAAAGTCATTTTCTCCTCCTTTGTGAGCCAAAATGGAAGACTTAAATGTTGTAATGGCTGTGACATCCAACTTAGCTGGAAACACCAGGAGCAGAAAATGTTTATCATGAGCTCTTCTGGACTGTAGGGATTACTTTGAACTTCCATTCTAGTGATGTGCTCGAGCAAGTTGGTGCTGGTTGAAATCTTCAGGTTTACTGTCTTTTGGTGAAACGTTGTTTATTTATACATCTGGTGTTGGACTGGAGGAAAATCTGTACAAAACCTGTCACCTCCCTCTCAGTGTGGTCAGTCCCACAGTGTCTTGGTCAAGGAAAAGTAGGAGCTTTTCTCAGATCCCATGAATGGATCAGTGTGACAGTGTGAAGGGAGATAAAGGAAAGACCTTTCAATCTATGCCATTGAAACTCACATACCAGTCCACTGAAAACAAAAGATTCAGAACATACAGCTGCCAGACTCTACAAAGAATAGCTGTAAACTTGAAGTTTGTATGATGAAGTTAAATTTATCTGCTAAATAACCTGGCCTTCATTCATGCTGATTCAGAAACACAAGAAAATGTAATTTACTTTTATAAACGTAATTAGACTTATTGCCTGTAGTTTTGTTTTTCTAGAAAAGTTCAGCCAAAAAAACATTATTAAAATTGTTTCAGTTATTATTTCTACCCAAACAAATAAATCTAGGCAAAATGAACAACTTAGAATCTTTATAAATTAGGAATGTTGGTTACTTTATTTGTAATAAATAGCTTTCCAAAGATGATGTTTGCAATGCCGATGCAAAAAACTTGGAAAAATATAACTATTAAAAAAATGGAGTTTAGAAGCCTATCTTGTTGTAAGGCCATATTTTTTCACCTTGCATTGAAATTTCAGACACTTTATCTGGTGGAACTTAGTTTTTCTTCTTATAAAAGCCACTGTAAACCAAGATAAATGTAGATTTCTATGCCACCCTGGTATGAATAATTATTTTTCTGCTGAATAATGAGAATCCTGCCTGGATTCTTGAAGAACCATTCTTGCCCTAACTTTACTATACTTTGAAATGTTTGCCAGGATGTGCCTTTGCTTTGTCTTCTCAAAGAACTGTCAAGCATTCCTAAAAAAAACCCAAAACATAAAATCCCACCACTTTCCCTAAAATACTTTGTTAAATCTGAATGTGTGTGACATTATCTTTTTTTTTTGACAATTTTCTTTTCAGTAATTCAGTACCTGGTAGAAAGGATATGATATTTGCAGATAAATAGTCCTTAGAGAAATGCTAAAAGTGTGCCTGAAATGAAGAGGTAGAAAGTTTGAAAACTCTCTCTCCCTTGGGGCATTCAGGTTCTGGCTAAAAGTCAGCAGGTACTACAACTACAGGAGAAATAAGGAGAAAAAGAGAAGAGATATTAACTAGAAAATCCTGTACTGCAATCACATTCTGGACTTGACTTCAAAGAGACTGTTCTAATGGAATTACCAGCAGTTACACTCTTCTGAAGAAAAGTGTCATTACTTCTTGATATGCCTTTTACGTGCAAGACATCTCATTTTCTGATGTAGACTTGCATTTATATATATGTATATAAGATTCAAGGGTAGGTAGTGATGAGTAAAAAAGTGCTATCTAGACTTGCATGAAGTTGGAGGCCAGTCTCTCTGGGAAGCAGCTCAGACCTGAGCTTTTTGTTTAGGAATTTAGGAACAAACATTCTCCCTGTTTTTTCCTTATGCTTCTCTTAGCAATACCTTCCCAAAGTCACATGATTTTACATTCCAATACTAGTTCATATCTAAATGACTGAAATAGTATTAGTTTCTTTTTTCTGTAACTAAGCTAAAACGCGGCTACAGTTATGGAACTAGAAACATGTCTAGGTTGAGCATTGTCTTTTTTCTGCCAGTTACTGAGGTACAAAAATTTTGCAGGAACACATCTATAAGGGCTTGGGAAAAACAAACAGTAGGAGGATGATATGAGAATCTCTGTGTTTTCAGCAAGTTTCTGAAATGGGCCCAGGTGGCTACCGAGCAAATCTGTCCTGGAGAATTGTTCCTCAGAGCAGGGGGGTGCCCTGGGTAATCATATGGAGAAGTCACCTTCCTAGAGTGACTTGGGGGCAAATTTTAAATGGCTTGTTGACATAATCTTTACCCCTATTATTTATCTAATAATTTGGGTAATACTTTGCACTTGTGCAACATGGGTCCCTGTTTCCTGTGGAGTTCAGAATTCAGCAGGGCCCAAGCATTGTGCCAGTGGTTCCCAGGGAGTTGTGACTGGCACGTTTATCCTCCAGCTGCAACATTTCTCAACTTTCTTGGATGCCTTCTGCATTAATTTTCAAGGTTTTTTAACAGGTGGTTTATTTAGTGTGGAGTGGCAGTATTCAGATAATGACTCAGTTCACTAACTTTAGCTCGCTAGGTGAGGGCCAAGAGGGACAGAATCTCCTTCAAAGGAAGCACACTCTTTCAAAGGAAATGTATTTTTATTGTATTTTGGCAAAGAGGAAAGGGAAGATTGAAGTATAAGATACACCAGAGTTAGTAGTCCTGCTGAAACACGGTAAGTAGAACCAGTAAGAAAAAGCTGTTTTCTTGTCTCCTCTCTGTTCTCAAAGTTATTCACCCCAGTACATTTTCATTGCAGATAAAATTATGCAAACTTATTGCTGGAAACATTATTTTAAGCATGAATGCTACTTATTGATTTTTCTCCTCAGGCTTGTCTGAAATCAGGATTAACACATCAGGGTATCAGGAGAGTGAATGGTGCCACCTGTTGCAAGGACATTTACAAGTTATCCTGTGACTAGTGGGTCAGGAAGTTTTCAGAGGTGTGTACAGCTTAATCACAGCTGGTGTTCTTTAACTGACTGTTTTGTTAGACTGACCACATTGTCACTGACAGATGTACTGCCTAAAGCAGCATGAAAATTGCATCATGACAATATTAATTGAAGTCACTGTAAAAATCAAGCCCAGATGTTGAAGGGTTTCAGTCACATGGTTGAGATGCTACTAGTTTTTTGTTTTTTTTTTTTAATTCTTGTATGTAAGTGTTTGTGGAAGTAATTCTGAGAAGACTAATAGGAACACAAAATTTGGCATGAGACTTTATCATCAGAGAAAGAATTCTATTTTCCTGTGCATTGCCAGAGTTCCTATAATTTTTGGCTCTGTGAGATGCTCAGAGCTTTGGCTTTCTCTGTGTACATGCAGTATGTGCACATGCCCACCTGTGGTATGAGTGCACATATAAGTATCCATGCATACTTTGCATGTAAATTCCAAATGCCCAAGGGAATTAGGTAATCATAACTTTGGGGACCTTCTTGGCTATAAGGTACTCACCCAGATCCAAGAAGCAGAAAGCAGAACTGAGTGAGCAGAGACTGGCACTACCCAAAAGTGAATTGGAATGAAACCTGCACAAAAGTTCTGCAGATCAGCCACCTGGGATTTGCATAACTTGAGCCTTTTATGAATACAGCACAAACCTGGACTTCAGACTGCAGAACTATTAAACCATTATTTTCCTGTCTGTTATGAAATGTTTCTGGGTTTCCTGAGCACAAGGTGCAGCCTGTGCTGCTTTGAGCTCACCTGTGCTCCTGTGTGTGCAGCTCCTGAGCAACTCCTCAGGAGGTGTGGGAACACCCCACCCCGGGGCTGGCAATTTGGTGATAAGGTTGGCTGGGCAATTTTTTGCCTTTGTTTCTCTCAGGCTTTGGGAAGATCATAGTCACTGTCTTCTCTTCTTACTGAAAAGTGGGTTTGAAGTTGCAAAGTGTAGGGATAGGCATGGGGTTTAATCATTCCTTCTCTGTGTCCACCTAATTGTTATGGCATGCAAAGAGCATTTACCATTGGATTGGATTAACTAGCTATAAAAGATAGTCCTCTCAACATCTGCTGGATTTGGTGCAAAATTTTTCAAACTGTATTTTCAAAATTAGCAACTCCTATCTGTATTTTACTCAGTCTTTTTAGAGATTTTTGTTTAAATTAGTTTTAGGGGGATTACATTGGGTAAAAGGGAAATTGCACTGAATTTTTGTACTGCATACAGCTATAATTACACCTCAATAGTTCTCACATATTGATTTAGGATGTAGCAGACTGTGGTCCTCTTTCCAATAATGTAT
This sequence comes from Anomalospiza imberbis, assembly GCF_031753505.1. Classification (NCBI taxonomy): domain Eukaryota; kingdom Metazoa; phylum Chordata; class Aves; order Passeriformes; family Viduidae; genus Anomalospiza; species Anomalospiza imberbis. Next base: position 11,397,589 of record NC_089689.1, read on the forward strand.
CTCTGATGCCAAAATAACTCCTGAAGAGAGTTAGGAACTGTTTTCATAGATAATTTTAGCAGAGATGTTTACAAATCTTATCTTGCTGAGTGGCAAGTCAAAGATGAAAGCACCCCTTCAGCCTTAAATATATTGCTCTCTAATACTTTTATTACTTACACTTGTACGTATGCTAAGTATAGTTGACTTGTTAGTGTCAAAGAGGAGTTGTAAACTGACACAGAGTGTGTAATTCTTTTATTGGAATGACAAGAAAGTGTTCTGCTCCCTGATAGATGAGGATGGTAAATCTGCAGTGTGTAATCCAACTACTGCCTTGACAGACTCAGTAGTGGATGCACAGCTTGCTGAGGCCTGAACGAATAAATATCTGAAAAAGAAATTATGTTTGTATTTTCTCATTTATTTTGCCCTATAGATGACAATTATAAGAATAAGCCTTCATATCAAGGCAGTTATAGCACATAGGCAGTTATATAGCTCAAACAGGCAAGGAAGCTTTAATGGGAAATTGTAGGGGTTTGAGAGGATGGTCAGGTGGCACCATTCTTAGCCTGTCTCTAATGTAAGAAATCTGTACAGAATGTACTTTAAAAGTAGAATGAGTAGAATGACCATTTCTGAACATCCTGCTGTTACAAACTATCCAGTTTATCTGTGGAATGTGGCTAACAACATTCGGTTACTTATAAAGAAAAGGATATATTGTTACACTTTAGAAGATTTTTATTAGTTCAGATTTCTGATTTCTTTAGATTTCTTTAAAGGTGTCATGTTGCAGGGTGGGGATGCAATTCAACCACTGGAACTGGTGAAATGTCACATTCAGTATAGTTTGCTTTTGATTATTCTGTGTTTACTGAACAACAGCTTGATCTTTCCATTTGACCCTTTCTTGTAGGATTCCTCTCTGTGTGTGTGCTATGTGACCTGTTCTTTCACTCAACTTCCCTACATGCTTTACCTTGGAGATACGGAGAAGTGTTTGCTGAGTATTTTCAACACGCCACTCCACTCCTGGTTTACATTTTTTATGTCTTTTACACCTGGGGGCTGCAGTTGTATCCTGAACTTTGATGTTAAAATTTGGTTTGTATTGTAGGTTTTGCACCACCATTGATGTTGCAGAGATCCTAGTGTGTGTGAGGGTTATTCTAATCAGTGTCTACCTATTTTGATTATGTAATAGTAGTCCTGTGTTTGATGTTTTAGTTGCAGTGGACAAGATATAGGTTACTAAACACTTGATCCAAAGCTGAGAGAAGTCAGGGAAACACTGTTGAGTCTGAAGAAATCTAGGAAAAAACTGCTAGGCATAAACATTTTGTGAAACATCTCAAAACAAAACAAAAAAGTCCTTTTGCTCAAATTCATACTAGTGACTGATGTAGATTGGCCATTACAAAAAAATAGTGTATTTTGGGGTGATCTTAGATCATATTGCAGGCTTGGCAAACAGGGTGAAATTCAGATTTGATGATAATAGTTTTGATTCTGACATGACCAGGGCTAGGATTGGTCTTTGGAAATTTAATTATGTTAACTTTTCAGGTTATCCTGCTCTAAATTCTTTGTTGTCATTAGGATTTTGTCCTAGTGATTCCTTATATAATAACAATGAATTAAAACAAAGGCTCTGGGGAGACCTTACCTCAGCCTTCCAATGCTTAATGGGGACTTATCGGAATGATGGAGACAGACTTCAGCACAGGACCTGTTATAATAAGACAAAGAGTAATAGTTTTAAACTAGAAAAAGATAGATTTAGACTAGGTTACAATACCTAGTCTACAATACCTATACTTTTTTGTGATGAGGGTGGTGAATTACTGGCACAGGTTGCCCAGGGAGATGGTGGATGCCTCATCCCTGGAAACATTCAAGGCCAGGTTGGACAGGGCTCTGAGCACCCCAGTCTAGCTGAAGATGCTTTGGCTCATTGCAGAGGTAGGTTTGTGTGATAATTGATCTTTAGAAGTCCCTTCCAGCCCAAAATTTTCTATATTCTAATGAAAAATTTCTGAGATTCCAGCTTATCAGTACTTCTTTTAAAAAAGCAAGAAACCTTTTAGGACTGATTGTTACACATGCTAGGCTCTGAGAGGAGAAATGTTATGAAAGATAATAAATACACTGCTCCACTTTATGTTTAGCTAACATCTTTATCTGGAGGATTTTTTTTTTTAGTTTAAGCATGCATAGCCTTGATTTCTCCTTTCTAGAAAACACATATGTTTCATATGTATTTAATTTCTTAGTAAAGTAATTGGTGGCACTATTGTATTGCAGTGTCAATGCCATATTGTGTTAAAACATTGACTGAAAATTTTACATATCTGGTATTTCTAAATGTTCAAGTAATTATCTTTATTGCTCCAGAAATAAATATGGAAATTATCTGAGGCAGTTCAATTTTGCAATTTTCTCTTTAATGATTAGGTGTACTGGAATTATTTTCATATACTAGGCAGTTGAAAGAGTATGCTTTTCATTAATTTCAGATGTTGAATAGGAAATCTAAATGGATCAATAATTGATTATCCAAAATCCTGAGAATGCAGTTAGAGGAAGCAAAAATATTTCTATCAGTAATTTATAATGGCATCTCACAAATTGCAATTAAGGTACTCTGAAACTCTCTAAGAACTTGCTGGAGAAAAAAAAAATAAACAACCTTGAAAGCACTATTTTATTTTGCTGCATGTGCAAGGTCACAAGATTCAACTGGGAAAGATCACAGTGGTGGAAATGTTTGGGTTTATTTTTTCTGGGCTCTACAGCATGCTTGAGGGAAAATCCTAGCTTGCATTTACCAAGTTTGCTTTTTTGCTGTAAACTTTGCTCAGTAGAAATTGCATGGCTTTGCTGAACTTAGAACTTCTCAGGTAGTATGGAAAGGAAGGAATTCCTGTAACTTCATGAAGTTTTAATAACATTTGAGGTAGGACTGGCCATTCAGCTTGTTTTGTTTAGTTTCCTTTCTCTGCTACATGAGTCAGATAAATTATCAGTTTAACCCAGCCTGTGCCTGCAGCAACAGCTGATGATACTTTGGGAGAGCACAACAGCTGGGCCACTTTCTGCTGTCCCATCTCCTTCTACTCTGCTCTTTACCTACCTCCAGCTATAAATGATCGTGTCAGAGGTGTTGTGGGCCATGCAGTGAAGATGAAACAGTAGAAATAACAGATGAAGCTGTCTGGAGTTTATTTAAAACTTTTCCTGCTTTGTTGTGCAAAAAAAATATTAGTTTTTTAAATAAAGGTGATGTAAAGCAATATTTCAGTTGACCCTCACAACCTCTATTACCTCTCACTTATCCACATTTCCTTTTAGCTAAAAGTTGCTCTTACTTTTATGGAGAATAAATAAAAAGAAAAATAAGCAAGCCCTTTTCATCTTTTCATTAATACTTGCAGGAAACATTCCTCTAAAACAGCTTGGGCAAAAGCAATGCAAGAAGAGAAGGACAACATTTAAGTAGTTCAATTTTATGCAAAAAAAAAAAAAAAAAAAAAAAAAAAAAAAGCAAGCATGTGCCAGACTTTGAAGGTTGCCATATTTGTGCCAGGAAAGTTCTGGAAACCTGGATTTTTGCCTTTGACCATGACCCCAGTCCTCCTTGACAGGCTGGGCAGTCAGCTTCTGAAGTGCCCTGGGACCCTGTCCGGAGTCACTGGTAGTGATGAGAAGGCTTCCCTTGAGGTGGGCTCTGGGCACAGCCAGGGAAGCTGGCTGCCTCCTGTCAGAAGCCTGACTGCTCAGAGTACACACCAGGACAGCCTGGCAGGAGAGGAGAGCAGGGCCCTTGGCCACATCGTTAGAGCACTGCATCTGCTTTGGCTTCAGAAGATGTTTGGAGATCATGTCCCTATTGGAAATCAGTGGCAAGTTCCCAGGACTTCACAAAGTTGTGCCCTAACTAGTGCCAACCAAAGAAAAACGACAAACACGGAGTAGCCCAAAATAGGAAAGCGCAGTAGAATATTCTATTTTGTTCAGTTTGTTAATTTTATATAAACCGTAATATTTCCATATATTTCCTGCTTATATAATATTAAATAAGCATTGAAATGTGACTGAAGGGTGTCTCAATCCCATTACTGAAGTGTTACTGAATTTAGGAGATGCTTCTATCCCCTGATCATCAAGCAAGGAGAATTTCTCCAGGAAGAGTGTGTTTTAGAGAACACATCTGCATCCTTATACAGAAACGGGTATCAGCTAAGGCCTAAACTGAGCATTACAGTTACTCTTGGTGAAGTGATAATGAGTCTTTGCTAACAGTGTTTAATCCTTAGTTAACCAGCTTAAATTACATTTTCTTTTCTGAAGCAGATTATGCACTAAACAGAGATCCAGGATTTGTCCTCTCACTCTCTCAGTGGTAAGTAGAAATCAACGGTGTTCCTCTCTCAAGGCATGTCAGGGGTTGATGAAAAAGCTGGCATTAGGATGACACCTCCCCATCTGGTGCTTGTTTTTCTATATTTATACACAAATTGTTCTATCAAGTGTACAAAAAAAAAAAAAGCCCATATTTCAGGCCTTGTTCCTTTGGCCCAAAGTATGTTTCTTTAGTCTGACTAAGGTGGATGTTGACTCTCCACTGCTTATTTTGTGCATGCTTAGTAATCTCATGCTCACTTGATATGTGAAACTCATGGGTCGTATTTGCTTATCTCATTTGATAAAATTTTTAGCAAATTCTGCCTTCTGACAGATGCTCTGTCACAGTGTTTTAAGGGGAAAAATGCAGCAGATAAATTTCAACTTCAGGGCCTCCTCTAGCATCTTCGACAGGTCTGTAAAAACAAACTGATGGATGATGTCACAGGAGCCCTGAAGGAGTTGCACAGTAATGACCACGATCATCAGGCAGAATGCTTTCTCATCAATCTCAACCAGGAGAGAAAGGACTGTTATTTTAATGCAGTAGAAACATTTTTTAATGGGGTGTTTAATGGGGTTCTACACATATCTTATTTACTGGTAATATATTGAAACATATCAAGGGAATAATTTCCCTTAATGATATTTTTAAAGGTTCCAGTCTAGAGCTCATTTGTTTAGATATGCATTTTTTCAATTATTTTGAGCTTTTTCATTCTTCAGGTTTTGTCCTAAACAGGACCTGTAACCAATAGCTAATTTTCTTCTCACACAAAGTTTACACTGGTCTAGTTCTAAATAAACAGTTTTGTGCCTTTGAAATTTGTTAGCAAATTTCCTGAGAGGTGGTACATTACCTGATCTGCAAGCATAGCAAAAATAGTGTGGAAATTTCAGACAGTGATTATTATATAGGGTAAAGAAACAAACAATTTTAGAAGACAGAGCCCTTTTGCCCTTTTCCATTGCTATTGTCTGTGTTGCTTTTATGTAAATTAAAAATATTTTACTTTTCAAATTGATCCAACTAGTTCTGTATGTGCTGCATGGAAATAATAGGAAACATTTTTTGTTGTGGAAATCATCTGCTTGGCTTTTCAAGCAGTGCTATTTATCTGTGTCTTGTTGCACATCCCCTGCAGAGGGGTGGAACTGAAATGCTGATTTAGCTCTGTACTCCTTACACAGGGCAGCTGGGCCTGCAGTTACATGTGTGTCCACTGTGCCCTCGTGGTGCCCCTGGCTGTACCTGGAATATTGCTGACTCTCTTCTGCAAGGCTGTGCAATTTCTGAAAGCTCAACTAGTAAGAGAAGATAATTTTTCTCCTAAAATAAATGTTTATTTTAGTCAGTGAGCATTCATGTGTATTACCTTCCAAACCAAAGGGGAAAAGCTGTCAGCTGCTCTAAACTTGCATCTAATCACAATTTCCAGATCCAGCACTCCCCGTGTACCAGGAACATGGACATACAGGGAACCTTTTATTGTTCCCTTAGGCTGCACAAAGATCAGCTGTGCTGAAGCCCTGTGCTATCAGCATCAGCTCTATCTCCAGAAAACATTACACTCCAAAAGAGGCAAAGGGAGATAACTCTTCTCTTTGTGAATGAAAACACTGGTATGCCTCTTTCAGTGTCATTGCTTTGGAATCTGTCATCTTACAGAGGCATGGATGGCTTTTTGTTTAATTTTTTTTTTTTAATTCAATGCATTTAAAGTAGCCTACCTTGGTTTTTGCAGACCTTAGTTATAAGTAAACTTGCTTCTTGAAGCGTGCACTTGCAGGAGTGAATATACTATATCTTGGAATTTGAAGTTGCTGTGTGATGTCTGGCTGCTGCAAAGTTTAATCTTCTCTATGAGCTAATTTTTAGAGGAACTGGGGCTTTTTATCCTGACTGAGACTGTAGTCAGTGGCTAGAGGTTTGCAAAAAGGGTTTATTAATTTCTCTGTTATCTAGAATTTGCCTGTGCATGCAATCAAACAGATGAGTAAAATAGAGATGTGGAGAATATAGATTATGAATGGATATTTTGTTCTGACCAGTAATCTAATGGCAGACTGTCATTTGCCTCTGCTGAATCTATGTACAACTGCCTGTAATTGAGACAGAAAATATTGCTCAATTAGATAAAAAAAAGAATTTTTAATTAATTATTCAGTGCTGTCTTGCAGAGCTGGAACGTGTCCAATGGAACCTGGAAGTGCTCCCCTCATCATATGATACCATGAGTTGAATGAATTCAGCAGTTGCATCCAAGGAGGATGTGGTATATATCCATTTTCCTCCAAAAGCTATATTGTTGACAGCCTGCTGTTCTCTGTATTCTTCCTGTGCACTGGACTGCGATTTTTTCATTTCATGCATCATCATTCGCAGCTTGCTGGAGTAACTCCATGAAGTCAGTACATATCCCTCATACACACAAACAGAAGAGGGAACAATATATTTTTGCTGTTGTTTTTGAAAGCTGTGCACATTTGCATAGATTTAATTTTCCTTTTCGCCTGCTAGTGAAGTCTATTGGGCAGGAAGGAAGAATAACCTCTAGTTATTTTCAGCTCTTTGTAAACTTGAAGTCCATTGCTAATTTGTTACAGAGTTTGGTTTTCTTTGTTTTTTATCACTTCAGTTCATATGAAAAACAACCTTGATTTAAAAGAAGAGGTATTGTGTAGCCTAGCTGAAATCACCTTGATAGTGCTTCATCCCTAAGAGTTAAGACATTAAATTAAAACTTGTAAGTGTCCTCTTGGCTTTGATCTAGGTGTGCATATGGACTTAAAGTTCCATATTCTGCTATGTAGCCTCTTCTGCTGATTCATGAGGATCAGCAAGAAACAGGTTCATTGCTTTAAGAGTTTCCTAGTGTGGGGAGTCCTCAGCTGGTGAGGAGGGAGAATCAGGGATGTGAGGCAGGAAACTGCTGTTCTGAGGACTTGACCTTAGCATGGCTTTTGCTACCTGGTATAGTTTAAAACATCAAAATTACCTAAAACTGTAAGAATGAACTACTATCAAGCTGGCTTTTTGTATATCTCTGTGGTGGGAAGTGCAATGTCTTTTTCCTTTAGTCAAGGTATGCAGCATGCTGCTTATGCTGCTCATGCTGCAGGCTGTAGCTGGGAACCTGTGGCAGCAGTGTCAAACTGAGGATCTCCCACTGCTGGTTCTCCTCTCTGTCCCTTCCCTGATCTCTGACTGCTGGCTCATGTCTTTGTGATATCCCTTCAGTTGTGGAGTCACTGAGAGCAGGGCATGAATGAAGAAATAGCATCCCCTGGTAGGGATGGCAGATGGAAAAAGTGACTCCTTGAACTGCCCCTGTCACTGCATGCTTCTGAAACAGCAGCACTGGTTGGAAAGATGTGGAAATATAATGACCAGAGTACCATCAGCAGAGAAGGGGCATGGATATGTGGATTGCTCTCATGTGCTATGTGAGCACAGGGATACCCATCCATTGCCATGAAAGATAGCTGACAACTCTCATGAATCTTGTCCAGAACACCAAGTGTGAGGGTTGAACTGAGGCTGAACTGCAGGGTCTGGAGACTGATAAAATAAACATGTGGTTTAGGTGCTGATTAAAGATGTATGTGTTTAGGAGGGAAAACAGCAGGGAGTTCTGAGAGGCTGCTAGAGCAATGGGGAATTAACAGCATCAGTGCCATGTTTCAAAGCAAGATGGAAAAGAAGGGGGCTGTTTTGAGGCTATTGCTGACTCTCAGAGACACAGTACTAGGAAAAATCTTGCTGGTTTGAGGTTTTTTTTTTTTTTTTTTTGTTTAAGGAAAATTGCCTCATATATTCTTTATTATTAAAGAATTACATTTATTACATATTATCACATATTATTAAAGAATCACATAAATCAAATTTATGTGAGATTGGTCTTTCTGATTGGTCAAGTGCAAAAAAAGGTTGTGTTTGGATTTTGATTTTGGTTTCTTCTTTTTTTGGAAGTTGGGTGTTATTTTTTAGAAGCAATGTTTAAAATATTTATATTTTCAGGGTAAACTTGATTCAACACTTAATATTGCTAATTTAGGATAGGCCTGATTTCCTATGGCAACTGAGTCCTGGTTTCTAGAAGTCATTTTTTTTCCCGTAGAATTGCTTTTTAGTTGGTTAATTGATTTTCAAATCACTGATTCATGGCTTTGAAACTGCATCCTAAAGCATAATATATGAAATAAAGTAAGCTATGTTATTTCACATTTATATCTCCATAGATTTCGAGGGAATGATTAATAAGTGTAATACTATCTTAAGATCATCTAATAATGCATAATTAACATCTTAATATGATATTTTTAGTAATACCTCCTAGGCTGAGTAAACATTTGCTGCATGTGCATCCATGTGCTCAGAGGATGTCTAAATCCTTGGATGGTAAGGTTATTTAAAGGCCACATGGCAGCTCACAATGCTACAAACTTCTGATAGAGCTTCTAAGCCAAGATTAAATTCTGCTTTGCACTGTGTGAAAGGAACAGGCCCTGCTAGAAACTGCTCTTTGAGAATCAGCCTCAGTCCGAGCGTGCTGCGCGGTGGCCAGGGCGATGTGCACTCACAGCGGTACCTGTGCAGGTGTGACCTTTGCATGACCTTTGTCTTCCACATCACAGGGAAAGTCATCACTGTAATCAAGGCACTTTTGTGTGCTTCAGGCTTTTAGAAGTAATATATATTTATCTCTATTGATATCCTGACAGCAAAGAGAATTTCTAGGTTTTTAACTGAGCAAGTTTTGTTTCAACCTTTTTTCTAAACTCAGTTTAAAGGGAAATGTGCGTACATATTCTTGTTGATGTTTCTGACTGTATCTATATTGTGTACTTTCCTTTATCTAAGGAAAGAAATTAAATCCTCTTCCAGTTTCAGCTATATTGCTTGAATAATGTGCTTGGTAGAGATTGGACTCTGCTCCCTTCAGCAGTTCAGCACTGCAAGCCATGATCAGGTACTGTTTGAATGCTTTGTAAGTAGCTCAGTGTTTCCTGATATACTGAATAGTTTGATAAAGTCTTAAAGAGAACCAAGAGTAGGGACCAAAAATATCCCAGGGATTGCAGGCTTAGCCTTTCCTCAGCACTAACAATTCCCTCCCCAGCTTCCCTGCTGAAAACAAGCTCCAGCCTCTGGCAGTGTGTCAGTAACATGTATGACGGTGTGTGTGGCAGGGTACTCCCAGCCGAGGGGCTCCCTGCTGAGGCAGGGTTGTGGGGGAGAGGCAGGAGAGTGTGCCCATTGAAATCACCAACGCAGCAAGGTAAGAGAGAGCCTGAACACGCCTCACAATTTTGCAGCACCTGCTAGTTTGCATATGTGGCCAATACTGAGAGAATTTAAACCTCAGGTGTTAGTTCTTCCCTTCTTTTTACTCTTTCTTAAGGAAATTCAATCTCTGCTGTGGACAGTTTGAGGCCAAGTGAAAATGTGGGACCTGGGATCTTGCTCAGGAAACCAAGCTGCAGTGCTGCCCCTGGGTATCTGTGAGCAGTCTCCCAGACCCTCATTTTCCAGCCTTGGGCTGGATCCTGATTTCTGAGACATGAAACCAACAACAAAACTGCCCAGGAAGTCATGACAGCTACTTTCCTAAAGGTTGCAAGTGGATAGAAGTGTTGCTTACTGTCTTTATTTTTATCTAAGCCACCATATTTTAGGTCAGAAGTACTTGCCAGAGACTTGCAACATTGTGAAATGAAATATGCATTGCTTCTGCTTCCTCAGAAGATGAGCTTTTTACTTCCATAAAAATCCCAACTCATGGTTGGAAACGATTTAAACTTATCGTATAGCAGAAAGATCTTTTTCTTAGTGATAGCTGAAAGCTTATAAAATTACACTGATGTGATTTTAAAAGCTTGATCTTGCATTTGACAAATTCAAACTAGCATGCCAAATTAGTGTATAACACTGAATCTTATTTTGTTTTCTAAGTTTCAATTCACTAAAAAGTCATGACATAATTTTATTTTTATTTTCAATGGGAAAAGAAAGAGAGTGAAATATTTGCGTAACATTTTTAAACATTGAAAAGATGCCATTAGTTCTACTTTCAAGGATTCTTAGTTTGTGTTAATAGGGATAGGATTGAGCTCAAGGAAATGAAACCAAGTACCTTACAGTGAGAAATTACACCTCTCTAAATGCTCCTTCTCTTTTTTTGGACAGTTCTTTCCAAATATGAGTAAGGAAAAATATTCAATCATTGTTTAATATTTTTAGAGGAATGCAGCACAGTAAAAATCTGTACCTAAAATGCAAGCATTTTAAGCAGTGCTTTATAATAGAAATAATTTAGTAGCAGTTTGTTCTCAGTTATAATGAGACATGCACACAAACCAAGGTAGATTAAAACTCAAAGTCCAAATTCTGATCTTAATGCCAGTGTAAATCTACAGTAAATTCACTGAACACAATATTACAGCAGGATCACTGAAAATATAATGAGGTGTCAATGTACCACAAAATACTGGGCTCTTCTCTCTCATTTAACACCACTCCATTTGTATAATAATGTAACGCTAATTATCCAACCCTAAGTTAGCACATTATAATGGTTTGTAGCTCTTAATTAACAGACCAGGCTTTTGAGTAATTTGGAAGTACACTGTATTTTAAGTTCACAAGGAATTTAAGATGTATTAAATTAAAGATAACATCGCACATAAGTCATTAGAGCGACAACTTAATTTCATATCCTAAATACTTGATTTAGCAGCACAGTTCATCGTTACCAACTACATAAGCAGCTCTCATACATGAAGAGACAGCTACAACACTTCTTCCCCCTGGCTGCAAGGGCAGCTCCTTCAGGAAGGGCCTGGAGGCTGCCTGGACCATTGCCAGCCAAGCCACTCTGGAATAAAATATAGAAACTTATCTCCTCTGTCCTACCTCTCCAAAGGTAGCTTGTGCTCTCAGATTAAAATCTGACAAATCATTAATGTGTCAGAAGAAGTTGCAGGAATGTAGAATAATTATTATTTGTAAAATTCAGTTGGCATATTTTATGGTTAAGGCCATCTCACAATGAACTGTCTTTGCAGAGTTATAGCAGTGCAGCTTTCAAAAGCTTAGTAAGACAGTTCAATCTGGATGAAAATTCCTTGTTTAAAGCTTTACTACAGTGTTACCAGAGTTTTTCAACACTCAGTGGTAATAAGGCACCTTGTTATCAAAATGAGAGAAATGCCATTGTGTTCAGAGTATGTGATAAATATGATTGTCACATCTTATGAAAAAGAAGACTTTTGCGTCATTTTAACCTACCATTAGGATACAAGAAATTGCTCTGTCAGATATACCTTAGCACCTGATGCAGTGATGAGAAGACAGCTGTTCTGCATGGCACTCCTTGCATTGAAAGGGTGAACTCCTGCCCCAAAGTCCAGGCAACACCAGCTCTGACCAGTCTTTTGTCAATTTGAACAGCATCTCTCTCAAGCCACTATAGTATTTTACTACAGAAACTTTCAAAATACCTACTTAGAAGTTTGAAGTTGCTCTAGTGTGTTAGGAAGGAGGCTGACCCATTTCAACAAAAATGTTGGGGGCAATAGGGAATATAAGTTTTCCTCTGCAGTAAGTTTTCAGTGGAAACCAAGTTGATGCAAAGGCATTTTGTAAATCTTCCCCTCACTTCTTGTAGTTCATGTTCTTGAACAGAAAACAGAATCTGAACACAGATCTGACACTTAAACTGAAACTTACCTCTTTTCCTCCTTTCTGTTCCCAGGAGACATGGGAAAACTAAAACAATAATGTCTTAACTCACTTTCACTGGTTTCCCTATACAAAAATGTACATTTCAAAAGGATTAGTCTGTTAAAAATGCATAATGTACCTTGGGAAGGGTGGAGATATCTTTCAGTCATGGCTATGTGGTTTTCCATATTTTTATCACTATCTGCCTTCCCAATGGATCCCAGGCTGAGCTGGCAATGGGCTGTGGGTTGTCACTCAGTACCCATAGCTGCCTCCCAGCTCAGGCACTGACAGAGCCAAAGCTACAGCCAGGGAGGCTGTGGGCACAGGGCCACCAGAGATGGGGCAAGTTCCAGTCAGCTGTGGCCAGCACAAGCCCAGAGAGCTCCTGGGGCTCTGCTCTTCAGGTCAGTGCAAACTTCCTATTGGCAATGGCAGAGGTCATATGAACAGGACCACCCCAAACATATTTATGCTGCCTATGAGAGAACTATTGGCATCAGCATGGACACACTGAAAATTAAACAGAAACTGTCCTGTCTGGCAGCTTAAGTGTGGGAACCTGGGTGCTTCCTTCAACCACTTATACCTCAGATCCAGTATTAAGGAACTAAATATAATGTACTTTGTTTGAATGTGTTCCTTTCAGACCACTCAGCTTCAGAGAAGACTCAATATGGTTTTTGGCTAAAGCAGGAGACTCTCAGTAGGTAATTTTTCATGCTTGCTGTGGCAGAGGCTCTGTAGAAAAAGGCATTAATGTATTTTGTCCTTCTCCTACTTTTCTATAATCACCCAGGCAATATTACAAGAACAAATCAACCTTGCATATGAGAATGAATGCATTTCAGGATATGAAAACAATTTTACATTTACTTGTCATCTGCTTTTCAGTTCAACAGAAAAAACTGAATCTCCCTCACACAAGCTTGCTAGATGACAGGAAGTTATTTGCTACTGTATTTTCTTAGAAAAACAGAGGAAATGAGTCCTCATGCTTCTATTTCCTGCATGGGTGTTCTAACTATTAGATTTGATACTGTCACCTGGAAAGAGACAAACTGAAGGTTTGTCAGAAAAGGCAGACTGAACTTCCTTCAGTTTTTAAAAGACGAGAAGCAAGTGGACACCTTGTGTTAGAGGAAATGTGGACATGAAGAACTAAGAGATGTTCTTCTTCAGGGGCAGGACACTTGGCATCACTCTGTCTTTATTTGCTGCTTGTTGAAGAAAATACAGTGTTTAGGCAGCTCAGCATCTGCAGGGCAATCCAAAGTGAAGTTTGCCATATTCTTACATTGCTCTCTGCTGAGAGCCTCAGCACCATGTTCAAGGCTCCAAATTTTGTTTACATATCTTTATTTAATTCTTTGTTTTATAGGCACTTTTATTACACCTAATGCATAACTTCTCTATCCCTTCCTGAAATCAGGGGACAAAAGTGCATTTGTACTATAGAGGATATATGCATCTGATGTAAAGCATTCAGATAGTTTGATACAAATATAGTTGTGGAAGAAGATGAATGTATCTTAGAAATATTAATCTGAACCTGATCTCATGGAACAGTTAGAACTAAAAATATTGGTTTTGAAAAGGTGTGTTGGTGTTCAGAAATCCAGTTTGAACTGAGAAAGATAAGAAAATTGTTCTGCAAATGTGATGGATACAGAAAGGCATGGTGTTTTCTGGCTGAGATAATCCTGAAGGAACTTCATCCTGCAGTGCTGGTAGCACTGGCACTTGGTATGCCACAGCTGCAGCAACATGCCCAGAAAATTTAAATTCAGTGTGACAGTTCTTAAGGTGGCTTTAAATAGAAATTTGCAATTTGTAAAAGTGTTTTCCAGAATTTTATCAAAGGAGTAGAAGATGCATAGGACAATAACTCAAGTTTCAGGATTTGTGTTCCAATTAGACTTTTGGAAATATGATTGTTTTGATTAATGTGGGAATTGCTAATAAGAACTACTGGAGCAAGAGGCTCACTAAATCTGAAACCGAGGTATTGTTTTTCTCTCCAAGTATTCGGTACAGTAAATTTACTCTTCTAGTAGGATCATATTGTAACTTTTGAAAATGACCTTCCAAGAATGTGGTCTCTTACCATTACATAAAAATAACATTTTTGCTTCATGAAGGAATATAAGGATCTGCAGAAACAGGGGATTTTAATGTGCTAATTAACTTTCTTTTTCACTTTTAACAGATAGATGGATTTAAAAAAATCATTCTAGTCATATCCCTGAAACTTAAATGATGTAATTTTGCTTGTAATATAAGTTTTATATTAAAATTTATGTTGTTTTTAAGTAGAACAGAAATAGAATAGAAATTATAAAAAAGTCTAATGAGGTACTAATTTTTCTGTTTATTCAGTCCCTGCTTCTCTTTGTCATTTCTAGTGTGCTAATGCTTGTGTTCCCTTTTGTGGATTTTTTTTTTTTTTGTTAACCTTTATTAACACTCAATCATTTTTAGATGAGTTCTGTGAAGGTTAACAACATTTGACATCTATTTGTAAAATGAAGAGGGGGAAAAAGGTGGGTATTTTTGTTTTATTTCACTTTTTTTTTTATTTTAAGAAAAATTAAAGTTCTAGAAATACCTTTTTTCCCCTGTAGTTCATTATTATATCAAATGATGTCATCTCAAATAGATATTTACTTAGTATGTTCTAGCCTTACATAAAGAGAAGAATTAATCAAAGTACATTTTCGGCCATTGTTCCTTAGGAAACATGTTTTCAATCACTAAATATTTTTTAATATGCAAACCCTTCATAGCCCTTGTTCCGAGCCATATTGTGTTTCCTGGCAAACAATGATATTGAAAGAACTGGCAAGGTATTTTGGAGGACACTGAAAGCTTTTAGTATCACCTCAACGAGAAGGTTTTACTCTCTTTTCCTTTGCTGCAGACACACAAACAGGGAAATTACTCTATTTGCCCTTCTGGATCATTTTAGACACTCATGTGCAGAGTGATTGTTTAAAGAAACCCCTAATTTGTTGGGTTTTTTTGCATAAGGCACCATTATGAGTACATATCCGTGGTCCCTCCTTCAGAGTCCCCTGCAGCAGTTATTTATCCTGTGCCCTGGGGACAGCTGGGAGTTCACTCTTGTCTCCAGCTGGTCTATTCCTACCTGTGTAGGTGACTACTGGGGAGTTTCTGGACCATCAGGGAACTGAGTAGGCACCCAAGCACTGCTCTATCATCCAGTTATGCAACTATAACAAAAGGACTTACAAATTCCATAACTCTTGCTCCAGAAGGAAAATTATTCTCATTTGTCATAGTTAAACACATAACTCATTTGTCAGAGTTAAATAAGCACAGGTGCAAAATCAGTTGCTTGCTTAAGTCCATGAATATACTTTTGCAGTAACAGAGGATGGATAAATGAGAAGAGATTGTTTTCCCATTATTTCAAGGTGAGGTTTTAACTGAAGTTTTGAAGGTTCTTCAGAATGAAAGGTTCTGTGGTGATTTGCTTCTACTTTGAAAAGATGCACATTGGTAGTTGATGTGCTAGTCAAGTACTTGCAGTTCTTAACTTCTGCCATCTGTGATCAAGATGACCTTGGTTCTTGCCCTTTCCAAATAAAATGTATGGCTCTTTTACTGCGATTTCTCACGGTAAAATGTGTGACCATAAAGTAGCTCAGCATTTTTGCTGAATGATAATCTGCTTGGAAACAGAAGAGAGCTGAGGGACATTGAGTCCTCAAGTGTTATCCTTGTGTGCAAGAGGCGAGAATCCAAGGCTGAATTTCTTCTTTCAGTGTCTTGACTTTACAATTACAGGCACCCTCAAATGAACTGCTGCTTGTTTTATAAGTAAGAGTAATTATTGCACTTATAAGTAAATTTGTGATATGTCACTCTTTACTTAAGTGCTAACATTTTTGATGACATTAATTTAATTAAATTAAATTACATGCAAATTGCTTGTATTACAGTATTTAATGTAACTTTCTGACTTCGGGTGTTCTCAAGTAATTACAAGGACAACTAATTAATTTTCATTAATTTTTAATATTTTTGTAGCCATTTTCCATTTAGAATTTAAATGGAAAGGGGGTATGAATTTAAATAGAGGAAAAAAAAAAACCCTTAAAATACTTCAGAGATAAGTTAGAAAAATCTCAAATCTTACCTGCTCTTCAAGATCTATACAGTCCTATAAAGTTCTATAATCTGTGAAGTCCTATCTTGAGAAAGATATCATAAAAAATTAAAAAAAAGTCAAAACAAGTTAGAGATAGTAATAAAATTATCTTATTTATTGCTTTAAGCAGTTAGTGAAACTTCTTGAAAAGTCTTTAAAAGTAAATCAATAAAATAATAATAATTTTTCAAGTCCCTTATATCTCTTAATATTAAAGCATTTCTTATAAGAACAAGCATCTAAATGATAGGCACAGCCCCTAATGGCCAGATCCAGAAGAAAATAATCCTGTATCTAAATTCAGCTTATTTTATTGCAGAGTTTAAGAAAAGTTGCAATCTGCTTTATGTGCATTTGTGAAAATGGGCTAATGCTGTTAAGGGCATTGTCTCCCTAACCACTGCATAATAGCTGACTTAATGCTAAATACTGTAATAATATCTTTGTATCTTCTGATGCAACTGATTCATCCATGTTAGTAACTACACTTTCTCTGCATGTCAGGGAATTAAGAGATGCATCAAACTGTACCAAATGGAGAAAGAGTGACAACCATTTTTTTTTTGGTAAAAGCTGGGTTTGCAATATTTGCTAGAATGCTGACCTAGATTGTCCTAAATTGTTTATGCTTTAAAGTCAAAATTTTTTAAAATAAATTTTCTCTAATGGTAAATTTTAAAAGAGAGACTCAAAGACATGCAGGTTCTTTGTGTTGAGTTTTTAGAATGCTGTGTTGGGTATTTGAGGACTGCCATGGTATTGGAAGTGGAAAGGCTCTCATCAGATGAGCTGCAATGATCTCTTCCAGAGTCCTAACACAGACCAATGGTTTAAATCATGGGAAATAAAGCTAATAAGTATTTTATTAGTTGTAATAAAACTGCCAATGCAGTTTAGGCATAGTCTGGTCCCAGCAGCAGCACTTTTTATAGCTGGGTTGCCAGACCCTGCCTTGGCTGATCCTCCTTGCTGGGCTCTGAGTGTAGCTCAGAGAGAGCTCATTCCAGAGTGTCACTGGTGCATTCACAGTGACACTGGTCACTCTCTCTGTACTGAAACCTGCCAGCATTGCCAAGCCAGACCTCTCAGCATGGCACGGGTAAGAAAGACATTCAGGAGATGATTTCCAGTTTAATCTAAAAATTTACTTAGAGTTACATGAAGTGCAGCTAACTGAAAGCTTAGCTAGTTAGTTGATGGCTCCTATGTCTAGGGCATACAGGACATGTCATAGGACATCCTTTTTTCAACGTGTTAATAATTGTTAAGATATAATTTATCTTCAGCATTAACTGCAGTTTTTTAAAGAATAATAACAAACATGTTCTGAACACAACTAAAAATCTTTGTCTTAATATAGACCTAGAATAAGCTCTTCATGAATAATTTTGAATAGTTTGCCATATAAAAATTAATTGGTCAAAGATGTTTCTAAAAAAGAATACATTCCACTTTCTTTTTCTTATTTCTCAATCACTGCAGCTCAGTAGCTTCATCTCCAAGTCAGGTTGCCTCCTCAGCTCCATCCTTTAAAAAGTACTGGATTCTTCCACTAGGAGAAAAAGATCAATAAAATGATGACATGTTGTGGCAGTGTTTCTAAGTTGATATTTTGGGGTTTTGGCTGTAATGTTTTGGCATACACTCTTCGGTTGAAAATCTGGTGCCTGAATAAAAAAAACACAGCAGAAAACATTTGAATCCAGGTTTTGAAATGTTGTTACACCTTCACAGAAACACCTGGGAATATTTTAAACTCCATTTAGTACATTTTAACTGAACTATTTGAAAATAAGCATGAATGTAACTGTGCCTGCTGTCTCCTGCATAGTTCTCTTCCAACGCTTGTTTCATGCTTTTTTCTTTTTTTTTTTTTTTTTTTATTATTCTTAGTGGGAGAAAAAGGCTGCTGGAACCTGTAAAAATGTACAAAAGCTGCTCATTGAGAAAACAGACCTTTGGCTACCCTTGGCAAAAGCATGGGATTATGGATTAGGAATGGCAGCAACTGTCAAGTGTAAAATACATGTTGGGTTGGTGAGTACAGGTGCATACAAAATGGCTAAGAAATAGCTACACAGTGCCCCTGATAGGGACAGGACTATACTGAATATTTCTTTCATACAAGAGGTAGAGCAATTGAATTAGTTTGCAAAAGCTTGTTTCAGTTCTGAAATCTACTCCTTGCGAAATGTAAAGGCAAAAACTTTATCAGTTACTTCAAAGGGAAGGTGTTTGAAATTATTGTGTTTTTTAAATTCCATTTTATTTAGTCAATGTTCTTCAGGATCTTTATCTATTTATTAAAAAATCAGTATTTTTTAGTCCTTTTATACCAGGTTTATAGAGAGAAGATAACCATGAGCCCATTCTGTTCCAGCCAACTTACTTTTACAGGGGAGAAGCAGCAAGTGTCCCTGCTGAGCCATGATTTACAAGGTAAATAGCAAATGCCAAAGATTAAGTGGTGGTTTTCCCTTGTTTGGTGCTTAAGGGAAGAAATAGGGTTACTTCTCTGTTTAATTTGGGCTAAGTAATGCCACTCTTACAGTGTATCATTCTGTGCAAGTGCTTCAGTTCCTCAAGATGGGCATCTCGGGAACTGAACATGTCAGGAATTAGTGTTTTAAACATGATGCCCTTTTTAGCTGAGGGAAATAACTTTTTCCTGTCCTTTTCTTACTCCAGATTTTAGATTTTAGAAGTCCTCAACAACAACAACAACAAAAAAAAAAAAACCCAAAAAACAACAACAACAAAAAAACAACTTGAGAGGTGAGGGAATGTTCCCACTGAAAATCTTTTCAGCTTGCCTGTGACCAGCCTGGATGACCATTTAAAACAGAAATTCTTCTTAGATGTTGATTGCTGCAATAGCTAAATGAACATAATAATATGAACATAATAATACTGAATTTTATCTGTGGGTAAATTATGCAGACACCAAAACCAGCAGAATTCCTGAAGTAAAATTCCTTAAATCGTTAAGTTTGCTCTGTAAAGAAAGCTACTGACATGAAACTCAGAAAACCAGAATAATTCTAGGCACATTCCATGTGCAGAAAAAACCCAATATGCTGAGCCAGGCTGCGTGTTTTTGTTGTTGTCCTTTGGATAACACCAAGCACTGCTTCACCAGCTCGGAGTAGTATACGTATAGGATTATTACTTTAGGAACATTTCACTGTCATATGCTAAGGGAATTAGAATCTACTGTGAAGTTTCAGCAGCAGCAAGAGACAGAAATTGAGGACTGAGGGCTTTAATCTGGGGGGCTGGAGACCCAGCCCACAGATGAAGTGTGGTTTAAAAGGAAAGCAGAAGGCATGGTTAGGGCTATGGCAGCCCTGGAATTATGAAATCAGAATAGATACCATGTCCCTGAGCATTCTGTTGGACAACTTCAGGGCACTTGAGAAAGTCAGGACAGATGAGAAAGTGGGTTGTGCTGTAAGACATGGAGAGAGCAGGTGATAATCTTGTTGAGAGCTTGTAGGAAGAGTCATAGAATAGTGTGGGCTGGAATGGACCTTAAAGCCCCCCATCATGGGCTGGGATGCAATCACCTAGATCAGCATGCTCAGGTCAACATCCAACCTGTCCCTTCACACTTCTGGGGGTGAACTTCTCTGGGAAACCTGCTCTAGCCCCCTTTAAGTACTGTAAGACTGCCATGAGGTCTCCCCAGAGCCTTCCCTTCTCCAGGCTGAACAACCCCAGTTCTTTCAGCCTGTCTTTGCAGGAGATGGTGCTTCAGCCCTGCCTGGCTTTGTGACCTCCGCTAGACCAGCTCCAACAGGTCCAGGTCCTTCTTGTGCTGAGGACTCCAGACCTGGACACAGTGTTCCAGGTGGGCTCTCACAAGAGCTAAGCTGAGCAGAGGGGGAGAATCCCATCCCATGACCTGCTGACTGCCCCTGTGTGGATGCAGCCCAGGATGCTGTTGGCAGTCTGGGCTGAGAGCACACACTGTTGGCTCATGCCCAGTTCCTCGTCCACGAGGGTGGCAATTATAAATCAGGAAAAGATTTGTAACAAAATATTCCTTCAAATTAAAGACAAGCATTTTTCAGGTATTAGTGTCATACTGTTTCAGGTAATAGTGTCATACTGACTTGTTTCTGAACAAAGTGGAGCATGTTGCCTTACTTTTTGAGACTTATTGACTCTTGTGACTTGCATGTGTTTGTTACCACCTAGTGGGAATCGAATCTCCAGGTGCTGTACCATCTGTTTGGGAAAAAGTGCTCTGTACCTGACTTTCAATTTTGTAAATGAAAAGCAGTACTTAGTATTTGGGGGATCATTTAGGAAAGCGAACATGTCTGTAAATACCAATGAATATTTGTCCTCTCTAGTAAGGAGGAGTTTTAATTTTTTAAATTTTAAAATTACATTGGAATGTCAAAGATTTTCAGTTCCTTTTCCCTACTGAAGAAAAAAGAAGTCTAAATTTTTCCAGGAAACAATAATTGTGAGGGCTCTGGTAAAATTAGTTTGGACCTAACATTTCACAAGTTATATTACTGTCTTTGTTAACAAATACAATTTCTTGTTCAAACTACCTAATAGAATCATTAATATATGCTAGTGCCTAACTCTGCATATTCTCTGCTGTGGCTGGGCACTGGAGTTGTTAGAAAAGGTAGTATTTTGTTTATGCAGGGTGGTTAGAAATTGCTGGTATAGGTTTTTATCTTGTATCTTCTGTACTTCAGCATCTTTTCCCCCTGAACCCTTTAATTTTGTATCTATTAAAAGAGTACACAGCCTCTCAACAAAAATTAGAAGTTTTATTATATTAAGTACCTCCCATCCATACAGTAATAGATTATACTATTCTCACCTGGAGGTACAAGACAGGCAAGTCTGCTATTTAGGTAAGGATTTTATCCCCATTCAAATTAGAGACAAAGTCTCTCTGTTCTGCATTTTTATCTATAGAGGTCTTTTAATGAGGCTCAAGAATTGTTGCATAATTTGTGAGGAAACAGTTTAACAGGGCAGTGCCAAAATTTGGACCTGAATCCATTGGTTTAGGATTACAGTGAAGGTTTGTGGACAAGCTCAGCTATGAATCATAACTGGCTCAGTTTTTGGCCAGAAATTTGAATTTCAAGGTTATCTTTCTTTTGCCCTTAAGTCTGTGGTGCTGTTTTGCTCTGGGAGGTGATAAGGTGCCAGCTCACTCTGCCAGAGCAGCTCCTTGTGTCCTGGGATGTTTCTCAGTGTACATGTGGTTCTACAGGTCTGAAAGGGGGGACCACAGAGGTTTAATGGATGAGTAGATTTCTTTCTTCAGTTAGTATTGTCTTCAGTCATTTCTGAGAGCAGCTGGAAAAGCTGCAATGGAATTTTTTCCGTGGATAAGGTACTGTATAAAGGTAGTATATAAATATTACATAATTATGTGTAATATGTAACCTTTGGATGCAATAGTTGGTCCCCATATAATAAGGACTGAACTATGGGATACAGGGATGGATTATTGGTGCTCACTCTATGCTTTTCCATGACAAAGCTCATGAAGGCTAAAGGCTTAAGGCAGTATTCTTGAGCTGTTGAGCTATCAATGGGCCTCCATGCAAATTGAGTCAGTTCTGATGGAACCAGTAAATCAGTTTCAGAAATACTAACACCAAAGAACAGCTTATTGTGATCACATTGCTGTCGAGCACTTCTCTACTCCCAGGCTTCTAGAAATATTTGAAAGGCAGTATGGTGCACTAGTGAAAAAAAATCATTTAAACCATGAATTTCTGTAGCATTTAGTCATTGCTGCTATTTGTAAGGCTTAATCTCTCATTAATGAATATGCCTTACTCAATGTTTTTTTCTGAATTACTTCTTTACCATCTGAGTCGGATCATATACTAGGCTAACCTTGATTTTTTGACCATGTTTATTTTGCTAATAATAATTAAAAGTTTGTCCAAATGAAACCAGAGTGAAAGTCTCAAGGTATGTTTTATACAGAAGAGATAAACCAAGAACCAGCCCACATGACGAACATACGTTTCACAATGGTTTATGTTCAGTGAAATGTGATTTTGGCCTTGGCCTTCTTGATTCATTTGCAAATTAAACTACTTAGAACTCCAGAGGACCCACAATACAGCTGGGCATACAAGTTTCTGAGAATTTTTAAGAGATCTTTCCAATTGTGTCAACAGTCCGATGCCAGCTTCAGATTATTAATTGTACAAAATGTGTTCTGTTCCTACAGTTGTTTTTATTCATTGTCACCAAGAACAGGGAAAGTTAATTTTCTTTTTATAAACATAATGTATGGATCTTATTAAAGACAAATACAATCTAGTGAACACTGAACTGATAAATGCATTTTTACAAGACTGTTAAAGGTCCATCTAAATTTTAAAAATTGATGAGTAGAATGAAACAATGTTCTCAATATGAACACCTAAATGTTTTCTTTCTGGAACTATAGCCTTTATTTCTACTTTGCTAGATTTATACTACACAAGAGCACTGGAACTATTAAAGCCAGACGTGATTAGTTTCCAGCTTTTTCCACCTAGAAGTATGATAACATGTTTTATTTTCTTTAATTATGGCACAATTATTTGCTACTCACACTCTTTGTATTGTAAAGCTGCTCAGCCTTTTCTTTACTAGTCTGCCTTTTGCCTCCCAAAGTGTGCTTTCCAAAGTCTGAAATACCTAGAATTTATCCACACTATTATTTTTGCAGATCTGTAAATGAAATATGGCATGGAAACACCATTAGCAATACAGACATTTAGCTAAACACTTTTAGCCAGTACAAGCTTATGATAAAGTGTCAGGTGCTCTGCTTCATTAAATAGCACAAATTGAACAGATCAATTCAGTAAGCCATTAACAGCATTTTGCAGAGATATCTTTAGACACTGCAGCTATGCTTCATCAAAATGTGTGTACCATCTTCTTCCTCTCTCTGTTTGAATTCCTTCACTGCACTATGCATTTTGGTGATACTATAAACTTTCAAACCTAAAACCAGCAGAGGGGATTTATTGTAAACACAAATGCAGCTCTATGAATTTGGCTTAGCAGGCAGGACCCCTTGAAGTTTCACCTTTCAAAGTACTTTTGTCCTTTTTTCTAATTTATTCCCATTGCAGGCAAAAGTTTAATGGACCAATTAATAATTCATAAAATACTTGGCACAATAAAAGGATTTACTTCCATGTCAGGTAATATGAGGCATCCTAGTACTGATTTTTGAGACAGTTCAAAAGCTACAGTATCAGATCATTTTTACATTTTCTTGGAGGGATTGTGAAAGGCTAGACTGCACCCAAAAGGCTTCTAGTGAGGTGTGTCACTGAAGGGGACAAGTAGATAAGCAAGATGGGTTCATTTTTTTGTCACAGAATGCAGTGATTTGAGCACAACATTAATAAAAAATACCCATTTGAATCAAAGGACAAGATGGTTGAACATAATTTTGGGTTAAATGGTATATATATGCCCAAGGATTTATTTTCTCACTAGTCTATGAAGTGATGCAAAAAGAGAGGAAAACAAAAGGATGTGATCTAATAGTCAAGGGGTAAGCCTCCTGTTTATTCATGGTTAGTGGTAGTTCTCCAAGAACATTAGTAACAACCTTTCAAAAGTCCTGATTATAGAGAGAGATGCTGTGCATATTAACAGCTGGTCTTTGCCCGAGAGAATCTACAACCAGACTGACAAAAGCAAAAAAAAAAAAAAGGCAGCAAGTCAAGGGAAAAAAACAAGGCAACTACATTTGAGTAGAATGATAAAGATGCACTTGAACTAAACCAAGTTAAATAGATGACATCACAGTGGAAGAAGAGTTTTTTAGAGTGCCTCTCACTTAACAGATTATTTTGATAATCTTGAAAAAGGGAAAAGTGGGAAGCTAGTAAGTTATGCTTTGTAGAGATCTGCATAGTAAAAGATATCTGAATTTTATCTCGTTGTTTTAGGGAATACGTACAAGATTTGTTCTCTGGTTGCTTTCTTCCAGAATCTAGACACTCACCAACCCAGCTTGCTTCAATAAGAAGCAAAGCTACTTTTCTTATTCAGAAATTAATGTAGAAATTTCTATAGCTCTGATTCAAACTATTTTTTTCCTAATTAAAAGGTAACCAGAAAAGTACTTTTTTAAAGGCTTAGAAATGTTTTACTTTACTTAAAGAAACAGCATTGCATTACAGTGCCTGATCTGCTTTGGCATGAAATAAGATATAGGCTTTCCTAATAAAAACCTTTTATCATTACTCACAACAAAAAATACTAAGTGTGGAAATTAAACTATGTTTGAAAACTGTGGCACTAAATTGCAGTGCAGGAAATATTTAAATTGGGCATTTAGTTATCCATACTTTTGGTTTATAAATTGTGTCTGCTGCGAGAAGATTTTGGATATTAATCAGTATAAACAGAGTTATGCAAAAAAGAAATCCAAAAATATTATGGGGCAAGACTAATAATATCTTTGAAAGAATATAATATATAAATATATTATATAAAATTTAATATATTTATATATAAATATATATTAAATCCTTGAAATAATATAATTTCATTTAATTAGGGGGTTGGCCTTGTTTTGTAACAATATGAGCATGGGTCTTGTGTCTGAAGAAATATTTGTGACCCAGCTCCCCTCAGTCCCCACTATTCCAGAGCTGTTAAATCCATATAGTTTTGGTGGTGTCAGCTTGTATGGCCTTCATTTCTGTGGATGCTGAAAGTGCTCCAGGGTAACTGACCTGATGTTCCCAGCCCTGGAATGAGACTGGCAGAAGCTGTAACCTTTCCTGTGTAAGGGAGCAGCAGTGTCCTCCTTTGTGTGGCCAAGGCAGGGCAGGTGGCTGGAGGAGGAGGACTGTGTCCTCACAGAGAGCTCTTGTGGTCCTGCCAACACTCTCATCTGAGAGTCTGTAAAAGGTATAATATGTAAGGATACAATAATTGTGGTGCACACAGCTCTCATTTGGGTTTGCATATGTAAGTGACCATCACATGCCTTCAAGGATATCTTCAAGAACCCTTAGTCTTTTCCCTTCCTGTGGTTGAACCTGAAGTTCCCATAAAGACATAAGAAAGGTAACCAGTACCGTGGGAGTGGTATTTCTAAATTCTTTCAGCCAGATCTTGCATCAGCCCTATGTGTGCAGAAAGGACAAGCGTGCCCCATATTTCACAGTGTGGTGTACTATTTATTTAGAGAAGAAATCAAAACAGATCAAAAAATATTCATGCACATCTCCAGTGCAGTGGGAAGAGGATGATTAGGATGCTATGGATATTTCTCACTCTTATGCTTTTCAATTTTCAATCTTTGCTTTTAACCTCAAAGCAAATTTTATTTACATACCTCAAAGAACACACTGGCAGTTGCTTTTCTTGGGGTGGAAGTCCTTTCTGTTTATTTCTGCAGATAGAATTGCAGCCAAAAGCCTTTCCTTCAGCACAGTTCTGCTTGTTACTGTTGCACATCTTGACATTGCTGGAATAAATAATTATAAACTAGGGGAAAACAGACAGGGCAGTCATTTAAATTTTTGAATTATAAGTTCCAGGTCATACTAATTATTCTGAAAACCATTCAACAGCTTAATAAGACAAGGGTTTGACCGTAAGTATTATTTTCATTTGTTTGTGTTATTTGAGACTGTTGTAACTGGCTGCTTAATGGTCTGTGTCATGTAGGTGTATTATTATCTCTCATTGGCACATTTTACTCAGTTATCATTAATGGCACAGAATGTCTTTTCCATAATTTTCTCTTGGAATCCCAGGTAAGGGAGCAAGATCAGTGGCAGTTTTATCAGTGAGTTACATTAAGCTGCTCTTTGCCACTTCATCTCAGACTGGTCCCTGCTCTACATAATGTCAGTGCCACTCCACTCTCTCATTTGCCAAATGAATAGCAGAGCTCTCATTAAATTAATGCTATGATTTTTTGCACTGGATTACTGGCAATATGTTCAGTTTGCTCTTTTGATTTTACTGAAAAATGACTCTCAAGTACCAAAGAATAAATAACCACAGTTATATAAGAGCTAAAGAAAATAAAATGGTGTTTGAGTTATAAAATCAGTCATGGTTCTTGACTGAAAGTTCAGCAGTAATTGGGGAGATTAGAGGCAGTGAAACACATTAGTTCAGCTTGCAGACATACCGTGTGGTCACTTGTCTTTTTATTTGTGCTAAGTAATACAGCAGGTAGAATAGAATAAAGAACAGCTTTTTAGTCACTCCTGTCTGGATAAGTCTGCACCTGACAGACTTATAGTCAGAAAATCTTACATATCCATGAGCTTTAAAGGAATGAAGTCTTCATTTTCTGACTAAAGGAATTCTAAGCACCCAAGTATTTAACCCCCAGAGAAACAACAGTCCTGCTACAATCAGGAGAAAATGTTGTGTGCTCTTCTTTTATCTTAGATATGGAGGAGGGTAAGCCGGAGGAGAAGCAACCAGTTTGCAATATTGTAGTCATGGAAATTGGCTGGAAAACCAGGAAATTCAACCACATAGCCATTCCTTCAGTCTGGTAAGCCCTTTCTGGTTTGAAAGCAGTTCTGTGTCAGTGTTTGTTGATTGTTGGCCAAATGTGAGCATTATTGCCAAGGGAATGAGCTAAAGGCTCTTGAAAAACCAGTGTAAAATAAAGTAAGAATATTAAACTCTTGAAGAAGAGACAGGGGAAAAGAGTGAGAATGTTCATGTGGGCTTTGGCAGTGAATTTGCATTACCAAGAGCACAGAAGCAGTTAGAAGATCACAGAATCACTAGGTTGGAGAGACCTTCAAGATCATCAAGTCCAACCCATGCCCTAAGACCTCAACTAAACCTTGGCACCGAGTGCCACATCCAGTCTTTTTTTAAACACATCCATGGATGGTGACTCTACCACCTCCCCGGGCAGACCATTCCAGAATTTATCACTCTGGAGATAAGTAAAGAAAGGTGAGCTTGTAAAAAGCATATGGTATGACATGAAGGTGAGAGAGTTAGAAGGCTAAGTGTGAGAGATGACTCAGAACGGCAAAGAATTCTGAGATCTAGTGATTTCCTGAGTCACAAATTCACCGCTAATTTAATTTAGATTG
The DNA here is from genome assembly GCF_031753505.1 of Anomalospiza imberbis. Classification (NCBI taxonomy): domain Eukaryota; kingdom Metazoa; phylum Chordata; class Aves; order Passeriformes; family Viduidae; genus Anomalospiza; species Anomalospiza imberbis. The sequence continues at coordinate 11,424,974 of NC_089689.1, forward strand.
AAAGGAGAATATGAGCTGTAAAAATGCAGAACCAGGTTTCTAGAGTTATTGCAGGTTTGGGGTTTGTTTCAATCAGGCACATGACCATGTTCATTGGTCATGATCTGAAGACTCATGACCTGAGCATCCCTTTGAGGTATCATGTTGTTTCATTCTGACCCCTCACCAAAACACTTCTGTGTGTACAAGGATGCCATGGCTGGCACTGCTAAACAGGGAAGAGCTAGTGCTGGAAAACTTAAAAAACCCTAAAAACCCAGATTAATAGTACAAGCATGTCCACTGTACAGGATATATCCTGTCTGGGGGAGCTGCTGCCTTGCAGTATTTCATAGACTCATATAATGGTTAGGACTGGAGGGGGTTGGAAGAGACCTGAAAGATCATACAAATTAACATTGGATGGTTTTAAGAATTATCAACTGGAATTGATAAAAGAAGTAGGAAACAGGAGTATATGCTCTCTCTGGGAAAATTCAGCATTTGTTATGACTTATTCAGAAGTATTTGTGACTAGCCAGTCGGATAGATGCTCTGCTATTCTAATCAAGATTGGAATTTCATTAACTAGTACATGTTGTAGTTCACCAATGAACCCACCATTTCAAAAATAAAATTAGGCTGAAGGTAAAAGGAAGAAATTCTAAACAAAATTTGGAAAGCAGTGATTAGTTTTGGACAATTCAAAAGAAATAAAAATTTTAGATATATTCTCACTTTCAAAAAACAAATCACCGTACATCAAATGCCTTCCTTTAATTTTAAGGGCTACTAATCTCCTTATGCCAGAGTCTCCTAAGGGCAGGACATGAGGCCATTTTCTTACCCTTCTCTGTAGCAACCAGGAAAAATATACATCTGCTTCCTCTTCAAGATGCTTTACTCTGCAGGGGATGAGACACCCACTGTTCTGCCCAGGCTGGTTGGTGTCATTGTCAGCTTCCAACTTTTTGCCCTGCCCCTGTTTAGGGACTTACCTCTTTAGTGTCCTTATGTTTTTTGAATTGAGCAGGATAATTCACAGGGGGAGAGTTCTAAGAGAACCCAGAGTATGAAAACTGGTTTGGCATCTGGGAATGTGGTTATTGAAGGAACATTTCAATTTGTGTGCTGACCACATTATTGGGAGCAATATCTCACAGCAGACTTATATGTGTTACTAGGTCACTGTCAGAAAAATTGTTTGTATTACCGTCCTAAACTTTGGTCATCAGAGAAACTTTCAATCAGATAAAGATGGGAGGCTTTTTTAGTCTTTGCAAATAGTCAGCTGTCTGTTTGCTGAGTCTTTTTCCAGTGTCTGTCAAACCAAATAAACCAAATTCCTTGCAGTGCAGTATCTGACATTTGAGGCAAGTAAAAGGCACGGTAAAGATCAGTGTAGGCCACTGATATAATAGCATGTTGACATGAAATTAATAAACATGGGTGTTGTGATGTATATTTTATACTTAAGCTTTTCACATTTATCGATGATGTCATGATAGCTTTTATCACCACCTTTTAAATTTTCTTTTCCAGTAGTGCTGGAAAATTTTAAAATGCATAGGTAGAAATAAAGGAAAATTATTGGAAATTAAAATTTTTTTAACTGTAAGGTAAGATGCCAATTAGGTCATGCTCTGGAACATGCCCAGAGAGAATGTGGAAACTCCAACCCTGCAGTTATAAAAATCTTGCCTGAGCAAAGCCTTGAGTAACCTTGATCATACTTTGAAGCTGGACTTTGCAGGCCTTCAGAAGTTCCTTCCAACTCAAACTCTTCCACTGATTTGAAGCATCAAATCTGGCTTAAATATTCTGAGCAATGCTTCCTTTCTGAGTTTCTCATTTGCTGAGGTCTTTGTAGAAGCATCTGAGAAATGGGGCTGTGTTTAAGCTGTTGTTGCACAGGTGGCAGTTAAACAGATGGCTGACAAGCACCATGATCAAAGGATGCTTGTTTCTCTGTGTATTGATAGGGATTTAGAAAACTATGTGGAAAATCTTTATGGTAAGCCTGTATTACATGTAAAATAATACTTTCTTTTTTTTTTTTCCCTGCCAGGCATATATTAGCTTGATTTACATGTAAAAGGAAGGAATATAAACTTTTCTCTTATTTTATTTTGATGATAAAGTATTTTTTAGGAGACATCTTGTAGTCCACAGTTTGTTGCAGAACGATCTGAACTGCACTTTTTAATTCAAAAATCATTATCCTTCCTAGAAAGGAATGTGCAAAAGTAATCAGTTTCTTTTACTAGGAAGATGGAATTTTATTTCTCATTTTATTCATTGCTAATTGGCTTCAAATTATCAATAATAACATAAACCATATAAAAATTAATTTTAAACATAGCATATCAAATGCTTGCTCTGGAATTTTCTCTGGTATTTCAAGAACACTGATAGTTGGATCACTTCTTTAAACATATTTTTGGAGACTTCATATAATTCATTTTGTAATTCTGTAACTGTATTTTGTCACATCAGCCTTCTTGTTGGAAATAATATTCTCTTGCTTAATAGAACAAGAAATTACCCTTGAGATATTTATTTTGCTATAAATTTTCCTGGTCAGTAATAATATGCTGACATTTCTGCTGAGAGAACTTGATGAAATCTTGTGGGTTTGACCTATCCTTGAGAATCACTCCTGGGAAAAGTGCACACTACAGCAGAAAATGTTGGAGTTCTGGTGTGATGATGTCATGTTAAATTCATTAGAAGTACACAGAAACAGAAATTTTGTGAGTCTCAGAAGATGATGAAGTATGAACCTGTGTAGTAGAGGGGAAAGAGATGAGTGGAAGAGAAAGAGAAAAATGGTTTGTTCTTGCCTGTTTTCTGACCTGCTTGACCTTATGCTGTCAATACAGGTGGAGAAGACCAGTGAGCTTTCTTTCTTTCCTGCTGTCATCCACTTTGGATTGATCTGAATCTTCTTGCGCTTTAGTTTCTAGCAAGTATTTTGTTGGGGTTTAACTTCGGATATTTACCATTTGTTTGTCTCTTGATTTTCAATTTTAGTAATCTCAATAATTAGAATGAGAGTCACAGAGTTACAGCAAAACAAAACAAAACTTCTTCATTCAAATTGTATCTTAGGTGGCCTTCTGTACCTTAGTTCTGTATTCCCAAAATCTCAGGTTTATTTGGGTGAGCAAGGTAGGATCCATCAGTCTAAGCAAAGGCATCTGTACATCAACACATTTGGGTTTTAGTCTTCCACGCAGATTATCCATTTTATTCAAAATTAAAGTCTGACACAGATCAGCTGCACAGTGTCTCCATGAGCTGCCAGGGAATGATGGCACAGGTGGCAGTGCTCAGAAGTCAGGTAAGGTAGATCCTTCTCCTGCCCCTTACAGATAGGGAACTAAGAGAATGCTCATATAAATAACTTATCTGGATAAGCAAAAACCTGACTCTAAGCTAAAATGTTTTGTAAATATCGACTTGGGGTTAAAACAGGATCCCAAGACACGACAAATTATTTTACATGCTCAGACTCCATTTGGGAGCCCTGAGCCCGTGTAGGTCTTGTTTCTGTCTGTCTTAGTTGAACAGTGCTGTGACACAAACTCTGCCCCAGTGACCCAGACAACAAACTGGTTTTTCATTACAGAATGTTCTAGCATTATTCCCAGCAACTTCTAAGGTACTGATGGTATTTCAGCTGGTCTTGATAAAGGGAAAATAACTTCTGAAGGCAGAATGAAAGATGAAGGACTCTCTTTCAGAGGCAAGGCTTCATCCGGAGCTGTTGTTGAGACTTGTTACATGAACACTCGAATTCTGAGGAAAGCAAGACCTCAGCACCTTTCCAGGGCTCTTGGCAGATGAGTTGCAAACTGTCCAGAATATGCTCTCACTTGCAGCTCCTATATAAGAAACTTTCTTGTTGGTTCTCCAGGGTTTTTTTAAAGAATTTTTATTATCAACAAAAAAGTTGGTAGTACTGTTTCAGAACACACAATGGAAAAGCATTCAAGTTTTCAACAAGATTGAAAACTGGGTTAATTGCTGGTTATTACATTACTTGACATGTTTTCTTTTTTTCATTCTTCAAGGTTTCCAGAGTTTTTTTATTCCTTTTTAATGCAGTTAGCACAACTCATGAGGAAAAGTAGATACCATGTATAAGTCTGTTATTCTTTAGCAAATAGTTCGCTTAAGTGTCTTGAAATACTGCTATTGAGGAGAAATTAATTGAGTGTTGCCGACATAGAGTGATTATCTTTTCCTTTAAACTTGTGATTGGAAATAGATTTTACTTTTGCTTGAGGCAGTGTCACTGCATTTTATATGAAACACTAATTTTCTTTTTTTAAATGCTGTATTCTGTGACTCAAAAATTTTTCTTTATTAAGATTATATTTAATTAGGACTGAGTGAGAGAGACACACATACTAATATCCAGATTTGGGGCTTTTTTCTTCTTTGTGCAGTGTGAGGCTGCCCATTTTATTTGTTGGCAGCTAGGCTTTGATTCAGTGTGAGCAGTGGCTTTGCAACAAGTGTGGTTTTGGTTAGATCCTGAGAGGTCTCATGGTTTAAGCCCAGCTGGCAGCTAAATGCCCCACAGCTGCTCACTCCCTCCCCTGCCAGTGGGGTGGGGAGGAGAGTCAGAAAGGGAAAAGTGAGAAAACCCATGTGTTGGAATAAAGATGGCTTAATAGGGAAAGCAAAAGCCATGCACACAAGCAAAGCAAATATAAGTAAGATTTCCCATGTTAAATAATTTGCTTTCCTTGAGCCCTCTGTGTTTTCCTTCCCCCCTCCTTTCTAGGTTTTTGTTTCACTCTCTTGTCAATATTTCATTATATTTTCTAGCAGTCTCTTTTAAAAGAAAGAGAGACAAGAGGAAATGGGAAAGAGAACCACAGTTCAAATAGTATTTCTTTGCTGTGAAGTAAAAACACCTTAAGAATTAAGACCAAGTAATTTCTTGCAAGTGTGATTATCAGTCCCTGTAAAAATCAGTGTGATAACCTTCAGATTACATCTACCCAATGCTGCCCCACTGGAGGAGTCAGAAGTTTCATGAGCATTTAATCAAACTAAACTAAATATAAGAAAATAGAGGATTTGGTTGAACTGATTTCTTCTGTGCAGCTACTTGGGTTCAACTAGTATATAAACAAAATACTTCATTATTGCATGTCAGAGGCATAGGCTCAGCTATTAGAATGCTTCCAGTAACCTTGTTAGAGAAGCTGTGAACCAAAATGAAAGAAAAGGTTAAACATATTTTTAGGTTTTTGTTTTGTTTTGTTTTTGTTTTGTTTTTTTTTTTTTTTACTGGGCACACAGCAAAATCAGAAATTTTCAATAAAAGTTGTGAATGCCATTAGGGAAAGATAAAGTTTAATTGTTCTTCATTCTTGATGAAAAACCTAAGACCAGGTTTGAAATTATTAATAAAAAAGTAATTGTTGAGTTTTGAAGCTTGCAATAATGTGATAGTTGCCCTTTCTGAGACGTAGTCTATTGTGCCTTGGCTATCTCCAAGGAGATATGGGCATGGTTGTGTGTATGTGTCTTCTTTTTCCTCTATAAAGTGTTGTATTTATTAGTTCTCAAGTGTAAATGGGTGAAAATTGCCTATTATAAGATTTTGAATACTTTTTCAGCTATAAGACAAAAAAAGTATCTGGGGAGAAACCCAGGATTGCTGAAATCTTTTAAGATTTGCACCAGTTCTGCCATTGTGAATAGTGCTTTTAAAAAGCAAACTATGAAACTGTTACAATACATTTCTCACTGTGTTACTTGTCATTCCATTTATTAGGTAAGAAATAACCAGCATCTGAATTTCATATCATGGCTGCTCTTTGCCCTCCATCTTTTAATTCCTTGTTATTGCTTGTAGAGCATTTTAATTTATATGTTAATAAAACTTGCTTTTGACTTTAAAGTACTTCAGATTCTTAGGTTTTTCCAGTGCACAGTAGTACTTCTCAGAGTCTATATTCCAGTTACAAAACACTCCCAATTCTAGTCTCGGGTGCACTTGAAGATAAAAGGGGGAAAGCATCTTGTGTAGGAAAAAAAGCCCCAAACAGCTTTTTGATACTGAACAAATATTTCGGTAAGTTGCCTGCTATGACAGGCAGCACAGCATTTTGGTGATGAGAGATTGAGTACCTCTGTTGTACCAAAATACTAAGGTCAGTCTGTCTTCAAACAATAAGCAGGAAACTATTGCAGTAAAAAAATATGATCTTACAACCAAACTTTACACCTTGCAGCATGATCCTTAACTGAAAGGGCCTGTGTTCCAGGTGAGAGAATTAGTATTTGATTTGGTCTTATTGCAATTAGGTTTGTTTTGAGTTCTTGTGCTTACTTACATGCTATTTTGAAATATCAACACTGCTTTTATCATATATTTCATTGGCATCCCACTAGCAAGAAAAGATACTCTGAAGAAACATCTTTCTGTATGTGTAAGTATTCCTAATTATCTGCCATATCCTTGTGAACTGCTGACTGCTGCTGTTTGGTAGCTGTGGCCTGATAAATTAAGCTACATAGATGTGTTTATGTGAAAAATCAAATGTTAGTCCCATTAATATCAATCTGTATGTGAAAATCTATATGCCCTATGAAAGACTCTTGGAAGCAGTAGTTTAGTTCCATGGTTGCAGGACATATTTGTGAATATGATCTAATATGTCAGGAACTGAAAAAAATCACCGTCAGGCAAGGATCACTGCCACCAATGATTAGAATCAGATATTCAGAAGCACTTCTGACAGTTTGTTATACACAAAGCTTTTAGTTATGCAGCTCCTCTCTCCTTTTAAGCTGTCTAGAACTTTGCCAAACAATAATTTCTTCCTTGAAGTTGTATTTTTTGGGTATGGAAAACCTTTTGACATTGGGGATAAGTAGAACTTTGCTTTGATGGTGAACTTGCTTCTTCTTGCCTGAGAATGTCCACAGAACAACTTGCCAAGAAGTTTATTGGGATTAGGAAGTTCAGGAAAAAGAGAGGCATGCAATTTTACCTTTAGGAAATATTTCTTCAAAGACACTTCCTTTCGTCTCTCTGTGTTTTTCCTGTCCTTCATGGTGTGACACTTGGTGCCAGGGGGATGTGAGTCTTTTTCAGGCAGGTATTTTTGAAAACTGAATTTGACAACAGAGTTTTGTTTAGAGAAGGAGCTGTGCAGGCACCATTTGACATAGTTATACATGTAGGTATACTGTTAATGAGGAAATGAAAATAGTTATTAGCTGGACAAATAATATACTCAAACCTGGAATGCCTGTTCTTATCCTGTCACAGCACAGGCATGCTATGATGATTTAAAGGTTTGGAATTGGGTACCAAGATGCTGTGATGGGATGTAAGTTTACACTGTTATGTGTATGTTATTCATCCATAACTCCTCAGGACGTTAGACCTACAGATTTCTTTGCTCTGTCTTATTCAGAGCTATTGTTACTTTTGAGGGTTTGGTAAAATTATTTTATACTTTCTACTTATGCTGGAAAGTAAGGCTTTCCTGATTTAATGAAGTTACTTGTTTTAGATAGCAACAAAAAATCAAGAATCAAGTCGAACCGACCTCAGGACTGAAGTCTTAGTTGGAATAAAAAGTTTTAAGCAAGGCAAAATGATTGTTAGAATTACATATGGCTAAGCAGAGGCTAAGAGCAGTGGTTCAGAAATATGTTGGGTGGATTTTAAGATGATTACAGTCTCTACTTCACTGCCCCATTAATGACATTAAAAGTGACATGTTTCTACATAGAGAAATAGCAGTGCTTGCTTCATCTTCTTTGCCTTGGGAAGTTTTCAGAGACCAAGCTTTTTGTGTGGGTTGGTTGTTTGTTTGGGGTTTTATTTGTTTGGTTTTTTTGTCTGTTAGTGGCATAATGTTATATGTAAGGAGTCCAGAGTGGAAAAGAGACTGGTGCCCATTGGACTTCACAAAGTAAAGGTTTTGATTCTTTTTTCTTTAGCTGTTTTCTGACATGCTGACATTTCCTGTGAATACTCCACCTGATCTAGGCAGGGCTGAGGGCAAGAGGCAGTGTTACACACCTGCTCCCTGTCACAAGGCATGCATGGACAGCTGTGGGACCGGCCAGCGAGGAAAGGGACACACACAGGGATTTCCAGGAGAAGGTTGTTGTGTGCTGCAGTGTGCAGCAGCCTTTTTTCTATGTTATTTGCTGTTCCTGGCTACAATCAAGAGCTCAAGCTGAGGGAGCAGAACAGGAGTCCTGCCACAGGGGTGCAACACTCTAGTTGCAACCTTCCTCCTGGTACCCTCCTTGCCCTGCCTGGTCAGCAGGATGGGGTGGGGTTCAGTCATTTAATTTTAACACAGGGAAGTTAGGTGTGGTCCAGGGAGATATTTAGAGGAAGTTTAGGTGAAAGAAGAGTAATCATTGCCCAGAGCCATGATGGTCCATGTTTTTGTGAATAAAAACTGAGAAAAAGGAATCAGTTAAATGATACCTTACTAAGGACCCCCTCCAGCACGCACTGCATCATTACGACAGAACTGCACCCTATTCTGCTACCATCAAAATGGGTTCAAATGCACTCTAGCTCCATCCTCTCTCCTATAGTTCCTACTGGAGAAATAATAGCACCAAGCAAGTCTTGTTTGCTTAATGGTTGTTGTCATTATATCTGATAACTATCACAAAGAGAAGAAATTATTTGTTTTGCATATTGTAGGCTGTTAACATCCTCTACTTGTCAAATTCCATGATACTACAGACAGGACTGTCACTCTGTATTAATTTACCCCTCAGCAAAACAAAGGTACATGCTGTACTCAGTGTAAACCTGAAGTGACAGAGTCCTTTATTCAAGTAAAATAAATACATCCTTGTCACTTTGAAATCAGCAGCGTTCCCTGGCATTATTTTACAGGTGCTAGGGGAGGTTAAAGGAGGAATTGAGAGGGAGCAAACTTATTGACTTTCCTTGCATATATATGTATCTATACTGATTTTAACCTTGCCCATAAAAGGTCAAGCATAAAGTTATTTCCTCAGAGCAGCTGTCTTCAGGGGGTTGAGTTAACACAGATGGAGAGTGCCATAGAAAAAAAAGTTCATTTTACCCTAATTGGATTAAGATCAGTCTCACGCGTACTGCAAGGGTGAGGTTTCACTCAAGTACAAACTGCTGGGTTGACAGAAAAGGATTAATTTATGTGCCTCTTCTCAGGTTGTTGACTAATAAGGTATTGATTGTATCTGTAAGATATGCAGAGTGTCTGTCAGAAAGGAAGACTCTTTCGAATTGAAAATTGCCAGCATATCTGACATGATCAAAGCTAGATTAATACCATTAAGCAGCATTAAGTAGGGTGCAGCATGTATCAGATTCAGCGTTTTATGTCACGTTTTAGAGCAGGACACCATAACCAGGCATAATTCCCAACTTCAGCAATGAGTGACTGATTTGTGTAGTTTCTGACATTTTTTTTCTGCTTTTCTTTTATGTGTTCCTGCAGACATATTGAACTACCACAGTTTAATCCCAGAAGAGCCTGCAGGTGGTATTGTCCTTGCATTGCAGAGTTATTAAATTCTTAAGGTCACCATAAAAAAGGTTCCATTAAATTGAGTTAATAAAAACATTGGGCAAAGGTTTGGTAAGAGTGCAGGTATCAAAGCCCTGGGAATTGGACTGTCTATTATAATATCAAGCTAAAAGAATATTTTAGCATAGCAAAATGAAGATGCCAGAAATGCTGCTTCTGTGAAGTTTTGGCGTGGGTGGGATGGAATGGAACACTTGTGCCTTGCAGAAGGAAATGTCCTGTTTAATATTCAGGTATTTTTCAGAAGGAATGGGCTCTAGCAATTCTCACTGAAGAAAACTTTAAACCTTCTACAAAGGAATACTCTTCTGTTGTTGGCCTCACATATTTCTGCATAAAGAGACACAAAGATAAATAGGTATACATAAAAATGCAGATTAGAGATATGGATCCATGGGTCACCTGTTGTTAACCCCTGTTTTGTATTTATCAAGGGCGACTGTGCCTGGTGTTTTTCCAGTAATACTAAGGTATTCTGAATGTTTTCAGTCACGGTAGCTCCTGAAGAAGAGCAGGATTTAAAACCATTTAAAGCCAGTTTCCTCAACCAACTCTGGTATGAAACATCTGATGAGAAAAATATTGATAAATTGTACTTATCTTTTTAATATGTCTTTTTTATGACTGATGGTTTCTTTTCTTTGAATGTTAGTATGAGATTTCAGCTCCACTGAGGTAAATAGTGAATCCTTCATTTGCTTCAGTACAACCTAGATTTCAGCACAAGAAAAAGCATGTAGTTTTGCTGAAATATATTATCGTGGCTTTAAAATTAATAGCTAATGCTATTTTGAACTCCAAAATATCAAGAGGTGATGAATTAAAAACTGTGTTTCTTGCATTTATTGGCAATGAAGTAAAAGGAAATAGCTATATTAGCAATTAATTTAGGACCAGTCTCTCTCAGGTTTTAGTTTTGGATGACAGGACTTGCAGTAAATTACATGTTTAATTATATAAAACAATAAAGCTCTTTCATGTGGTGAATGAGTTGCATAGGGTTGTTTTAAATAATCAACTTCTTCCTCCATAAGGGTGCTAGAGTTCTTTTATTTGCAATGTAACTCCTTTTCTTCTTTTTATTATTAACTAGAGAATTTTAGCATATATAAAATGTAGGGATCTTTTTTGTAAAAGTCTGCTTTTAAGCTATATTAATTTTTTATGTTTGCCGATTAGAGTTTCAGATATTTTAAAAATCAGGTACCAAATTGATAGAAATTCTGCTCACAAATAGTATCAATTTCCATGTATTTGTGTATAGCTTGTTACAACAAGTAAATGTCAAGCATAGCTAACACTTTATTGTTTAATGAGTGAATACTGGAGGACTTCATGCATGGCATGTTAATAATGAAAATGGATATAAATAAAATAGTAATAAACAAAACACAACTGAGAAATGCATTACAGGTGGAATGCAACCCAGTCAGGCAGACTTGATCTGAAAATCCCCTTGACTGCTAAACTCAGAAGAGTTTCCCTAATTTTTCATATGTTTTCCAAAGGATAATTTTTCATTGGATATTTGCTTTTCCATAAAAATACATCAATTTAGCCTTAGTCCATAGGTCTAAGCTCATATTAAATCAGACTGCATAAGAATGAACTAACATTTTGGCATTCTTTCCCCATTTCCAGTCACAAGTGCATATATCTCAGAAGATTCACAAGTTAATAAATTCCCTTTCTGTATTCAGAAAGCAAAAGTAGCAATTATTAGGAGAACATATGGCAGGTGCTTTAAAACTCCAGGGTGACAGTAAAGCATATGACTTCAACTCATTATAAGTATTCTCTATGTTGTTAATTGCTCTAGTAATTAATATTCACCTGAAACTGTGCAAAAGCCAAACAAATAATACATTCCTAATGCATGTATTGCATTTAATAAAATATATGTATTTTGTTAATTTTCAATTCAGCTACTTAGTCATCTGTGTTGTTACAGGGATTTATTTATTCTCACTCTATTTTATCAGCTTTTTGCCCTTTTTTTTAATTAAGAAATTATATGTTTGAACATTCAGGTAAAATGTAAATAAAACTAATTTAGCTGAGGCTGTCACTAGAAGTAAGACTAGCATGTGCAATAAATGACAGATTATATCTATGGAAGCAATGTGATTAGTTATCAGTAATGAGAATTTCACCTGTGGTCAATGAACAATATTAAAAAGTTCTGATAAAAGACTTAGAAATGATCTTAAAAGACTTTGGGAGGTCTTAATCAATCTGATATTTCATCAAAGTGCCTGATGTTAAAAAATAACTTCACAGAGAGTGAGGAATATATGTTAGAGGCAGAGTTTGAGCAGGTTTGACTGAGATGGGAAGACTGGGTTTGTGGTAAACAGGGTAATTTTTGCATATGAAATTGGATTCTTAAATGCAAACCTTTAAATGTTTAGAGGTATTAGAGGTTAGGTAATACCCTTGAGGAAACAGTTATTTTAAAAAAATAATCTAAAATGCACGGCAGCAGGGCCATTGAAAATTGCCTTTCAAGAGAATGTTTAGTTATTATGTGTTTAATCAATCCTAGCTGTAAGCAAATTAAGGGAATAGAGTAAACAGAAGAAAACTCAGCTCTTTCTTAAAGGCAAGAAGAGAGATTTACAAATAACTGAGCTTTTAGGAGGTTTAAAGAAAGTTCTTTTTCAAGAGTTGAGAGGGAAGCAGGAAGAAGTGATTTATGGGCAATATTTTTTTACAGCCAAAAAGACCTCCAGCCCTTTAATTGAATAGAAAAATGGAAAATTACATTATGAAGCATAGCACTCCATCTAGAATGACTGTCCATGTAGCCTAGGTGGTGTTTGCTGGGCATCCAGAATATGAAGAGACTGTAATTATTAATTAGGAGAGGAAAAATGGCCTAAGTGTCACCTCTGCTTTGTAAAATTCTGTAACTATATTTTTTGGTACTATTTAGGGTACTGTGGGCATAAAACTGCAATTTCAGTTTCTAATTTACTGCATAATTTGTAAAGTTGTGAATGAACTTTCCCCTGCACCTTTTCTTTACACTATTAAGTATTATTAAGCCTCACCAGAGCAAAAAAAGGCTCCCTGGGAAGGAACCTAGTGATTAGGGTCAAACCCAGCTTTTTAGACACCTCTGTAGAGCAGTGGATGTTCTCCTGTGTGCTCCTTTAATGTCTTCTGAATTTATTACTCATGTGGCATTCCTCCCATGCCTGTATATGCTGTTGTCTCTCTGCAGTCATTTGGACTCTGATTTTATGCTTCTTCCTTTAAACCTTTTGTAGCAGACCTTTAACTGATCTGCCACCACTCTCTGTAAGAGAGAGAGGCTTGTAATATCTTCTATACTAAATTATCCTCCTGTAAGAAATGACCCAAGTCCCTGTGAAATACCCACCCTGCCTGCTGAAATGAGGGAGTGGAACTGGGGAATTTAGGGACAGCCTTGGAAAGCCTATGTGGTCAGGGGTGAGGGAAGGCAGTAGGGCTGGCTATTGCTGCGATGTCTCAGGCCTGAGGATGCACAGCTCAGAGCTGTGCTGTGCAGCTGTGAGTTAAAGGGTGGTACAAAGAATGTGGTAAAACCACCTTTCATAAACTGGTGAGGTGGGGCTTTTTCAGTTTTTTTTTTCTTTTTTTTAGAAATGATGATTATTTAGAGACTTTTTTTACTTGATCATTCAGTCAGACTTGCAATAAAACACCTGTTTTATATTTAGTTTAGCAGCTGGACTAAATCTCTCATGCATTCAGCTGCTTTTGGGTAGGGAATTCCTGTTGAGCAAGTCTAGAACTGATTGTTCACAGCTGTTGAAAGAAAAGAAAAAAGGAAGAAAGGTTGTCCACTTGCAAGAATGCATCTTCCTGCTTGCTTTGTTCGGCACATGCCAGAATCTCAGCCAAGGTGCCCATTTTCTCCATGAGCATCCTGTCTGTGCTTGCACTGCATGGAATGGCCCTGCTGTGGTTACCAATTCAAGCAGGAAAACCCTGTCTGCCTGCAGGTGGGTGCTACTGGAATGGCATTTCCTAATGGATGTTTGAAAGAGTGCTATGGATCTGAGCGGGGTGCAAGTACAAACAGAAATCTGAGGTCAGAGGTGTTTCGTACTTAATTTACATCAGTGTGGCACTGAGAAACAGTACAGAACTTGTTGAATACTTTAATGTTCATTACTTTAATTTCAGTGTCACTTCCATTAGAGTTTTCTTTGAAAGTAGCTCACCAAAAGGGAGAATACCACTTGATGAAATGTTTTTGCTTCACAGAGAATCAGATAGAATTCAACAATTGTGCTCCAGCTCAGTGAGCAAAGTGCGGGAGATTTTCAGTGACACCTAGGTTTACGTACGAGTTTGGGTTTGGCCACTCTTCACTACCTTAAATCTACTTCAGGGTTAGAGGATTGAATTGATTTGCTATCAGGAAAGAATGCAGGTCTGACTTTGAGTGGTGACTGGGACTGTTAGGTTACCTAAAAGTATGTTGTCCCTTGCAGGACTTTGCTTAATGAGTGTATGAGCTTAAAGTACCTAGGGATTTGCAAAGATATTAAAAGACAGTAATAATGGCAGAGAAGTAGAGAGATATGATTTAGGGTCCTGGAGAGAGTACTGCTTTATCTAAGTCTGAGTAGACATCTTCATTGCTGATTTTGTTGCAGTTTTTAACAGTTAAGTTTATATGAAAGTTTCTGTATCCTGCTGATGTTGATATATCTCAGCCACTGTTCACAAGAAAACCCTTATAGTTATAGTTATTCTTATTTACATAAATGCTTGGTAATGGGGCAGTTAGTGCTTGAACGTTCAGGGAAGCTAGTTTTTATATATATATATATATATTTTTTTTTTTTTTTTCTCCCCAAGATTTGGTCTATTATGAGCCAGACCATTCAGGTCTAATTCCACGTTTTCCTGAAGTTGCTACTTTGCATTATTAGAACTTTTATTACAAGGCTCCATGGGCTTCAGGGCTTTAACACTGCTTTTGGCAGTTTCATCCATAGGACTTACATTCAGCAGCTAACAATTTATTTGTGCATATATAAGTAATATATAAAGGTACACTGAAAGTAAGACATTTCAATCCTTTATCTTGTAATTAATTAAGTAGTCAATTAAATAGTCTTAGAAAATATTCTTCTGGCATTGAACTTTTTATTATACGGCTAACTTTGTCCATTAATATTTGAATAATTTGTCCTAATGAGTTGATAAGATGAGTTAATAAGATGAAATGTGGGGTTTCTGTCTGGATCCTTCTACCTATGAGAAGTTGCTGTGTTGGTTTTTTTTATTATAATTCAAATAAATTAAAATAAACTGGCTAAGTTTCAGCAAGTATTAATGTCTATGAACTTTATTTTGCTTTGAGGTATTGTGAAGAATGCTGCAGTTTTCAATTAATATAGATTGCCATGGTAGCTTGGAGATCTTTGGAGAATACTGATTTTCTTTTCCCCTCAGAAATAATTTAAAAAATCTACCCCTGTGATTCTTGATTTACTTTTGTAGAAAGGGAAATGGTAATCTGATAGCCAATAATATTGGCATTTTAGGGCAGGTGATTAATTAATGCAGGTTTTTATTTCAGATTTAGTAATAATTTTTATTTTGTTTCTCAATAGCATTGTAAAATCCCACAAGACTTTTGCTGCAACAGGAACGTAAAAAGTTAGCAGGTGTTATTAAGAGAACATGTCTGTTGCTTTTGCAAAATGCCAGAAATTGATTGCAGACCAACTAGGGAAGACCTATGAGATCCTTCCAGTGTGCACAAAAGGAATGAACCTATAATTAAATTACAGTTAAACACAGATGGTTATTTTACAGCAGGTGCTCAACTTTGAAAGTGTATCTCTGGACTATTTTTGTTCCAACATGGTGTTTGGTCCCTGTTGGGTTTCTGGCATCATTTTATGGTTAGATAAAAATATTCCTTTGTATACATTTTTTTCCTTTCCCCAGGATACAAAGCTATCAAATGCTGCAGTGTTTTAAAGGAAAAATAGAAGAAAAACAGGAAACAGAGATTAAACATAGCACAGGGAAAAAAATATTAGAATAATAATATCTTCATACTATTTTTGAGGTCTAGAGGACTAACATGTGCAATTAAATTAAGAGCTCAGAATTTGCAGTTATCCAAGGTGAAATAATTGCAATACAAATATTGTAACTGAATGTATTTTAATTTTAATGCCAAAATGTATAACACTAGAAGGTGAAATCCTTGTGAGGTATAGTTGTATGATTTATATAACCTATGACATAGGTTGATACTGGATGAAGTCTTAGTGAAATTTGTGACTGTCTTATTACTAAAACATTGTATATTGAACTAGATTTTAGAAGTTTGGTTTGTCAAGATGACTCAGGTTAATAGTTCAGCTTGGGTATATTGATGAATGTCCAGAGGACATTTACTTGCTGTAACCAATTGGGTCAGCCCCTATAAATAAACCATGAATAGAGATATGGGAGTTACAGAACAGTTTTAAGAGCAGCTTAGGTGAGCTTTCCAGGTCTCTTATTGTTCAGCTTAGGTTTTTAATGTGCACCTCCACATTCAAGCACTGAGTTAGTTTCTGCAGCCCTGAGGCTGGAGAAATCTCATGAGATGTCCAAAGAGTGAGAGGAATTTTGATGCTTTACCAGCACTGAACAAAAGAACTCCACATTTACTTGGGCAGTAAAATGGCTCCTTCTGTAGCTGATGAGTTTACTATTTCTGGATGTCTAAATTTTGGTTTCTTGTAGGAAGAGCAGTCTGTCTAAATATCTTATTTTGTAACCTATAGAAATTCACAGAAGGATGTCTTCTGGTAATATCCCCTTTGAATTATTTGCTTAACTATGAAGATGCAAGTAAAGAAAAAGCAATTTTTCTATAGTGGACAGGTCATAAGTTATAAATGGCCAGCCTGTCTGCTGTTTCAAGAAAAAGCCAGGACTGCTGTGCATACATGGTGAAAAGCAATCCTCCTCCTGGAGAGTCTGAAATGCCTGATTAACAAATCAAACAAAGCCTGTCCACTGCTGCCCTGCTTTTCTCCTCTTATTCTCTTATATATGCATGACACGTTCAGAAACATCTAATTTTCCAAAGAGAGTACCTCCCAGAAGCATTTTAGTGTTTGTCATTTAATTTTTTTCCCTTTAACCAGTTTCTGGGATGACTAGTGCTGTTATCACAGTTACAACTTGGACAGTTTCTCTTATCATCCCGTTAGAAGATGACATTTCTAATAAAATCCAGTATCTTTACAATTTAAATTGGTAGCTTTCCAAGACATTCCTTATTGAGCTTTAATGCGTAGAAGGGGTGTTTTAGCATTTTAAAAAATATAATAATCCAGAGGTGCATTACATGTTAAGGGATCATTTTGTTTGGCATGTTTTTACTATATCAACACTTTGTATTCACTTTTTTCAGGACACAGTCTTAATTTTTTTTTTTAGCTGATCTGTAATATTGCAACACTGAGATTGAAGATTTTGTTTTTACACATGAAATATGACAATTTGCTTGAACATTAGTCACATTAAATTCAGTGCTTATTTTTGAGATTTAAGATGAAGTACAGCATTTTTTCTGTGAGAGTTATGTGAAAAGACTACAGTGTTCTGAATATTATACAATGTTGACTAGCTTTGCATTGTTTCTAGTTGAGATTCACTTTTAAAGATTTTAAATTAAAATGCTTAACCTTATTGAGGCAAGCATTATAGTTTTATTATAGGTCAATACAATAAAATGGAGAATGTAATGGTAGCATGGAAGAAAAAATATTTACAGCATAATGGATACAAAGCTCTTTTTTATTCTTTTAAAAGATCAATTCACAATCTTTGCTAATATTTAATCAGTCATACTGACACAGTGATTTACTTGGCATTACCTCTGATGCATTCCACTGAGACTTTGATTCTTAAATTATTTGTCTTTGAACTCACCATGACCTATATTCAGTCTTCTGTGGCTGATGAAAATTACTCCTTTACCTTTCACTGCTGATGACTAAACCACCAAGACAAGAAATATGCTTTGACATTCTTAATAGCCACATTAAGTTAGTCTTAAAGTATTAATATATGAGAACTTTTTCACCTTGTGTATGTCTTGTTGCTATAGTGAAGAGGAGCAGTCCGGGTCTCACAGGTCTGCAGGACTTTTGGGTGCTGGAAGCCCTGCCATGTGCATTTCAGCACTGGTAGCAGGGAGAATAGAGATGCTGGAGTTTGCAAAAGTGATCTCATCTAACAACAGTCTCTGTGGGAAACTGTCAGAACAAAGAGAGCAAACCAAGTGTGTCACAACAGCAGTATGATAGACACAATCCAATTACTGTAATATTATGCAAGATAAATTGAACTGTTAACACTAATTTGGATTCTTGAACTTTCTAGTCTGTTATTTCCCCTTTGTCATCTTGGTTTTTTTTTTCTATTTAGCTAATGGACATTCTTTCTATTACACAGGAGGATTTTTTTCCTCTCCCTACTCTCTTTTGCTGCCAACTGCTGCATCTCATATCTGGGAAAGAACAGGTGTGTGAAATACTGGATTTGGCAAATATTCATTTCAATCCCACATTTGTATAATTTTTAATTGATTACCATATTTCCTGGGATCTCAGGCAGATATTATCCACAGATTAAAAAAAAAAAGCCTAAATGAACAGAATTAAGACTCTATTTATAATCTGGAGATGCTTTCCTCAGCTGCTGTTATTGCCATGATCAATGTCATAGTGGCAGTGATGGGGGTAATGTTGGATGAGCTTTTTGATGTGGTTATGTGTCTTACGCACAGAAGGTGTAAATGCCTGTAGTGAGAGATAAAAGGCATCATAAGGCATTATAAAAAGAATTATGGACACTCTGTTTACCTTCTTACTATTTACAGTGTAAAACTTTACTCTTGTAGAAATTCTAGTTCTTGAAAGAGATCTCCTCACTCTAAGTCTTGGCTCTGCCACTATGAGTGTTTCCAAGCCCACAGTCAGGCTCTGTGGGTTTGTGCTGCTCCTACATGTGCCAGTCTCTATGTTCCCCACCCAAAGTGCACTAGAAAATCCTCTGTCCTGCTGACACAGGGTCACAGATGATGCTGGACCCACTCTGAGTCCTTGCTCACCAGACATGGAAGGGCTAAAAAAAATCTCTGATCAGTGAGATAACGTGTCTTGGAAGAAGACACTAAATTACCCCTTCCCTATGAAAAGTAGGGAGTTCTCTTTCTGCCTCCAAGACCAATAGACAGAGGGGGAGATTTGTACAACAGAGTGATCAGGAGAGGAATATAGAGAATCTGGTAAAAATAAATCAGTCTATTGTGGTAGCATTCTCAAGACATTGAAACAAACTGTCTGAAAGCTCTGCATGGAGTGCCCACATGGAGAGGGAGGTAGGAAAGGTAACTGCATGGCAGGAAAATGCACTGCCTGCTTACTTGTGAGAAAGCCCGTGGTACAATCACCTTCTTGTTTGTTTTATTTCAAATCACTGTACTGTTGATGGCTGCATCTCAGAACTAGGCTGCCCTTCCCTGTAAATTGCCCTAGCCTAAGTTGTCTGTTGTCCTTTGAACCTGTCTTGTTACTCTTTTTTGCACATTTCACTTTGCCAAGCCTCCCACTCAGAAACTCAGCAACATGGCAGGGAACTGGCTTCCTGAGTAATTTTTAAAGGAACAGTGTACACAGCCCAGTGTCTTTCAGCAGTAGTTAAAGAATGTACATATTACTATGTATAATATACTTTCTTTAACTACAACAAAGCTGTAAAGATAGAGTATATACATTAAAGACCAAGCACCTTCCCTTAAAATCTTTTCTGGCTGGCATTGCTCAAACTTCAGAAGGTCTCAGTAGACAGATGTTACTGAGAAATTTCTCATATAGGTAGACTCTGTCTTACCTCTAATACTTATCTACATATAGGATGCATCTCATGCTCTTTTTAGCTGTAAAAACATTGTTTTTGTCTCCTTTTCCTCTCTCTCTAAATACAGATTGAGACTGTAAAGGCACCTTACAAGCTGGGTCTTCAGCATGAACTCCTGGGACTGCTACTCTCTTTTGTTAAATGTAAAATGGTTTCAGTGCTGTTATCAATGAGATGCTCAACAATCTATTCCTTTGTATCTGACTCTCATGAAATGTTATGCTCACTTCATTATTATATTTTTTCCATTGTTGCCTTTAATTAAATTGTAAAGCTGTCGTCTTTGTGTACTTGGCTCCCAAAGGGAGAATTATAACTAGACAAAGTATTACTGACAATATTGTCTGAAGAGAGATGTGGAGATATTATGTTCATGGTAATAAGAGAAAAGGAATTCCCAAAGCTGGCTTCTAACGTGTATGCCATTCCCATTCAGAAAGCAGGAATCAGAGCTCAATTCTTCTTTTGGATAAAGAGAATCCAGTAGGTGTTAATTTCATCTGATTTCTTAGTGGCACCAAACCTTCTCTAAATCAGCTCTGTGGAAAGCACAGGTGCAACCTTCACTCTGGCCATGGGGGCCAATATTATATGCTGAGTAGGTACATCAACACTGCTCATTACCAGAAACAGCACACATTTTTCTAAAGGGAAGAGAGAAAAAATTATATTTAAAGTGAGCTTTTCCACTGAAAGCAAAACAAATATTTAGAAACCTTACTCCTTGATTGCATCCCTAGATTTAGGAAAATTAGACCTAACTTTTCTGTAGTTCAGCTTGTCTACTGGAAATAGGAGTGGTATTTTAGGAGGCATCAGGGAGCTGAATAACCACTGCCTGATTAGGATGCTTGTAGGAAGCAGTCTGTCTGGGTATAATGAGCACTCTGAGGAAGCGGTGATTTCCAAATGGATTCTGGGAACATATGGACTTATTTATATGCAGCATAGTGAAATTTAGTACATGAAAATGGGACAGGACAAATATCCTTTCCACATCTATATATTCCTAAGCTCAAAAATTTGTTTTGTGGAAGAAGGGGAATGCATCAAGTATACAAAGCCCAGAATTTATTGTTAGTTTAATTAGGAGTAGGATCAAAATACAATGGTGATTACTGGTATGGTACTCCTATTTACAGCATTGTAGTTAGACAGTTTATCTGCATTTAAAAATTAATAGAACTCTTGAATGTTGAACCTTTCTGCTTTTTGGTATTATGCTCAACCTGTTGCTGCCCTTCCAGGTGCAGAGGTCATCTTGGGATTGCAGTGCATTGCCAGCAGCTTGCAGGGGTCCTGAAGGAATTCCATGTTGCTGATAGAGGTTTCTTTGTCTCCTTTGCTGGGAAAATCATGATGATGTTTATGGTCTTCTCCAAAGGCTTGGTCATTGCTGTGTTTTATGAAGCTTTTTACACCTTGCTCTTCATGGGGCTGCAGCTTCACCTTTGAGCTGCTTTGGGATATATTTTGTGTGTGCTCAGTAGCTGTTCCATGTCCTTTCTCTTGCCCCTCTAACTGGTCTGAGTAATTTTCATCTGTCACTGCTGATAGTTCTGGGCCTGGAGATGAGATTCAAGGGAATGCTCCTGCCTGGGGAAAGCCGTGATCTGAACATGTGGGATTCTCTTTCCAACCACACTGCATACAGCAGTCTGCAGAGCTGCATGGCAGCAACTGGGAAACACCTAAATTTTTAAAACAAAAATAAAATAAAAATTGAACATAGCTTGTAGTATACTTTGTGTCATATTATCAAATAAGAAATTTCTGAATTCTTCACATTGTTTGTGAGGAGAAAGAAGTGTGAGTTAAAAGCTTATTTTTTGAGCCAAATTTGTAGTTGTTTATTTGAGTCTCAAGAGGGTATTCATGTTTTCATTGATGTTGAAATAGTAATTCCTAGCAAAGTTGGGGATAGTGCTGTAAACATAATTAGAAATTAATTCCAGAAGAATGTTCAGACAAAATAATAGAAAGCTCAGATTGTGTTAGCATAAGTAAGTGTCCTATTGCTTTTAACCAGAGTATATTTATGTTCTTGAGTGTTTTGATGAAAAGAAAGAAAACACACTGCTCTCTTTCTTTTGAAATATATCCTGAAAGACATTCACCAGCAGCTGGTGTGTTTTCAAATTAATGTCTGCATAGATAATTCAAGTTAAATTTTGAGGGTATGAAAATAGAATTACACTTAATTGTTAATTTTCATATGTAAAGAAAAGTAATTCACAGATAAGAGCTGGCATGCTGTATTTCCAAACAATTCCTTCTAAATCTAAACAAAGCACCTCAATTAATGCATGAATGATTATTTAGAAGCCAGACCTGTATTTCATCATTTTATTGACTGTGTAAAAAGCAGGGGTTATGGAAGGTGTGATTTTGTATAATATAGTACATTGAATTAATCTGCTTTAATCTAGTATAGTAAATCACTCCTTTTCTTTGTAAGTTAAGTTACAAGCTTAAATTAATATTAGACACTTTTTAAATACATTTACATCAGTGGTAGTATTTTAGCAATAATATAACTTGCAGCAGCTTTTACCTACTGTGCTTGGGGATGTGTTTCTCTGAATAAAATCGGTCTCTACAATATCCATAGTAAGTTGTTTGATACTTGGACTGTTGGTTGAATCACTGATGAGGGGTATAACATGTTCTCTAAGGTAATTGGTTGATGAATCTGCAGTCTAAATTTATACAATTTGATTAGTTCCACTGGCAGATAATTGGTAATTAGATGGTACACAAAATGTCATTTTCTTCCATGCTTCATCTTTCAATCTTAGTTCCCAAATAACATTTGTTGGAATATAAAATTATAGGCTAACATGAAAACAGTTTTATATCCTAGATAATGCAATGGAATAGAGAATTTGGATTGATTCATTGATATGATTTTCTATACTGATGGTAACAATTAATTTATTCTTTTAAAAGAAAATGTGATTTAGGTTTCTTTTTCACCCTAACATTTTAAAGACAGATGATCTAAAATGCAAACCCTTTAAGCTTTCAGGAATAAAGCATGAAATGTCGCCGCCCATGTTGTTTGTCATGTTCAATTTTTTTTTTAATTAAAATCTGTTCTCTCTTTATGGTTTTTACAATGGATTATTTTGACATATATGAAAATCTTACTGAAAGTTTGTGATATCTATTATTGGCTAGTTATAAGACAAATAACTGTAAAATTTGACTAGTAGCTTAGCAGAGCAGTGGTGCATGTCCCATTATTTCAACAGGATAAGGCAGCAGTTTTATTAATTCAGATACCAACAGGAGCTAGACAAGACAAAAGTTGTCTTCAGACTGTTTGGCTTCTTGATTCCTTACTGAGTGCTCTTCTAAGATGAGATTTGCTGTGAAGGCCGAAAACCAAGGAAGGGCACCATTTTTTGCTAAGGGAGACAAAACTGCTTAGATTCTGAACCTGTCTTCAGAAATGTTTTAGCAAGAAATTAATTCTGTGGGGGAGTGGGGAAATAGAATTGCAAACTAAATAGAGAATAATCTGACAGAGAAAAGAGCAAAGTGAAATGAGTGTGGGGAAAGTTGCATGATTTGGGCTGTACCCAAATTTAAAAAGCAATAAAGTCTAAACACATGGAAAGTTATACTAAGTTGTTGAATCCCCCAGTGTTTCTTTGGCAATGTACACTTGACTGGGTTTATTTAAACTCTTTGCTTCCCCTTCACTCATTATTAAATAACAACAAAGGGAAACAAAGAGTTTGAATCTGCAAGTTCTTGCACTACACACATTCACCTGTGTGCTAACACTTCATAAATCATAACCCCATGAGGATGGTAGTATTCTGAACTCATTTGGAGCAGACATAAATTATTTTCAATGTTAAATCCAGTAGAGAACCAGGTCATATGAAGCTTTTATCATTTTTCTGGTTTAATTGATGTTTTTAAAGTTCAAACCTGGAATAGCTGAGGAAAAACTCCAGTAAGGATTTGCACATCTTTATATTGATTGTGTACAAACCTGCTTATGAAGGGTAGTTATTGCCATGGAGATCACTGTGCAGCCTGATCTTCTTCCATGGCTTTTGCTGGGACAGATCAGATGTAGGTCTGAGATGGTGTGAGGAAGAGCAGCTTTTACTGGGCCTTTCCTTGTTGCAATGGAGAAGGGCAGAGCAAAGCCTTGCTGCCGGTTAATGTCTGAATACAGGGAACCTTGGCTCCACAGGTCCCTCTGCAAAGCCTGAAAGTGCAGTTTGCTCTCTTTTGCCTGCTGGTGCTTCCCCTTCTCCGTGTCTGGTAGTCCCAGGTGGCACCAGAGGCTCCAGCTTGGTTCCCTGCTTTGCACCACCTCCAGCCCCTGGAGCTGCAGTGCTTTGGTGTAAAACTCAGGGGAGCACACTGCTGGTTTGGGAAACCTTTGTGCATGGGGATACAAAGGCTCAGCTGCACCAAATCTGAAAGTGCAGGATATGTTAATGATCTCAAATGTTTTTAATAGTGGTTGGATTGGGTTTTTGGCTTTTAGTTGGGTTTTTTTTTTGCAGAATTTTTTTATTTGTTTGGCTTGGTTTTGTGGTTTTGTTATTGTTTGTTTTGTAGAATTGTAATAAAAATACCTTCAGTTCTAGTGGATACATTCACCAGTCATGCATCCAGTCATTCACCATGCATCCAGTCTTGCAGCCTTCTGAGGCTTCTTGGTCTAATAAAACTCAATTAATGCAGTGCTCTTTTAGTTCTTAGAGTTTCAAGAAAAGAATGACTCTTGCTCAATTGTACAACAGACTATAAATCTCTATTGTATGCCTAATTACTTTCTTGATTATGCATTGAGTCTTCAGGTTGGCATTGTCTTGCCTTTGGTTTAAATATTATGTCACAACATTAACATATCTGTTTCTCATATACAGAAGTGTATAGTAATACTTGAATGTTCAGTTGTCTACTAACTGTCCCTTAAAAGCAGTTTTATGTAGTAAACTGGATTATTTTAAATCATCAGATCTAATAATGTATTACAGCAGTGATGTGGAATTTGATTTTTAATAATTCACTTGACCTTTTTCTTTGATGGTAGCTTGCTTTATCTTTCCCTTCTCTGAAGTAATTTTAGGTTCTCATTGGTTACAGCTTCCCAATACATAAATTTTCAATAGATATTTGCAGAAAACAGAAGTTGTTTTCCTATTCAGGAGGCTGCAATACTATAGTTTTCATCTTTTAAAGCAGTTTTGTATTTATATATGTCTTAATTTCCTGCTGTTTGGTGTTTGTGGAAATCTTCTTTAATTACCCTTTTATTGGTATTTGAATGGAAATTAAGATGGAATTATATAATTTTTTTGCTTTTTTTTTATTAGTTAAACAAGTCTAGATGTGCATATAGAGGTGAGTTTAATGAAATTTAACACATTTATGCCAAAACTGATTTGTTTTGCAGGAGTTTTATGGCAGTGTTTAAGCTACTCAGATCAGAGCTATAGAACTGTTAGATCTCATCCCCTGAACGTTTCTTTTTAAATTCTATAATTAGAAATGAGAAAATAAAGTTGTTTTTTATTAATTCCTTTTTAATTTTTTGCCCCCTTGGGTAATTGAATCAACTGAACCTTCTTTACCTTCAGGAGGGACAGTGTTTTTAATCAAAACTTTCTAACTTGGAAGTGTTTGAAAATCCCCAGTTTTCACTACTGGTGAATTTACTTGGTTTTGAATGACAGGACATGATTGTAAAAAAAAGACATCAGTTTTCTGTGCCATGTGAATACATTTATACATAAAAATATTGTCTAGAAAAAAACGAGAATTCTCTATATACTCAGAAATCAGAGGTTTCTCTTCATGCTTATAAACAAAAAGAAGTCTAGATGGTGGTGCTTGTGAAAAGTCACTGGTTTATATATGCTTCCAGTTTTAGGGAGCCTGGTTTTTGTTTGTTTTTATCACGCTTCATGTTGGTAGAACTGTGCTGTACCAAGTCTGGAAAGAGGTACTTGCAGTATGTGCAGGGGTTTGGCAGCAGCTGAACGATTCTGTACTGACCAAAAGAAAGGGGGAAGAGGAAAGAGCATCTGTTCTTGTAGACAGATGAGTCTGGTCCCTGTCCCTGCTTTCCACTTTTCTGTCCTGTCTCCTGTTAACAAAACTAGTACAAGTGGAACAGTTTCAGAGGTATTTTGACTCTTTATATAAGGCACTGAAGTTTTCATGGGAGAAAAGCAGAATCAGTATGGATAGATGTAATATGGTTGTTCACTTTACAGTAGATTATGTATTTTCTCCTTTTGGGAGCTACATGGAATTTAGAAAGTGTATTTATGTATGTTCTAACTCTGCTGTGGTGTATGTTGTTTGTAGCAAGTTCATTTTAGAAAGATTCAGCTTATGTTTGCAAAACAGATATTCTTGCCTAATATTTCTGTACTAGGAGATGGTGTTCCTTGAATAGGCTAAGGGTTGCGCGTTCTTATATGCAGCTAATCATGAGCTTCTAATTTGTTTCTCTCAGCTTTTGGCATTCTTACTGTAAGTTTTTTGAGGAGGGGTCTGGTTTGTTTAAGTCTCAACAGTTAAAAGGGGTTTTTTGCTTCAGAAGGCAGGTTTTCTGTACATGCAGGAATCATGATAATGTGTTTGTAAATATATTTATCCAGTTCTTTTAACAACAAGCAATTTTCTGTGCCATAGCTAAGCCCCTGGACAGCAATTTTAAAAATAGCAACATTGCTTATTTCATTCCCTGCAATTAACATCTCTCATTGCCAAGAAATGGCACAAGGCAGGAGTTATGAAACTTAGAAGTTAAAACTTATCTAAACAAATGTTGCAGAGCATGTGGTTTCAACAAAAGTTTACAGAAGCTTCTTAAATGCCGTGTGTGATGTAGTATCTGCAAGAAACTGGGACAGAAGTGACTCAGGAGATCTCAGTTGATGTTCAAATGTGCATCAGATTTTCATTTTTAGGATAGGGATGTGTGCCTCTAGTACAAGAAGTAGATTATTTCCTTTCCTTCTCTCAGTCAGCCACCTGGTTTCATTCAATTTTTCTTGTTTTTGGTCCTACTAAGGGAGGAGTAGCAAGGCTTGCCATTTTTTTGCTCATGGATTAAACCAGTCCTGCAAGGTGGCCAAGTTCTTACATTCATGGTGCTGACAGTTTTCAAGTGTATATGATTCATAGATAAAAGTGTTTTTGTAAACACAAAACCATCAGAAACACACTTGTATATCCACACTGTGGATTCATGGGTTAATGCAGGTGCTTTGCAACAGAAACAGTAGGCAGTCCATTTTTAGAATATCATCCCAGTCCTGATCTGCTTCATTGTGATTGTAAAGCGTGGAAAACATCTTTTCTTCTGAATTTATGTGAGAGGACCAGTCTGTTTCTTCTTTTTGCCAGTTAGGTTTATTGTCAAGCTCTTTTACCTTAAGCATCATAATATCATCCTTATCTTCAGAAATTTGTTTGTTTCCTGAGCAATAGATTTTCTTGTAATCTCTATAATGTTTCTCTTCACTGCAATTTTTGCTACTTAATAAATGCATGTCTCTGAGTTGCCTTCTGCCTTTCTTGGCTTAACCCACTCCAGGGGATAAAATCCCGAATGAAGTGATACATTATGAATGCACTCTGGGAATAAGCTGTATTTTGAAAAGCAACCCTTTCTAGGTGCTTTAATGTGCCTTAAAATGAACCACAGCTAAGCAGGTTACTTAACAAACCACTATCTTCACAAGCCCAGATCCCTTTTTTGTTGGTTGAGTTTTTTTGCTGCAATGGGGCCACTCAAGCATAAAGTGTTTGATTATGCAAAATAGATAATGTCATACTGTCGGTGCCATAAATAGAAAAGGGAGGAGAAGCAGCAATGTCTGTGACTTTTGCTATTCTTCATACAGAAAACTGGGGTTTGATTCAGCAGACAGATTCATCTTTTCAGAGACAACACAGAACCAGTGGCCTTACCCAATTTTGTGTTTCAAATGGCAAAGGTGTTGTGGCACGGACTGCATGGAGCAACTGCAGATCCCAGTTAATTGTGTTTGCTTGGGATGCAAGGGAAGGTGAATGGCAGGGATGGAAGGAGGCAGCTCAAAATCCCATCTGACATTGCAAAACCAGGCAAACTTCCCCAGACTGAGGCCTGTTGATGCTCTGTGACTTCCTGTGGGAATCATGACTGGCTTGATTTCATTACTCATCGGGGCCTTACAGAAAGGTTCTCTTGGGTTATGTCCTAAAGCCTGGTGATTGCCTGTGAAGAAGGGCAAAGTTTTTTTTTTTGTTTTGTTTTTTTTTTGGTGGTTTTTTTTTTTTTTTGGTTGGAATCTACCAGCTGGTAGATTCTATCCCAGGTAGAGGAAGTTTTTTTAAAAAACTGAGCTTGGAGTACCTCTGAAAGACAGACTAAGGGTAGCAGCCAGTAGAACATTACAAAGGTTGCAATCAACATATTCATGTCCTGAATCAGATTAGTGATGTTAGCCAGAATACTGAAGGAAAATGTCTTTTAAAAAGCCACTTTTATCATTACTGTAGTTTTGTAATAGACAATTAGAGACTATATATTTTTTAATAGGTTTTGCCTCTCATCCTTTTGATCTTTTACATATTTGTGCATGTAAAATTTGTGTAGCCTTCAGCCAAACTGTAATGACTTTTGTTGGAGGTGAATCCTTGATCCTGTAGATTTTAGACAAATTGTGAACTCTAAATTCCTTTTGCTTAGCCTGTCTTGTCAGGGGTCACACCAGAAACACGAGTTATTTGAGCCCGCACCACATGTTCACAATGTTCTGTTTCAAAACTATGAATTTGTTTTTATTAAGCCAAAGGAAATTAGGTTCCAGTAGAATTTCTCTTTCCAACAGTTTGAAAAGTTTAATTTCAGAAAGCCTCTCGGAAATTACCTATCCTGATCTAGAAAGTGAAGTTCTTGTGTCATTTCATAATCTAAGGTACAGATTTTCTTTCCCTCTCTTTAGAGCAATAAAATAAGGAGTATGGCTACAGTCCTGAATGAATAGCCAGGTTGTAAAAGGGAAATCTGAGTCCCACAATGAAGCTGAGCTGTTGAGCTCACTCCTACATCACATTCTTCTCCTAAGTGTACACCAGGTGTAGTTCACTTTGAGTCATACACTTGTACAAGTCTCTCCCTTTTTGAAGGGAAATTGAGAAGACTTTGGAACAAAGCTACATCTATGCATTACAAGACCTGCCTTGTAGCTGAAGATACAATTTGTGCCATCCTGTTTTAAAATTAGTTTTCAGTTTAAAGTGAAAGCATCTTGTTTGATTTCAAATGCAGAAAGTTCAGGTGAGCAAGTTCCTTTCAAACTATGTAGGGGAGTGAGCTGATGCAGGGCAGATATCATTTATGTAGAGGTGTTTCAGCACTGTCTCCTTGTGAAAGCACTATTTTAGGCAGTAGCTTTAAAATTTTAGCAGTGGGTGTTGACTGCATTTCTTGCATTTTTAAAAATGGCTACCAACCAGCAAATGACATGACAGGGAAAAGGCAGCTGCTCAAGGCCTCATGCTGTTTCAGCAGTCCAGGATACTGGGACTGATTTTCTAGGACAATTTTCAGATGGACACCCCAGGACATTGTCTCTGTAACAATTTCTCTTATTGTTTTAGTGCTTCAGAAAGTGAGAAAATGATAGGGTTTCTTCCCCCACTCTACAGTAAATGTCAGGAACAAATCTTCCCAGCTGAGGGGTGTCTTGGGTACAGCATGGTCACTGGCATTTCTGACTGTGACTCTTGTCTTTATGCAGACTATGGTAGAGCTGTGCCATAGTGGGCAGTGAGGGCCATCAGTACAGAAACACAAAGCTAGAATTCTGCTAAGTAAGAAAACCTTGATTCTGTTAGATTAGGGAATGTTCTGTCACTGTGGGAGTTTCAGTTCTCTCATCAGATAGGTAGAGATAGATGATATAGATAGAAAAAGGATTGTTATCCCACAGATATTCCAAGAGCTTTTTATAGATGCCTTTCAAGGCACAGGGGATCATTTGCTACGTTTCCAGATGGTACCAAGCTGGAAGGGGATCCATGCACTTTGTAGGACAGAATTGCAATTCAAAACATTTGGAAGAATTGAAAAACTTGGTCTAATGTGAAAAGCTATAGTTGATTAAGGAGAGTTCAAAGTACTACTCTTAAGGACGCAAATGTGTGTATAAAAGTTAGAGACTGGTCCATTCGATAGCAGTGGCTTGGTCACAAGTCTAGTGATTTAGAAGTGCCCCTTTGCAAATCATAAACTGAACATGAATCAAGATTGTTTTTCTATTGTGGAAACAGGCAGGCAGCCCTCATTCTGGGATAAGAAAGTGTGGGTATATTCAAAAATAGGAAATAATCATTCTGCTCCACTCAGTGTGAATAAAGCCTCTGTTGGAGTCTTTTTTCTATTTTTTGACATAAACTTCAAGAAATGTGAGGACAAATTGGGGAGGATAAAGTGGTGTAGAGAAGGAAGGATCCAGAGTGTAGCAAATGTAACTTCTAAAAAAGAAATAGGCTATTGTTGGTATTAAGAATGGAGACGACAGGACTTGAGGCATGGCAGGTCTTCAAATGGTTTAAAGAAAACTGAAGAAAAATGTAAGCTATCCCAACCTCCAAGGAAGTTGAGCTTCTGTTGCAGAAAGTGAGATTTATATATAGCCTTAATAAAACCTTCCCAAAGTAAGGACAGTGGGAGATATTCTCTCACATAAGTTTCACAGAATAAAATGAAATCTCCATCACCAACGGATTTTATGAACAGGATGTACAACCATCTGCCAAATATAGGTTAAGTATTTTTAATCCTTTTTTGTGGTAGGAGTCTGAGAGTAGAGGACTGCTTGACGTCGCTTCTAACTATTTTTTTTTAATATTTTCCACATGCATTATCCATATATTCAAAAAAAAAAAAACAAACCAGGACTAAGCATTTTTTCTCTGAAAAGTTATAGATTTCTTTTTTATAAACTTACAATAATAAAAATACATGGGTTCTACTTTTAAATTTGACATACATTTTGCAAAAGTACATGTACCTTGCTGAAGAACAATTTAATTTAGACTTCTACCATAAACATGCTTTTTTAAATTTTCTCTTTAGTGATATATATTAAAAACTATGCAAAGTAAATAAGTTTAAACATTATTCATAGAACATTTTCCCAAGGGAAAGCACACTATTACATGTTCCCAAGCTATGAGTATTATCCTTGAGCTGAGAAGAGGAGCAATAAATAGGTTGAAATGTTTTATAATGCAGAGTGGAAGAAATACCTTAGTGTCTGAACTGATTTAAATACTTCTGAAAGTAGCAATTCTGATGCTTTAAAAATATGCACCTCTATAAATCTGCAGCTTCTGTTAAGACAGCAAATTCTTGAGCATCTGTGTTAGTTGCAGGATTTACATCTTCCCATCTAAGCTGGGAGGAGGGCTAAAAGCAGTGCCCAGGGGCTGAAATTCAGTGCAAGTGTAGACTTCAACAATGCTGTAACATGTACTAACTGGGGGTAGCATTAAAGCCTGGGTTACAACTGTTAACATTCATGGCATGGCAGATCACTCTGCCTGACATTCCTCCAAATTACATGCACTGGGCACCAATACATGATGCTACAATCCTGCTTTTCCACTGCAAACCATTTAAAAGTTTGATGAAAGCAGAAGGCCACACGGACATTATTACCAAATATTCTATCCATCCCCTCCAGCTGTTTACTGGGGTCCAAAGGAAGCTCTCCAGCTGGAAAATATGCCCTCCAAATTACCAAATATGAGATTTTCTGTTCAGTCATTGTTTTAATGTTTATCACAAAGTCTGTGGAAAAACATGATCTCTCTTTTTAATAGTCTGCTGTTATTTCTGTGGGTTTCTGACATAAAATTTGGAATATATTTTCAGACAAGCCTGCATATATGTGTGTCAATATGCATATAGAGAGGGATAAGAGCCTGTTGGGCACAATGATTGCTACAAAGCATTTACCTGAATCTTCAACAGTTATAGCATTTTGTTCATTGAGCTGTTTCCAGTTGGCAGAGGTTATTCTTGAGGGAAAAATCTGAGCACCAACAAAATGTTTCTGGTTAGATGTACAACCTTGGTGGAGTTGATCAGCTGGCAGTCTTCCAGACCAGAACCTGACATGCACCTGCTCATTTATTTGTTTTATGCAGCTTCTCATTTAACAAACTGTAAATGAGAAGGGGAAAGAAATTAGGTTCTATGAGCAAATTGGTAATGTTTTCTTTATTTAGTTCAAGAAACTGCACACTGTAATGTAAGGCTGCTCAGGGATTCTCTCCAGAGGATTGGAAAATAATTAGAAATATACTAGTTATTTACAACAAAATTTCTCTAAACCAGAAGTCTGCAGGCACTGATGTTTTGGTGACTAAAATTGCTCTAGGGATAGATGTCTTAAAATACAGCAGATTTGAGATATTAAAGACAAACAGCCCTACTACAACTTCAGTTTGAGCTTTCATGTTATTCATATGGATAGATATTAAAAAAACAAGCACTAAAATATGCAGAGAATGTAGGTTTAAATAAGTTGTGTAGACCAGCTTGAGACACATCCTCTTTATCTGACTTTTTTCCTAAAATCTTTTATCAGATTCTGTTCTGCCTACAGATAATCATGTTCCTGCCTACAGATAATCCAGAAGTCATTCAAGTCATTCTGTATTTGAACCCATTAGTGTGTATGTTGCTGTTGAAATTACTTGAATCAACAGACTGTTAGTAAATAAAATAAACACATACCCAGAGAAACAATCTAAGGTATATCATTAAAGAAAATAATCAAACAACAGAATTTTGTAGGAAGGATAATGAATTTATTTCTACTCTTTGAGTCTACTCAGACTTCTCAAATTAACCTGTTAGTAAAGGAAGCAGAAATCATGGTTCAATTCCAGTTCCCTTACTAATGGGGGTTTTACCTAGCACCTTTTATGTATGTAGGCAGGTAGATGTAATCTACATAAAAGTACTTACCTGTCTATCATGTCCCTAATTATTATGAAAATCTGGGTATACTGCTGAAGATATAATTTCCTTATATTTGTGGTTTTACAAGTTAGATTTAATAATTGCCAAAAAAAATTTCTGTGCTGTTTCAAATTCTGGTTGATTGTCCTTTCTAATTAACCTTTGCTCCTTTCTTCATACACATACTTTTTAATTGTTTAATTACTTGTAAAGAAGGGGCACTTTTGACTTAGCATTCAACCATTTCCCAAAGTACATTGTTGAGCTTGGAGCTCAGGGGGGGAATTCAGAAGTGCTTTCGTGTGCAGCACTGTTTGAACTGCAGCTGCCTGCCTGCTGACAGGTAGCGAAGTCACTGTCAACAAGATTTAAAGTTGCTGTCATGTTTACACAGCTGCATAGAAAAGGTTGAGAGAGTATCGTGATTTTATTGAAATTAAGTACCAGCAGTTACTGGGCCATAGCGGTGTGCATTGGTTATGATTAATGTTTGACATCTGCATCTTCTTGAGATATTTTAGCTACTTTTCTTGTCAGATGAGAAGTGCACTATGATATGTTTCCAGTCATGAGGGGAAGGTTCAGTGTGCTGAGGTTTCCAGGGTTTAAACTGTACTATTAAAGTCATGTAAGTTCTTAGTTCTGAACCCTTGTAAGGATTTTCAATAAATCTGAGCAGTTGGGAATTCTGTACTTCAGTGTTAAAAATCCCACTAGACTAAACAAATTTTTAAGCTATTAAACACTCTCCCTTGGTGCTCTCTGTGTTTTCTACTTGGATCTCCTGGTAACTGGTGATGAGCAGTACCAATATAGATCTGCTAAATGAATTGTTTCCCGCTGCATATGAAAATTTCTACCAAAACTGAGAAATGGTTTAGAGACACAAAGGTTTTGTCATGGTTATTTTCAATTCAGACTTGTATTGAGGTATTAGGAATGAAGTTTCAACAGTTAAATACAATTTTCGACAGAGTTTACATATATTTTATTAAAAGCTCAGGGTAGCCCAGCAATGCTGTTCTGCTCTCCAAAACACTGTGTAGACACAGATGTTGAAGAAATCAGCTTACACCAGGCTTCTTGATTTCTGTCTCAAATGAGCAAACATTGCAGTAATATTTTTGAGTGGTTCTGATAGATGCTGTGGATGCTGTCCATGTGGTAATTTGTTGGAGAAAAAATGGGGTGTGTGCATGTAATTGGATCATAGAATGATTTGGGACCTTAAAATGGTGTGGTTGCAATCCCCAGTGCCAGGGACAGGGACACCTTCCACTAGGCCAGGCTGATCAGAGCCTCATCCAGCCTGGCCTTGAACACTGCCAGGGATGGGACAGCCACAACCTCTCCGGGCCATCCAAGAGTGTTTTCAGCATTCATTGAGCTGACTCTAAATCAAAATTCATGTATCTCAGTCCCTCTGATGTTTGAACTAGTTTGAAATCCAAGTCCATATTTTGCAATTCTGAGTTTTGATCCTGAATATGTATTTTTTCAAAAGCTATATTTTGGTATGTACTTGATATATAGAATTTGGATATAAGATGAACTTGCCGCTCTTGCAGGACCATCCTGTTACTTCCATGTGGGTTTTCTCCTATGGGAAAAACTCAGGACAAAATTGATACTATGCCAGAACGTGCTCTGTATACATTCCCTTGTTCTCATTTTAATATA
This sequence comes from Anomalospiza imberbis, assembly GCF_031753505.1. Lineage (NCBI taxonomy): Eukaryota > Metazoa > Chordata > Aves > Passeriformes > Viduidae > Anomalospiza > Anomalospiza imberbis. The sequence continues at coordinate 11,459,168 of NC_089689.1, forward strand.
GCATCTTAATATGAGCAGTTTTCTGCTGGATTTCTGATGAGCTCCCATAAATATTCTATTTTAGTCACCTAGAAAATTTGAAACCTTCCTCTTTGCCTTACTAGGTGTCATAATCAGTTACCAGGCTAATCATCTGTAGTGACATCACTGCCAATGAGTAATACTTCCAGGTTTTATATCTGGAGCCGATGACCTTGCAGCCAAGGTGTACTCAGGAGATGCATTCTGAAAGGGTGAAAATTTGTCTCCTTTACTGTTTTTGTGATTTGGTGCTGCTGTGTCTACTTTGCATTAATACTGATTTATATTTCACTCCTCTGTATGTGATATGATGCTGATGTTGGCTTTCACTCTAGGTCATAAAGCAATCTCTTTTAAATTATTAGAAAAATATAAATTATTTATAATTATTATTTTTACAGTGAAGTAATTATAACCCATCCCTCGTTTATGTGCCAATGAAAACAATGCACATTAGTTACAACAGGATTAACACTGCATTGTTTACATGTTTGGTTTTTCCTGCACTGTGATTTCTGTATGTGTGATGCTGAGGGAGATGTAATCTGTAGCTGTGTGCTTTGCATATTAATTTTATGCAAAGCATGAAAAATTAAATTAATAATGTGTTTCAGCATTATTTTTCATAAGCCTGTGACAAAGACAAAAAAAGTCTTAGCAGGCAAAAGAATTAGAAGGGGCCAGAGGATGCACAAACAGGTAAAATGTGACAACTGATAAAATAGTTGGGAAGCAGCCATGTGTCTTGTGATACAGACATCAGGGAGAAATGTTAAGCACTTCGTCATTCCTGCCCTCCAGTGTCTGATGCTTCTGATTTCTTCTTTATTGATTTCAACTAAAGAAAATATAGAGTATAGAGGTGACCCATTTTGTTGACAGATACACATGTTAGTCTTGTACTCCCAGCAAATAGTTTAGACATCAGGAATAATGGCTTATAGGTAAGAGATAAACACAATTTCCTGTGGTTTCTAAACCAAGTGAATCAGCAGACACAGCCTGCTTTCAGAGTCTCACTTGTTTATCTTTGATTCAACAGAGTGAATATTTAAAAGGACACTGGAAATTCTTGAAAAAAACCCAATAAACCCCCTAAAAAACCCCTGACCAACTGACTAACTAAAACCTCATTAACAAACAATTACTGCAATTACTGAAGTAATTATTTCATTACTTCTGGAACAGAAGTTATCCACTGTTAACAAAACCAGTGACAGACTACCCCTCTTCAACCTTTTGTGATTTCATAAGCCTGATCATTTCATAGGTTGCAAGTAACTGATGTCCTGCAGTACATGTGATAACGCTATAAAAATGAAAATGTGGCAGAAATTGTTACTATTGAGGTATGAATTCCAGCCAAGGGCGCTAGTAAAGGATTTTCCAGTCATATTCCATATAGAGTCAGTATCACACCTTCCCACACTATGAAGTGGCTATGAAATGTCAATGGCAGTTGTTTGGAGTCTGTGTGCAGTATTGACCATCAGGGAAACAATTCTTACATTTGTTTCACATGGTAAAAACATATTCCAAAGCAATGAAGCAAAAATTCAGTATCTGAAATAGTGACAAACTTTTGCACAGCGATACTATTATCATTCATTTTGATACATAAACTAGTCATGTCCTACTTTCACATGGCTTCCTTTGCTTATTTAGAAAAATGCTCTTTTCAGTTTAAGTTATAGCTTTAGAAACACATGAAACCTCTTTCTCTTATGCTCGGCTAGTCAGTTTTCCAAACTATTTACTAAGGAGATATGAGTTGTGGAGCAAAAAGGAATATCCATCTTTTTTCAGAAAAAAAATCCTGTACTCTCCTCTCCAGGAGGGAGTGTGTCCTGGATGTTCAACATATTTCAGTGTGACATCGTTCCAGGGCACAAAAGATGTCTTATTGTATTTCATTGCACATTAGAAGAGATTGTGAATGAGAGATCCAGGTGTTTACAGCAGGGATTTATGCAGCAGTGTTGGAATTAGAATGTCTTTGGAAGGGAGATTGTGCCTGGTCCATAATGAACCCAGCAGCTCCTGCACACCCCTTCACAGCCTGAGAATTTCCCATTCTGATCCTTGGACATCAGATGCTGTTGATACAGGAACATGTGCAGGAGTTGAGGAAAGTGGGGCTCTTGGCATTAAAAAAAAAAGCTGTCAATATGGTGCAGTTCCTAAATGATATGAATGAACTGTTTTTTCATGTCTACTTTCAGTTCATGTCCCACCCTTGTGTTTTCAGGTGGTTTTACTTGCTGTTTGTAGTGTCTACCAGAGGATATGTTGTGCAACTATGAAACTTATGTGTCCTGCCTTCCACTACCCTTTTTTAATTCCCTTAGCAGAATACTTAACAAAAACATTTGGTGTAGTTTTTCCCTGATGCAGATTGCTTATAACACAGAAAACAATTTTTACTGATGTAGCATTGTTAATTGTTTTCATGTAACTGTCTCTTGCCCTTTGGTTTGCCTGTGTCAGAGTAAACCAAAAATTGGAAATGGATTCATTATCTGTAAGAGTCTGTATATTCTAATCCTTGTAAATTTCTATTACTCATTGTTATTGAGACTGGAATGAAAAATTATTACATTCAGGGATCTAAATCTAGAACTATAATTATCTATGTAGTAATTAAAGGAGAAAAGACCATTAGAAAATGTTGTCGTTTTTTCCTATGGTTGCAAGCACAGTGTTAGACTGGGTATTTCTAATTCAATGTTACTAAATTAAAACAAAAAAAAAAGGGAAAGGAAAAAGTATTATTAAAAAGTCAAAAATAGTGGAAAAGTGAGTTAACAAAATAAGCTTAATGGGGATCCAAATCCCCTATGATTCTTTGACTGACATTTTTCTTGTGAGATAAAGATTTTTAGATATACAGATATATGGACTTTATTTTTCTTTTAATTAAGACCAAACATTTTTCATATTATTATTTTCAAAATGAAAAGAAGAAAAGGTCAGATTTGTTACATCTAAATAAGTCTGGTAATAATCTTTATTTTATGTGGATGTGTTATTTGATTGCAACACATTCTAAAAAAAGGCTGTAATCCTACATTAAAATAGTGAATAAAGACATAGGTTAAAATTATGTTTATTTCTATAAGTCTTTAAATAACACTGCAGGAAGCCAAACACCTTCTGTTGCTCTTGAGCTGACATATGTGGGTGCAGGGTGATGACAGAATATTTTTAAATAAGACATTAGTCTTTAGTTAACCTTAGTGAACCAGTTAATGAGTGAACACGTTAACAAACTAATTAAAATCCCGGGAAAATCTACATTGAGCTAAAAAAAAAAAAAAAAAAAAGAAAAAAAAAAAAAAGAAAAAACCAAAACAACTTACAGGACCTGTAAAAATGGTTTCTTTAAGCTTTCTAAGCAGGGGTAAAAGGTCCCTGCTCAGTCCCACATAGCTCAGGAATAGATTACGTTTTGCCCTTAGTTTCTCAATTTCTGGTGACAAATTCTCATTTATAAACCTAATCATGGTGTAGTTCATAAGGTAAATAGGAAAATAATTTGAAGAAATACTAATTATTTGTGGAATTATTTGTGGATATAATACTAATTTGTGAATAATCTGAAAACCATGACAATTAACAAGAATGGTGTTCCAAAACCTTTATATGACAATCCTACCATCAAACTTGAGTGGGATTTTTTCCCAGTGTATGACTGTTTCTCCTGAACCAAAACACTTTTCATGAGAGAGATTTCAATTGCTTTAGAAATTGTCTTTAGAAAGAAGCCAAAGATGCATTAGTTTAGACATCTACCCTCAATGTGGTCTTGAGACTGTGCACAGCAAAGCTGGATTAAATGATTAACAATTATACCAGACTTAAATATCCATAATGGTATTTATATAATTATAATTATAATTATTAATATGACTTATGTTATTTAGTTTAATTAGATCTGAGAGCAGAAACATAAATACGTGACCCATTTGACTCATTAAAGTGTGATAGAATATTCACAGTAAATAGCTGTACTTGCAATGGAACCACATTGAGAAGTGATTTGCAGTTAAATCTCCATGTGAGAACCCAGTTAGGAACCAGCTCTTCCTTAAAACCAGTAGCTCCCCAGGAAAGGGATGTAATTGAGAGAGGAGCAAAAGTGAGCTTTTGTGTTTAACTGGGCTTTCAAATAACATTAGAAACCACAAAGTGTATGACTAAATTACTTCAGTAAAGCTGAGAATTAGCTTTTTGTTCTTAATATCTTGTGCATTCCTTGCCTGAGTTATTTTTATTTTTTCCAGGTTTGGTTTTGTTTTCTCACATGCATTAATTGACTCTGTACACTGATTTTGTGCTTTATCTTTTCTCACAGGTACCTTTTCACTCTCATCCTTTTTCTCGTATATAGAGTAGCTGCTCTGAAAATATTTCTTTATACTTCCAAGATAAGCCCACAAGGTCTGTACATAGGGTTTTGCACTTAGGTCAATTATAAGAGACAAAAAGCTGTAGGAAGGAAAAGTATGAAATAACATATATCACAGAATAGTTTGTAATTCATGGACTATTCACCAGTTTCTTATAGAGTGAAATATATTAGGTTTTGAAGATTTAAGGACAGAACTCTACTGAAAACTTTTGCCTCTCCTGTTGACTGTAGATCAGTTGTATTGCCTAAAATCAGGTGAATAATGATAAATATTTTATAGCTTCAATAACATGAAGAAACAGTAGACAACTTTTTTCTTTCAACATGTATTTCTCTGGTGACCCTTCTTTTTCAAATTATGTTCAAATTATTCATGTGCAGGACACAACTTGCTTTTTGTACCCTTGTTCTGGGGCCAGGAGCGCTTACCCTGCTAAGTGGTGGTTATGACAAAAATGCACTTACTGAAATCTTCATGGGATGGATCACAAGTGACTGGGAAAGGGGTCCCGTGTTGCTGCACATTTGCTCTTCTATTTGTGTACTGGAACAAATATGTTGGCAATATTGGTATAGCCTGAATCCATGGCTCCACCTTTCAGCCCCTTCTAGACCTAGAGTTAAATTTGATCAGAGACTGGGCTTCATTAATGATAAATTGACGGAGGTTGCAAAAATAAGAACTACAGGAGTACTGAAGTCACAGTACTCTCAAGAACTCCACGTGAGTCAGTCCTATACAGTGCTATACTTTAAGCAGCTCTGCAAAAAAGCTAACATTTAAAGACTTTAGAGAGTAAAGTGGATTACTTTCTTGTGATCATTTGCATTAAAGAGTTTGTTTCTAAATATCTCTGATGAAGGTGTTTCTCATAATTGGTGCATGCAAAGCATAACACACCAGAAGGGTCACAGGAGTAATATCCTTGCCACAGCTGGTGCAAGTTCTGCATAGTGAATACAATATTCTGATTCTTTTAATGACTCTTTTCTCTTTGTTTTTTTTTTTTTTTTTTTTTAGTGGTTATTTCTGGAATTAATATGATTGCTGTTCTTTGAGTGCTGTCAGCATTCTGCTGGAAAATATACACATGTTCCCTCAATAAGTGGTACTTAGTAATACATCTCTGTGTTCAGACACTGTTTATTCTGTATTTTATATACATTTGTAATTTTATCTTTGAAATCTGATGAATGTTTCTCATTGTAGTTTGAGTGCCACTGAGTATCAAATAGCTCCTATATGAACAGGCTTTTAATTTGTCAGTGAAAGACTGTTGACAATGAACAGAAGGATGACTTAATTTTTTTGAGAGAGTTGTGAATATTTTAATCCAGAAGCTATCAAATTATGACTTATGAAAATATTAAAGGCTTTTTCCTCTATTTTTTCTTTACATGCTTTACAAGTTCTCCTTACCCATCTACTAGATTTCAGCATATGTCTAGCTATATCTTGAGAGTAAGATAAATTTTGAAAGTGAGTGCTCACCTTTACCAGTGATTATTTCCCCTCACAGACTCTTTAAGAACTCCTAAGCAGTGTTGGGGTTTTTTTGTTTGTTTGTTTGTTCAGCTGATGGTCCTACTCAGGTATCAAATTTTACTTATCCTAAGTTTTTACTTCAATTTATTAAAACCCTTAGTTTGAAAAGGTAATCTGGAATTCTACCATATACTTGCAGTCCTCAACCTCATGTCATCCCCAGCTCTGTAAAACACATACTGATTATCTAAGTCATTGACAGTCTTAATGAAAATTATAGATGGATCCAAACCTAGGAAGGTTTCTGCCTGGGAGCTCTCCTTTGCTTTTGGTAACAAACGATGAAAAACTAGGTTTGGAATATGGTTTTTCAGCCAGGTGTTGCACCTGTTTTTTTTGCTTTTTACTTGGCCGATGTGCTTGTCAAGTGCTGATGGGAATGTCAAGTGAGATGCTACCTTACTTTTCTTAAATCAGGATGCAAGAGAGTTTATTTCCCATCTCTTCAACACAGAAGGTCCTCTAGCCTGTTGAAAAAGAAAATTTGGTGCTGACCCATCTATACAGTTTGCAATGTTTCCTGTGCTGCCTTCCAGACGGTTACAAGGAGATGGAGAAGTTATTGCAAAAATTTGGGAGAACTGAAGGTAACAATCTGGCCTGTAATTTTTCCTTTCTCTCTTTCTTATTTTTTTTTAACACAGATATTTTGTTGTCCCATCTCCCATCTTCTGACAAGGTTGTGTGTTAATTATAAAGAACTCAGAAATAATTTTGGCCATTGCTTTAAGTATCCTAGATAAAACTAAGAACATCCAATAGCCTGGAAACAAGCTGCCTTGTAGGCAGCTTTCTATACTATGCTTCAAGTTTCACTTCAGGTGACTTTGTAGTAAACAATGCCAAAAAAACGATATTTGCTAATATTGTGAAAGTCTGCAATATTTGTTGGTGAATTTAGTGTTACAGCTACATTTTTATGAACATTAAAACAACCCATTAGAAGGAAGCAATAAGAAGGAAGACATAAAGCATTTTCACTCAAAAACTGAAGAGAAAAAGAAACTAATAAGTCAGCACTGCATTTTATATGGCTGAAGGGAATTATTTTAAATAGGCAAATTTATACTCTGCCTGTAGTTTCTTTATTGATTATTGGTTTTATTTAGTATTTAAACAGCATCCTGCTCTTTATAAGGTTTATCTGGCCATTGATGCTTATTTCTTTGACATCTGCAGGACACTTTAAAGGAAAATATCATTGATGCAACTCTTTCCTCAAGGTGTAAAATCTAGACAAGAGAGAAAATAATTAGTCACAGTGATAGAATGAACGTTTGGGAATCACTTTTTTCTGTGCATATCATTAAAAAATCAATAAGATGAATATATGGAAGTCAATAGTATTTACTACAGAAGAACAAGGGAAAACAGAGCAGCCATGCTTTGCATTACTAAGATTTTGGTCTGTGATCAGGTCCTCTTGTGGGATGAAACTTTGAGGGGCTGTAATAAAGGTCACCTTTGCTGTGCAGTGTTTGTTCTCTTCATAGCACTTCAAGGAGAGTGACAGTCAGAAGGTTTAGTTCGAAAATCCTAAATTTACCCTCTCAAATTGTATTCAGAAAATTAATCCCATGGCTTCTTTTCTAGCCTGGCTTTTGCATCTCCAAACTGTGTTTATTGTACTTTGGATGATTTTGAGAATATAATTTTCCTGTTCAGCATTGTGTGTGACTTATTGATAAATATGAAAAAATATAACTCTAAAATCTATTAACTCTTCATCCTGTGCTGTTTATGGAAGATTATAATTCTGTATTTCTCCCCAAAGGAGAGGCTATTAGGTAATGTGATATACCTGTGGCTAGTGATGTGCTTAAGTAAAACAGACATATTGCAAAGCTGAGGAGTTTAAATATACCCACTTCTCTCTCTGTGTTTCTGCCCTGTGACCAGTGCTTCCAGTGCAACCAGCTGGCCTCGTGCTCAGGGAAACACCAGGGCCTGCATGTGAAATGTGCCTGTGTGGGTGTCTGCACAGCATCTTCAGTCTGCACACACATGTGCACACAGTCAGTTTGAGCCAATGTCTTGTTTTAGTAGCCCTGGATGTAAGATCCCTAATAACACTGGTTAGTCCTATCAACCAACTGTGCTAACATTTTAGGCTAAAATGTCATTAATAATGCTTTCTTTGAGGTAAGTCCTTTGTTTGGCACCGGAATACAGACACTGATATTTGCACTGTCACAGGTAATGACAGTGCATTGAATGGTTGTGTGAGAAAACAGCTGATGAACATGGTAGGAGTAGAACACAGTAAAAGAGAATCAGCAAAGCTGGGGTTTCAATCTGGCTTAAATGGTGGAGATTGTTTCTGACCAAGAGTAATCAAGGGTTTTCACAACATGGATCTGTAATATTTCTCAGAATTTTGATGCTGTCTGACAAGATATTTTATCCTTTGGTAAAGTGGATACATGCTATGATACAATGTGCTGAGATCTATTGATATTCTCATTAGTCCATTATGACTTCAAAGCCATGTCCATAACTACTACAGATGCTGTCGGAATAGACTCAAGTTAATTAATAAGTCTTATTTTTCTATCAGATTTAATATGTACATTAATTGCTTACTCTGTAAATCCCATTTTCATCTCTCTTCAGAATGTTAATTTAATGGGTTTGGGTTGTTGGTTTTTCCCCTATCCTGCAGTATTCTTTGCTACAGCAATATGGGAAGAAAGCTCTTTCAAGCTCTTCTCTGTCCCAAGTGAGGAGATGAACAACAAATGGATTTTAAAGGCATGAAGTGTTCAGCACTGCTCTGAGTACTGATCTATCTGATAACTTCTGCTTCTGTGTACATTAGAGGCTGAAATATGATATTTAAAAAAGGCAGGCTGGGAACAGGACGAGCTTAGTGTTGAGTACTGGAGCTCAGCTCAATATTAAATTTAGCAGTAGCAACTTCTCCGTGTCTGCAGCAGAGATTGACAAACTCTTTTGGCAGGTCTGAGCACTGGCTGTGCCCCTGGCACTGCTGCTAGGTTTTAATATTTGAAATGGCAGCTTCTAGCTCTGTGAGAGATCATGCAGCATTTTTCAGTGTCCTGCAAAACAGTGTCTGTGACAAGATGCTCTCCTGTCCTACAGAATCAGTGCCATCAAGATTATGGATTAATTTCCAGCCCTCTCACAACCTCAGAGCACTGACAAGGTAAAAGGAAGGTGCCTATGGAGATTTGCAGCTCCCAGCAATGAATGCCCTCCTGAAATAGATGTGTTTCAGGCATGGAGCTGTGGGCACTGGCTTCCTTTTCCTCAAAAAATGCTAACTTTCCTTTGTGGTTCTGGATCAGCAATAGAACAGCAGTGATGTACAGATGAGAAATAATTTATGGTCCAAGTGCCTGGAAATAAATACTTACATGATCTTTAGGAAATAAAATTATATTTGTGAAGCCATCACAAATATAATTTTATATTTAATTATATTTATTTTTTATTTTATATTTATAAGCAGAAACCAATAAGGAATGACAGCTTTTCAAACGTACACAGCCAGAAAACCTCCTTGAAATCACAAAAAAGCCTTGTAAAAGTGTCACAGGTTCAGACCAAATTCCAATACCATCATAAAAGAAATGTAAAACTTTAAAAGTCTAGATTTCTTTTTTGTCTCTAATGAGAGTTCTTCTCATTAAAAATTAACACCTTTCTATTATACCTAATTTACTTATAAATCTTATTGCAAACCATTATCAACTCTCACAGACATCTCAATCAACCTTAAGATTAAATCTGTTTTATTCAAGCTATTCTTTTTCCACCGATTTTAATTCTATCTTAATGACTTTCCTTTTTTTTTTTTTTTGAAAATTCATTCAACTTTGGAGACTTTGTCATTGTTTCATGTGTCACTATTTTCATACCTTGGAACTTGACTATTTTTGTAGCTTCCAGCTACAAAAGACTTTATTAAAGGTATGCTTGGTTTGTTGAGGAAAAAAAATCTCCTAGCTGTATAAACACTTCAACATCCATGAATGGGTTTTTGTAAAAGGCTTTTTACTTACCTCTTCAAGAATTTAACACTAATAATTAAAATAGCGTTTTACACTTCATGTCCATGTTTTTGCTAAGTATATGGGGGGTTTAGTTGTGACTGAGTAACCACTGAGTGCCAGCCCTGTCCTGTGACAAGGTGTTAAATGTGATAATCCTGACCAGGTGAAATGGCCAGAGGCAAGAAAGAGAATCAGCCTATTTCCTTGTGCTTTGGTGTGTCAGACAATTATTATCAGCGCATGCTACAATGTCTCCTGTAGCATCTGAAAATGAAGTTATTTTTCCTGATTATCTCCTGCTCTCTGACACATCATATCCACTATGAACTTAGAATAAACTATAGAAGAAGTAAGAAGGCAGAGGTTTTTAATAAATGTTAAGACATTTTGGAAGTAGAATTCATTCTTAGTCTACAAGGGTCCATATGGCACATTGTGTCTGGAATTCCTAGGATGAGTTCCTTCTCATTGTCAGGGACATGAATTAGTGGATGCTTCCTCTGTCCTGTTTACATGTTCCTACTATGTCATCTTCTTCAAAGTGTGAATTTCATCCTAATTACAGTGAGTCAGGCATTCTTTGTTCCAAAATAAATTATTGTGCTGACTATTCCTCTTTATTGCAGTGGTATAAAACAGGTTGTCTCAGTATATTTGAGTATTTGAGTGCATTTCTTTCTGTTGAATCTGCAATTCTTCCAGTTCAATGTGGAATTAGTCCCACTGAGTGTACTCACAGGAATGTGGAGCACTCTTACAGCTGACAAGACAAAATCTCAGTAAAGATAAACATCTTGAGGGTTTTCATAGATGTGTGTTCTAAGAACTGAATGTCTGTTGATCCTCTAAGAGCTACAACAAAAATAAGCATAGTGAGGATGGTATTTTTGAAAGGGTTAAGGAAATAAGAGCAAAATGTGTTGCTCTTAATTCACTTCAACATGTGTGTGCTCAAGATTTTTTTGTCTAAATTTTCCATAGGTTGGTTTAATCTTAGAATCACTTTAGGTAACTATTTTAAGAATAAGCAAGCATTTAACATATTTGTTTAAGCATTCTCCAGAACACCTGAAATTTGAAACCCTTAATTGTTGTCACTCATGACAAATGGTAGTTACTTGTTTGCCTAATTTCATTCTGTTTTTGTTTGTACAGCAGAGAACAGACTATAGAGATCTATTTTAAGAGGAAATGCTGTAATATTCTGTCATTCACTCACTGCTCACATGGCATGATATTGTTGTTTGTGCTCTGTTGTTGTTAGTCTGCCAGCTTGGATGTGATAATAATCATAACATGAGATTTCAGCAAAAAGCCTACAAACCCTGAAGTCCCCATTGTATGTTATTTGGAGAAGCAGTTTTGATATTTGTGTCTCAGCTTGCATGAGCAATATCACATTACTCGAAATTGTGTTTTCCTACAATGACTCCCACAGGTAAGGACTTTCTGCAGCATCAAGATTATTTTGTACAACTTGGCACAGGTAGGTGTTGCTGCAGAAGCTTGTTAAACATGAAATAACGCAAAGTTTCTGGTCTTGAATCCAAATGTTTCCTCAATTCTGACTCTCCAGATCCTGATATACTGCTTCTGACCTTTTCAGGCAGAGCATGGCTGAGATCTGAGCATATGGATCCCCTGTTTGAATAAAAGTAAGATATCTTTGCTACTTATGTGACATGAAAGGATACATATTACCATTTTTACTTAGAAATGAATTAATGTTAAATCTTTGAATTTAAGAAACATCCCTACTTAAAATAATTATAATTTCTTGACCTGTGGGTCATTACTGTCTAGACTGCTTCAGGTTGCTGCTGCTATTTAATTTATAGAGCTTTTGAAAAGTTTCCTCTCTCATTTTACAAATAAAGGAATTTTGTTATTCATTGATAGGAAGTGGAGATGTTAGTTTTAACCCTCTGGTTTTAGACAAATTATTTCTACTTAATAATTCCATTTCTTTTTGACTGTGTGCTTCATTCAAATATGGCTCTAGGAAAAGATCCTGACAGATTTATTGAGAAGTATTTTCCTCTAATGAAAATAAAATAAAAATTTTAAAAATAAGTAGAACTTCCACCATTTTGTTTTCAAGGGGATTAGTCTCTTTTATAGTGTATTTTGGGGTTATGCAAGAGAAAACTTCTGCAGGAAAACTCCAAAAACCTGCTCATTCAGGACCATTATGGTTACACCTGTGGTATCTCCCTGTAGTCAGGAGTACCAGTGGTATCTGCCAACAAAACTAAAGAAACCCTTCAGCCTCTGTGCTGGGATGTATTGAGGGAGTGGAGACAACACAAATTCAAAAGTTACACAAGCTCAGTTACAAGAAACTGAAGCATTTTAGAAATGGTTTCTAGTTTTCTAACAAAACATATAATGCTATATTTGCACACCATATTCTACTGAGATTGCACATTAAAATATATTTAAAATACTGCTCAAATAGAGATTTTTGGAGAAAAATGAATAGTTATAATTTAAGCATCTTATCCTTAGGCAATTGTGTGATTTTTAATTTCCTATCGCCATATTGTATATACAGTATGTCTAGCAGTTGCAAAAAAGAAAAAAGAAAACTTACTTTTGTTCAGAAAGCGATGACAGTGATAAGTAAGTTGTAATCATCTAATTGGCATTTATTCAGAAATATAATTCTCTTGAGATGGCTTGATTGCATTCATTATCACTAGTTAGAGATGACTTAATGTTTTTATCAGCCTGATTCAAAAATTGGAGTACAGATGTCAGAATTTGCTCCTAAATCACCCTGCAGGGAATTTTTTTTTGGTTTGTTTGTTTGTTTGGTTTTTTTTGTTTGTTTGTTTGTTTGTTTTTGCTGTTGTTGCTGCTTTTGTGTGTGTGTGTGTTTTAAACATTTCTGAACTTAATTTCTGTCTTGAAGCTTGTTTTGAAAACCTGTGTGTCAGCAAAACTATACAAGCTTATTTATAGAATTAAAATAAACCAATCTGAAACTAGTTTTTTTAAAATCACTGTCATTCTCAAATAATTTCATTTTGGTTTGACTGTGAATTGCTTTACTGCTGTGCACGTCCTGGGATAGTGACTATCTCTGGATTTAGCACTTCAGGAATTGGCTAATGACTTCTCAGGCCTTTGTAACAACCTCACTGGAGGAACTGTAAATTAAAGGTTAGTAGGGAACAAAAAAGTGGCAGTAAATACCACTCAGTATTCATGCAAGGGAGAGTGAAAATGAATCCTTTACTACAGACTGGGAAAAACTGCCCAATACATTTGCTGGTATTCTTCCAGCCAGAGCATCTCTATAATGCCAGCTAAATTTCTGTTTACCCTTTGAACTAAATAATCATTTACCCTTTGAGACATCCTTGACAAACACCAGCTACTTTGTAACACTGCAGAATGACATTTATCAAGCAGTTATAGATGATTAGCTGTGCTTCTTTTGACTGGAAAAGGAATACTTTTGCCTGGAAAAGGAATAATGGTGTAGTTCCTCTCTGGTCATGCTAAGGTTTTGAAAGCTTCCAGAATTGTTTCAGAGAAAGCAATAATACATTCATAAAAAACATAATGGATGACCTCAGATAAACCAGGAGTTGATCTTGGTGAACCCTAGCTTAATTCAATCAGCAGAAAGTATGGGAATCCTTTATTCCTTACTGAATATGAGTTGCTAGTATAGCTAAACATCAAAATACATACAAGGTACCTTTGAGGCTCAGTTCTTCACCAGAAGATATCCCAGCATTATTATCTCATTCCTCTGCTGACTATTTCCTTTCCTGCTTATATAGAAAAAATCTAGAATTGATTAAATTTATTCTGATGCATATTTTTGGTGAACTGAGGTAGAATTAAGCAGAAAAGGTGGTGTACCTTTTGAAGAGGATGCTTTTGCTGCATCCCATTGCATGTTTGCATGAGTTTCTCTGTGGCAGGGATTACTCTCTGTTACTGACTTCTATTAGTAGCTTTCTGTTACTCTGGGCTGGTAATATTGCATACTGGCAAGATTCTGGCTGAGGTTCTGTGGAAATGGAAAAGAGAGATAATAAATTATATAATTTAAGAAGAACTCTCAGTAAGTGCACTGTTAGTGCCATTACATCTCCTGCCTGTTGAGGATTGTGTGGGATCTGAGCTCCAAATCTGCAAACACCGGGATTTGTTTTCCTCAGTATCACTGATCGCATCAGGGTGGTGGAGAGACGGAACAGGACTGGGAATGGGGAGGGGAAGAAGAAAGGAAGACTGGGAGTCAGCACTTAAGGGGAAACTGGGACTGCATATATCTAATTTCTGATAGTTTAACCCTGTAACCTTATTAATAATCTTTTAATTACAGATCAATGTGATGTGGGCCAATATGTATATGGAGGTAATTTCTGGAAGTAATATTGCAAAACAAATGAACTGGTAAACAACATTGTTCTCTCAAAAGATAATTTATGTATCTAGTGATTCTCTTATAGAATCTCTGTCTGGAGATAAACCCCAAGGGTTTAACATATTAATTAATTTTAAGTATTTGACTCCATATTTAATTAGAGAGTAACCTGGTACATGTTTCCTATTCATGCCTGAGCTTGGGTATTATTCTTGATTAAGGTCTGTCATTTAGAAATCATTCCTGTGTGTAAAGTTGCTATGTTAGAGCGGGGGGTGTTTTGAGACTTGGTGTATTCAGAGCTATCCAGGTATGTCTCAATATACACCACCTCATTGCACCACCTTTTCAGGAGTGCTTCTGAGAAAATCAGCTGAGTTTTGAGTGCTGACATCCAACGAGCTGCAGTATCAGTGTAAGGTCATTTTCCAGGCTTGCTTGTGGAGATATTGTGGTGAAGTCACTGGGTGAAATCATGGCTGTATTGGGGTCAATAAGAATTTTAGCAGGAATTGGATTTCACTTTGTAGGTAAACTCTCAGGGCCAGGACCTGTGAGCTTTTCTGCAGAGGACATAAATAAGCAAGTGGGTTTTGCCTTTTGAGGAGCTGGGAAAAAGACAAACACATAGAGGCTGAGCTCAGGCATCTGTTACCATCTGCCATAAGCCTGCATGCTGCTGTGTTTGGAAATACATTTAGAATCCATGGATTTTAATATCCCATGAAAAACTTTTGAGTATAGAGATTTTGGAGCTGGATTCTTGTATGATAAACTTGTCTTTGCTAAAACTTCCCATATGAAACGTGATAATATCTGTGCTACAGATTTATTTCTGTACAAGAGATGTAAAATAATCGTAATCTGTCTAAGGTGTTACAGCCTTAAGCTAATGGAGATAAAGTGCAGTGCATAAAAGAAGCCAGGAGATAACACACAGGAGATATTTTCAGACTCCTCTCTAGTAAAGAACTTAATTGTGGACTTAAATGCAACTAACTTCCATTAGTGCATCCAAAATGTTTGGGAGTTTTTAAATTTCGTTGCTATTTCTTTTGCCTTAAAATGTGTACATTGGGAAATTAAAGTAAGATTATTTTAGATTAAATACCCAAATAAACAGCCAGTAACCCGGTAGAAATGAGTACCCCATGCACATAATTTTTATTCTGCCACTGACACATATTGAGAAAGTCTCCACTAAAGTATATGAAAAGAAATAGAATATATCAGATATAAACTTTGTATCATTTTGTCCAAAATACATGCCACCATCTCAATAAAGCATGGGAAAGGAATTCCCAATCTGTGCAAGTTGAAAGCAAAAATTTTGCTGAATTCATCTACATGTGGAATTAATTTGGACCAGTACCTGTGTGGTGAAGCCATGGCCACACTGTACCAGCTGCATGGGAGGTACTTCATACTCCACCCACTGCTGTCTGTTAAGAGAGAATTGTTCCCTGGACCACATCTGGCTAAGCTTCAAGTGGAAGGAGAATCTATTTCATTTCTGTTTCCTCCATACTCTGTGATGCAAAAGCAACTTTATGATGTGAGGATAACTAAGCAGTCCCTTCCAAAAGTACAGTCTTGCTCTGTACTAAAATACTTTTCTAATCTTTTCTGCTTTTGAGTAGAGTCTGTCTGTGGAAGGATTATGCACCTTATTGTTGTTGCCAGTTAGAGTGCCTTTTTCTATCTTTATTTTTCAAAGGGGAAGGAAATGTGAAACTGTAAAATATTAAAAGAGCAGCTGATATTTTTCTGTTCAGAAAAAATGTTGCTATTTTCTGTGCATTATGTGTTTCTTTTGGGGTTTGGTGTCTTTTTTTAATTCCTAAAATTGTTTAGAAGCATCTTTAAATCTTAAATATTTAGTTTGAGTCCTCATCCCTCTTTTTTTTTAGGAGAGAAGGTCTTAGATATTTGTCTCAGACAAACGACTCGTCACTGAACTGCAGCTACTGATATAATGCAAAATATCAGAAGCAATAACTTTTTTATTCTTTCTTTCTTTCTCTTTCTTTCTTTCTTTCTTTCTTTCTTTCTTTCTTTCTTTCTTTCTTTCTTCTTTCTTTCTTTCTTTCTTTCTTTCTTTCTTTCTCTTTTCTTTCTTTCTTTTCTTTCTTTCTTTTCTTCCTTTCTTTTCTTCCTTTCTTCCTTTCTTCCTTTCTTCCTTTCTTCCTTTCTTCCTTTCTTCCTTTCTTCCTTTCTTTCTTCCTTCCTTTCTTCCTTCCTTCCTTCCTTCCTTCCTTCCTTCCTTCCTTCCTTCCTTCCTTCCTTCCTTCCTTCCTTCCTTCCTTCCTTCCTTCCTTCCTTCCTTTCCTTCCTTTCCTTCCTTTCCTTCCTTTCCTTCCTTTCCTTCCTTTCCTTCCTTTCCTTCCTTTCCTTCCTTTCCTTCCTTTCCTTCCTTTCCTTCCTTTCCTTCCTTTCCTTCCTTTCCTTCCTTTCCTTCCTTTCCTTCCTTTCCTTTCCTTCCTTCCTTCCTTCCTTCCTTCCTTCTTTTCTTTCTTTTCTTTCTTTTCTTTCTTTTCTTTCTTTTCTTTCTTTTCTTTCTTTTCTTTCTTTTCTTTCTTTCTTTTCTTTCTTTTCTTTCTTTTCTTTCTTTTCTTTCTTTTCTTTCTTTTCTTTCTTCTTTTCTTTCTTTCTTTCTTTCTTTCTTTCTTTCTTTCTTTCTTTCTTTCTTTCTTTCTTTCTTTCTTTCTCTTTTCTTTCTTTCTTTTCTTCCTTTCTTTTCTTCCTTTCTTCCTTTCTTCCTTTCTTTCTTTCTTTCTTTCTTTCTTCCTTCCTTTCTTTCTTCCTTCCTTTCTTTCTTCCTTCCTTCCTTCCTTTCTTTCTTCCTTCCTTCCTTCCTTCCTTCCTTCCTTCCTTCCTTCCTTCCTTCCTTCCTTCCTTCCTTCCTTCCTTCCTTCCTTCCTTCCTTCCTTCCTTCCTTCCTTCCTTCCTTCCTTTCTTCCTTCCTTCCTTCCTTCCTTCCTTCCTTCCTTCCTTCCTTCCTTCCTTCCTTCCTTCCTTCCTTTCTTCCTTTCTTCCTTTCTTCCTTTCTTCCTTTCTTCCTTTCTTCCTTTCTTCCTTTCTTCCTTCCTTTCTTTCCTTTCTTTCCTTTCTTTCTTTCTTCCTTCCTTCCTTTCCTTCCTTTCCTTCCTTTCCTTTCTTTCTTTCTTTCTTTCTTTCCTTCCTTCCTTCCTTCCTTCCTTCCTTCCTTCCTTCCTTCCTTCCTTCCTTCCTTCCTTCCTTCCTTCCTTCCTTCCTTCCTTCCTTCCTTCCTTCCTTCCTTCCTTCCTTCCTTCCTTCCTTCCTTCCTTCCTTCCTTCCTTCCTTCCTTCCTTCCTTCCTTCCTTCCTTCCTTCCTTCCTTCCTTCCTTCCTTTTCTCTTGTTTCGAATTCTTATGATTACAGATTTTCAAGACTTTCTTTGAACGTGATTCACGTCTGATTGCTAGAGTGCATTTTATAAAAATCAAAGAGAAAAGCCTACAATGGTTTTCAGTGAAATCCTAAGGCTTATTTCACAGCCTGACTTTATAAGCCATAGCTGCAAGGTGGGGGTTGTAGTTCAGATTTTATGTTATTTAGGAACATTCTGCTCCAGATTTAAAAAAGAAACAAATTATATGCCTTGCTAGTAAAATATGGTATAAGAGAACATTCAGTTAAAAGGAATACAAATATCCAAAATAAGCATATGAATTCACCCTTTTATTTTTGAAATTGTGATTATGTCCTCACTGGGGGCTCATTCATCAAAACAGTAATAGCCATTATTTACTCTCTTTCCACACTGAGAGCAAAGTGACCACGCAAAAACAGAACCACCAATGTGATAATCCAGCTCTTTCTTGCTGCTTTTACCTTGAGCTTTATGAAATTCATAGCTGCATTAAGCAGTATGAAAATGTTTATAAAGATAGCATTGCAGCTGGGGAATAGAAGGAAGCATGGGTAAAACCGTACATGAATTACTTTGTAGGGGCAGGCGAAATGAGAGAGTCCTATTAAATAAGAGTGTCTTTTGAGAAGGTTTTAGCATAGTTAAAAAAGCAAAAAACACCATGTTCTTTGTTTGCCACTGCTGGTGCATATTTCTGTGCTGGCCCAGCCCTGGCCAGGGCCCTTGGGCTGTTTGGGCTTGTGTTGGCCTGGGTTTCTGGAGCTCGTTTTCCTGAGTCCAGCAGCCTCCTGTCCGTGGCCTCCCCAGCTGGGACAGGACTGGCAGCACCAGGGCTCAATGCATCACGTGTGAACGAAAACCAGCTCAGAGAGAATTAAACCAAGGCAGATTTAGAGCTAGAATGAAAGGGACTGAACAGTTAGGGCAGAGGATTGATAGGAGAAAGGCTAATGGATTAAATGGGAGACAAGCAACATTACTACATGAAGTGACACTCAGATTTTTCCCCAAAACAGCTAACTTGTGACTTAAACTCAGTTCAGAAATTGGAGGAACTATTGCCTGTTCAGAAAATTGAAGTCCTTCCTCAGGGAGGAGTTGAGGTAGCAGTGTGGAACCTGAAGTTCCAGGAAGTCAGAGGGACTGAACTGCCTGGTTATGGAACATTCTGGTGCCCAAGCTGGGGCAGGGCTGTAGCTGAGAGTTTGCTGTATGGGGCTACAGCTAAGAGGAAAATGGGGCAGATCATTGGCCCTACAGAAAACATCCTAATTCCAAGAAGTTTTCATTTTCACAGACAAGAAATGTAGCCTATTAATATAAAAGTTAAATACTGCAGAGGGAAGAACCCTCCACAGAATCTGTATTGTGGAAAATGACTTTCTTTTAGTTTATATTATTTGCATTGCTTCAATCTATCCCCCAGGGTGCCTGTAGGAGCACCTCTGATTCTTGAGTTAACATTTCTGCTCATAAGCAGCAGTGGCTGGGCAATGTGCAGAGTACCCTGTGATTTCTGGGCTTTTACAAAACCAGCTTCCTGGTTAATCTTTATATACTGTGTGCTGTGTGTAAAAAAAAAAAAATGTTGGTCTTTTTAAATTTAAGCTGTTATTTTTCTAACTATCTGACAACCCACATAAATTCAAAACCGCTTTTATGGTGCTTTTCCGTTATTTTTTTTGTTGCTTGCTAATTACTTTTCTTGCCCGATTTCATTTGCAGTTTGAATAAATAAACTGTTTGGTTCTGCCTTCAGGTTATTGTAGGAATAGTCAATATGCAGCTATAATAAAATCATAAATTTCTTCGAACAGGCAATTTCTAACATATACTTCCACAGAGTTTTAAAGTTCTATTATTGTAGAAGCAACTTGCTTAGGAGCTGCAAAATTGCAATGCTAATTTCTGAAGTTGGGAAGACATTTAAATCATGCATAGCTCTATACATTGTGCAAGTAGTTTAAATATTTGAGTGGCAACTTTGGTAAAAATGATTCTGTTGTGTACTGGAATGCAGAACCCTGAATAATTTTATTCCCTTTTTATCTAAATGTAGGGAAGTTTTGGGCCTTGATCTAGGCCTTGCTGGGAGGAATCAGACCACTGCATAATGGATCATTTTTACCCCAGGTAAAATTTTACAAGTTAACTACTTCCTTTTCCATGATACTACTTTTTTTAATTGCTACTCTAGTTGATCATATGGAACATCATTATTCCTATTTCCCTCAATCTCTTTCAAACCACCTGAGATTATCTTTATCACTCTGATGGAATTGTCTCCAGGCATGCTTAAAAATCTGTGCAGAACAGAAGAATCACTAACTTGGAGTAAAAAAATCTCAGTAACTGCCTGTTACCATTAAGGACAGGTGGTTTCATTAGAAATAAGACTCATGATCTCCCTTCTGTCAGTGTGGCAGCAAAGTTAGGTCCTGCTGGGCCTGGGTGCAGCCAAAGGAGTAGAGTCTTGGCACACAAACTTTGCTTTCTTACTTATTCTGTTAACAGTGCATAAAATAGCTGTTTCCTACACAGTTTCATTCACATGGCAGTTACACTGCTCTCCTGTGATGCTTTTTTTCATTTGTATTTAGATATTTATTATTATTCCTACACATTCTGCTGACTGTTAACCTGTGTTCAGCCTGGTGGGCTTTGCTCCCGCAGCCCGCTGAGCTCATGACTACCCTTGGAGCATGTATATCCCATTTCCTCAAATACTTGGTTTCCTCTCTGTATCCCTCTAGGCTTTGTAATTAGATCATAGAAAAGAAAATGACAGTTCCAAGTAGCTTTGCATGTATAAGCTTGAAAATAATAAGGCATTAATTTAATTTTGTCTAGTATTTATATCAATGCAAACACATTTGCATTTGTAACACAAAGCAGTGGGCATAGATTAGCCATGATTTGGGATATCAAAGCACCAAGAGGGATCATTACCAACACTATAAATGCTAAAAATTACTTAGGTATATCTAAATAGTCACAGAGATAATTGGTTTTTAGCTGCCACACAGCTATTTAATATTCTTTAGAGGTCAGTTTCCCAAGCCTAATGTATTACTGCATTGTTCAAGGGCAGTTTGTAGGGGCTGTAAATGACAGAAATACATGAAAGAGTTTATAATATATAATAGCTAATGGGCCACTGTGGCTACTGCCTCAAGAATATGAATTAGAAGACTAATACACATCTGGCTGATGTTCTGTGGATGTAACATGACCTTGATCTCTGGACTAGAAAAAAGATCATGGTGGCAAAGGAATTAATTCTGTTTGGTAAACTCATATTAGTGGCAATGGATGAGGCAGTTTGTCAGGCTGCAGGTGAGTTCACTGACTAAGATTTCCTTTCTTCCTCCTCTTCTCTCAAAATAACAGAGGGCTAGTAAGCTGTTGCATCTAGAGGGGATTTATAATCATAGCTGTGTGCTGTGTATTTAACATATAAATGCTGGGACTAGTCTAGGTCTTTCAAACCCGCCCTAAGTAAAATATTTTGGCAAACACTAAATTAATGGATGTTTAATCAGCCTGGGGGGAGTTTTTGAGGTCAAGGTCACAGGTACATTTTGTATTCAGTCAGAAAATTTGTTTTTTATCTCTTTGTGTTAAGGCAAACACTTAAATGTGTGTTTCTGTTACTCAAGCATAAACGTCAAAATAACCAGCCTGGTACAATACAATGAGTCTAATCTCTTTAAAGGTTGGATAATTGAACTTGTTGTGAACCCAGAAAATTCTGCTGGGGTCTGCAGTGTCATACAAGTCCTAGACCTGAGAATACTGAGGTTTTCTATGCTCTTACCTCATGTGTGATGAAAGGATGTAAAATGTATATCAACCTTTTAAACCTCATGGGGTTAGAGAGGGAAGCAGGGAGATGAATAGCCCACAGAATGCTTGTAAATTTTATACATATATGACTTCTCTGTTAACTATTACATCCCACATCTGAGGCTAGAAATCCTTGTGGTAGTCCATGTGATCACAAAACACAGCATTTATCCAAGCTGGCTTGTGTCAGTTTGTACCATGGCTGGTTTTCCACAGAGGAAATGCCTGGGCATTGGAGGATGCAGCGAGATTTCTGCCTTCATTTTCTCTGTTACATTGTGCAGTTGTGATTGACTGCAAAAGCTGCAGTACTGTGCTTGAGAATCATGACCTAGAGCATATTCCAGGTCCCCAAATAGCATATTTCTTCCCCTCTCTCCAGATAGTGATTTTAAAAGAAAGTAACAAGAGCAAACTGAAATAACAGGCAAAGAAGTGGCCACGTTTTGTTCCCTGCTAACGTGAATCATGCAGCTGGTCCACTGGTGTTAGAAAGGGTCCAAAGAGCAGACAAAGGATGCAAAATGGAAAGAATGTGACAGAAGGACAAGATTTCCAGAATGGCACTTAAAACAGGTAGGTCACTCTGGTTGCCCAAAAGCTCTAAGCAAACAAGCTCTGGTAGATCTGGCTGGGCAGATAAAGTTACAGCATTCACCAGATCTTTTTCCCCCTTAGATCCTATACATACCTAAATATAGTGGTGAAACTGGAAAAGAAAGACTGAAGCCATTGGCTGGTACAGATTTGTTTTTTATAGGTCATGATGTGGGGGACAATCTTTATTCAGTGAAATGTTCAAACACAGACAGAGATATAACTTTTACTAGGTCACCAAGTTCTTGCTGAGATGTAAGCAGCCTCATAGATTTTATGATTATGTAACATATGTTTATGTTTATTTTTTTATATATTGTGCTTGCAGTACTTCTAGACCCAAGTCTTCAGGGGTATATACAGAAAATATAAACAAATAAAACCCCCTGCACATGCTAAGCAGCAGAATACAGCTCATTTGATCATCTATAGCTTGGGATGGTAGGAGCCTGACACTGAGCAAAGGCAGGAAACAGCAATCCTCCCTTGGCCCCCACAGCAGGGAGGCAGATATCCAGAGGAGCTCCAGAGGCTGTCTGACTTTCACAGTTTGCATCCTCATCTCAAATGCAGCTTGTGTGACTCTTCCTTACTGACATTGCCTCTTGGCTCAGCCACAGCAAACTGGCATGAACTTACTGAGATTCATCTTGCCAACTAGCACCAGTTAGAATTTAAAAATAGTAGTCAGTATTTGGTCAAATTTTCATTTAGTAACATCAGTTGTGATATTTCTCAGTATTACATTGCTATGTGAAATATGATGCTCCACTATGTATTAGAGATACTATTTTCCATTGAGAAAGACTTAATAGATATGAAATATCTAACCTTTTAAATGCAATAATGTTTATTATATGTAGTGTAAGCAGTACAATCAAACAATGTAGCTAATCTAGACCATTAGAATGTAATTATATAATGAAGACAGTAAGTTATATTCCAAAATTTACTGCAGATTCTGTAGTGAAACTACCCATTATAAAGATAAAATTACTTAATTCTGTGATTAGAGTTACATCGCTGGTTCAATTTGTGAAGAAATGAAGAACAGTAGATTTTTGGATGAAAATAGGTAAAAAAAATTGTCATAAACTCTAGGGGAAAAAAAGTTCACTCCAGTGACATTGCACTGCTTAACTTAAATCATTTTCCATCAGGATCTCTCTTCATAGGTTCATACATCCTTGAGAGACCATGAGTGGCTCTTTTAAAATATTAAATTGTTTTAAACCCCCTAGTATGAGTCATAAGGATAACATGCTATATTTAAAATAAATCATCATTTCACTCCATATGAAGAAACCTATTCAGTTTATTATTTATTTTTTAATTAACATCAGTATACTTTGCAAAAATTTTTGCTTGCTTCTAATTGCCTCTCAAAAGCATTTATTCATACTCTTATCTTTGCCTGTATGATCAATCCCATCATTATGGCTGAAAACCAAACACTGGAACTAAGCATTTATTTTATCAATAGACCCAGATTTAGTTTTTTCTGAACATGAAGGTTTTATTCATGTCATGGTTTCCTTAATGCATGAGTTGATTCACCTTTCCAGAGGAACATTTTCATTACTGATAGACTTTGACATTTAAAGTTTAAATCCTCAAGCAACAGCATAGGACAAAAACTCTAGGAGACAGGATTTAAAAAAAAATATTAAAAGGAGATGTCACTGAAAGTATAAAATGGTAAAATTGCTCCTGCTTGTGAACTGTGACTAACCCAAGTGGAGGCAGTTTTTCCAATAGTTGGACTTGAAAATTATTTTGTAATTTAACACTCTAAGGTGTCACTGTTAGATAAAGAATCCTATTCAGCATGCTATAGCATGTCCCTGGCCAGTGTGAAAACCTGAGCCTGATGTAATTCTGATAGGTTAAAGTTCCAGCACAGAAGTACGAATCTATTTTTTTTTTCCTTTTGGCTACAAGGCTTAGTAATTATTTTAGATTTTATGTCTTCTACCTTAAAGGCACATACATTTAAAAATACAGAAGTCAGGTATGAAGTCATTCATAAGTAAAAGTTAAAACCCTCTTGGTTGTGAGAGAAGTTATTTTCTCCAAAGCAATGTAGCTGTCAATACGAAAATATGGGATATGTTTTAAAGATTTCTGAAATTACTGTCTACTTTTAAAGTAAGGGTAAGAAGCCTGATTATATCCTTTTGCTTCCTGGAGAAGCCCATTATATCTAGGCTGACTGACAGAAGACCTTGGAAACTTTTGGCAGATATAAGCTGCCTTCACGCTACCCTGGCAGGAGCTGGCATGTGTCCTGGGAGGGCGTGCAGGACTTGAGCGTGATCAAGAATCAGTGCATTGCACCCTCCTGTTTTGCTGAGATATCACCAGAAGCCCCTGCTCACTCACACTGTAAGGGGAGAGGGTGACATTCACATTCTCTGGACAGAGAGACATAATTCTGTCTCTCAGGAGAAGCACAGAGAGAAGAGAAAATCTTTATCTCTGCTCCTTTGATTTCCCCATGTGGAATGTGGTATGGAGATTGTTTACCTGCAGTGATTGCTGGATTGGATTCTGGTGAAGGTTGTTTGGGTTCAATGACCAATTGGATCCAGCTGTGTCTCAGACTCTCAGCAGAGAGTCACGAGTTTGGGTTAGTCAGTTAGATGGGTAAGTAAGAACCTTCTGATCTGGAGCCAGACATCATAGTTTCTTCCCACATCTGGTCCCACTCACTGCATTTTTACTATAGGGGGGTACAAGGTAGAAGAACTGAGGAAACTGCAGAAATCCAAGGCAGCACTGCAGTGTCCCCAGTGCCACCGTCCTGTCCCAGCGCTGGCGGTGCCCCAGCACGGAGCCTCCCGGGTGATGGCGGTACCCAGAGAGGAGCTGTGCTCACAGAGCTCAGCATCAGCATTTTCTCTTCTGAGGGGCTGAGGGACCAATGCCACAGCTGCATCTGCTCAAGGGCCAGCACAACAGGCTCATGTTTTATTGAAAGTGCCTAAATCCACCATGACAATGAGAGATGGCAAAATTTGGACTGAAGCTAACCCTCCATAAAACAAAAGAGTTATAATGGCTCCCTGTGTCTATAAGGTTTTTTTCTTTTCATCTGCTTTCCTTTCTATTCCTTTTTTATGCCTTTTAGTCAATCTTTTATACTAGACATATTTTCTTTCAGACTGTCCTTTCTGTAATTTGCAATCTTCCTTAATTGTTTCCAATTTTTCCTCTCTAAAACAGTCTGAATCTTTCAAAGCATTTTCAAATTCCTAATTCAGCTTTTCTGTACCAATTAATCAATTTACTATCTTGTAGGCATGCCCTTTACTTGGACGTTCAAGTGCCATTCTTCAGGATTGAGCATAAAATCCTCTCCTGACAAGAAAGGTTTTTAAATTATTTAACTTTATTATAACTATTATTTAGGCAAATATATAAGAAGAGGCTAGTGCTGTGGTCATAATGATTATTTCAGGAAACCTAAATTAGTTTTGAATTTTGAATTAACTTCCTAACACTTTACTTAACCTTTTGTATTTAACAAGTAGGCAAACTTCTGTGTTTCTGTAGGATTCCATAGAAAGAAAATCATTCCTTCTACATCAGGGACTTCTCAGAATGGCAGATCAAAAGGTAACTCTATCCTTTATTTCTGTCTTCAGTGTGTATTTGTTCATTCCCTTCTGTCTGCTTTTGTTTTACCTTTCCTCTTATCATTTTATTGACATGCAATCTGAAATTTTACTCTTCACATTGCTGATACTTCACTGGGTAGGAAAATGAAAATAAAAAACAATTCTAGTTTTATACCATCATACCTAAAATGGGCTTAGTCATCTGTGTCTTTCTTGATGGGAAAAAATCTAGGAAACTAAAGTAAATGTTAAAAATTAAAGTTTTCTGTGATTGTTTATGTTGATTGTCTATGCTCACTAAATATGAGGGAAATTGTAAAAAATATTTTTTCACATGCAAAGCTCTCATCTGCTTAGACTATGGAAAAGTAAACCAAAACTCTGCAAAAAATACAGGTAATTTAAATTGCTACTGGAGGCCAAACACAGCACATATCACATATACAAATATATTGTAAATCATAGACCCTGGATTTGCAAATCATGGATTTGCAAGCTAAAAGGAGGTGAGACAGATGAGAGGAATAGAAAGACAAATCAGTGCTGGGAAAGGAATATATTCAGTCTTTGGTCATCCAGCAGCACCAGTCATACTTCCCTTCTTGGTGAATCAGATTCTTGTTTGCAATATGGAAGAGATGAGAACATCAGGAGAGAGGATAAAATGGATTTTGTAAATCTAAAACCATGAGGTAGGAAAGGATTTTGAAGGTATTCCTCAAAGCAGTAGAAAATCCCAGAGCACGCATGTTTAGCATCACTGCATTAAGAGTTGCTCTGGAATCAGTGCAAGATCAGCCTTGAGAGGCCTTGTGACAGGGACCAGGAAACCTTTTCTCATGCAGGGGAAAACAAAGATTGAGGGTATGTAAACTGTGCAATCTGGTACAAGAAGCAAGGAAGATGGTGATCTTTAGTGTCTGCAGCACACTTTAAGGATGAGGTTTCAGATATGATGACCACAGACAAGGAGATAGCAATGATTCCAGTTTAAGGAGTTAATAGTCTGGGGAGGGCAGAAAGGTTAATTCCAGAGGGATTTACAGGAAGAAGCCTTATGACTTCTCTTCAGTCTGTGCAGATGAGCAAAAAGCAACAAAAGGTTAAAGTTGAAAAGAAAATTAGAACTAAAAGCAGCAGAAAGACCTGATGGTGATGTTGACTATAATAATTCACCAGGGGAGCTGAAAGGACATAGAGAAATATTTGACAGAAAAAAAAAAATCAGTGAACATAAGGCAAGAGTATTCTAAATGCTAAGCAACAGCTATGTTTATGTATATAACTGTAATTGAACCATACTCTGATGACAGAGTAGCATTCAAATAAAATTAGCCAGCAGTTGTAGTGATAGACTAGACTAGAACTTGCAATGTTGATATGTTCCTTGTCATAATATTTATTCAGAAAACATAGAGGTAATGCAGATATAGTGATATAAATATTTCATTTATATCAAAATTTTAAGTGTAATTTTATATTTATGCTTCTAAAAATCTCTTTCTGCTGTGGTCAAATTTAATTTCTTTCATTTCTCCCTTTTCTATAACATATGGAAGTAATATTAAGGGATCTGTGCATGATAAAGTTTTCAGTATGGAATGCTAATGGCTCTCTGTGCCTAAGCTCAGATTTTCCTCATTTTGCCTTCTTTTTCTCTTTGCTGCTTGTCAGCTTTTTCTAGATTAATTTAAATGTGAACAGATAGAAGTTCTAAACTAATATCAAACCACTGCTCCAGGGGAATTACTACAAAACTGAGTCCCAGTCCCAGCTCCTGGCAGTATAAGCTTGTACCTTTGCTCATCTTCACAGGCCTCCCTCCCATCACTCACAGGGCCTTTCATCAAACCCTCCAGTCTAACCATGAAAGTTTCAAATCATCAAATTTTATGAAATACACTATAAAATAGTGGGAACATAGTTGAGCATACTGCACATGATTCTTTATCATAAACCCAAACAGATTTATTCTGCTTGAAGCAGCATCGCAGTGCCACATTACAGCAGGAATGTATTCCCTGGGTGCAGCAGCTCCTGTGCACTGAAGGCCTAGAGCACGGTGTCCAACATGATGCAGTTCATCACTAAACACAGAGAGATCTGGGATCAAACTGTCAGAACACCATTGGAGAAAAAGGATTGAAAGAGCTGATAAAAGCCAAGAGACTCCAGCCTGTCCACTTGTCCCAGCCAAGAGGGATTTCTGTGTTGCCCAGGGCAGCTGGTTTGGGTGTCATTTACCTGCTCCTCTTCGGAGAGTGTTCACAGCAACGGAATTATTTCTCCTCAAGTGTCACTTTGTCCAGGAATACAGGTAAAATTTGTAAACCTGTAAGTTCATGCAAAAAGGACTTGCCAGCTGTGTAAACCTGTATATAGGTATGTAGTACTTGCATGAGTTGTTGGACAGAAGCGTGAATGAGTGGAAAATTAAATGGAAAATTCTTTCCTGAAAGTCTATCACATGAATGCAAAAAGGAATGAGGAGGAGCCTATGCACAATTAAATTTGCTACTTATTATCATTTAAAATGCCACAAAATCACTACTTTTAAAAAGTTCCTGGAGTTTTATGGTAAGCAGCCACTTAGCAAGGAAAAGATTAGTATTGCTGGCAGTTTACTCTTTCACTGTTGCTTTATGTTCCTGTCCCTCCTCTTTCTCCTTCCATCACTTTTATGGACTCAGGTGTTTTTTACCCTGACATAGCTCAGCTTTACCACTGTGTGTGAATCTCATGATACTCAGAAAAGTAAATAGTGCTGGTTTGTACCAAACATCTGTAGCCAATGACATTTCTGATAAGACAAGTTCTTCACCAATTTTGCTTCAATTTTCTGTCCCTGATATAGTGAAAGAATACAATACATCAAGAAACAAGTGGGAGATGAGAAAATAAAAGGAAAGGGAAAATTGGTGGAGAGCAGTAGCAGAAGTTTTACACACTTGTGCAGTTGTAGAAGAGAAAAAGAAATATTACCAAGCAGCGAGAATGACACAGGATGAGTTTTCCATGG
Organism: Anomalospiza imberbis; assembly: GCF_031753505.1. NCBI lineage: Eukaryota > Metazoa > Chordata > Aves > Passeriformes > Viduidae > Anomalospiza > Anomalospiza imberbis. The sequence goes on from NC_089689.1 coordinate 11,488,025, forward strand.
GGATGTTGCATAGCAGAACACATAATAATTTACCTCATCAAGGCTCATTTCTTTAGTGAGAACTTGCAGAAGTTTCTTGAGCAGAAGAAAATAGAGGCAAATGTGACTCATGGCCCCCAGGCATGACTCCATTCCACCATTTATATATGGGGTTAAAGGAAGCAGTGTACATTCTCTTAATTATCAATCTGGGAGCAAGGGCTCATAATGAGGCTGTCAACAGTCTGCAGAATCTTACACTCTACTCCAGGCATATGGCCAGCAGAGTGGACCCACTCACTGGGAAAGCAAATTTCTTTCTGTCCAAAGGTTTTCACTGTTTTCATGAATTGATACATCCTGCTCACATTGTCTTCTGTCAAAATACGTGTTGGAAATGTTCTGTGACCCCTTTATCATCATTTCCAGACCCTTTGGAATTCTCAGCAGTTCATGTAAATGAACGAGTAAAAATCCAACAGGTCGCATCACCTGTAGTGGTGTTAGGGCTATTTGAGTGGGTTTTGATTTTGCTGGGCAGGAAGGAGACAAAGTGTATGATTGTTTTCTGAAGAGATTTTCCATCTAGAGGTGAGTGAGAAGTCATGGACAAGTGTTAGGAAAGTTTATGCTGAAATTTTCTGTTTTATATGAACGTTCTTCTTATTTCTTCTGCTGTAGGCACCTCTGTTCTTCAGGATTACAGAAAACTGGGCTGGCTGGACTAAAGCAGTGTTCCAAAAGGTCACCTGGGCAGGAGTTGCACTGTCCCCTGACTTTTCATGTTGCTCTGTACCTTTGCAAATGAGGACTATATCTTTTCCACTGTCTTCTAACTTCTCAGGTATGGCCTTCCTCTGCATGTGCAAACTGCAGCTATCTGTGAAATACAGGAACAACTTTTACCCACTGAAGCCCCCTGTCTCAGTCTCTCACACATGTCATTTCTATATCAGCAGCATGAAGGCTCAGAGGCAGCCTTCCACAAGCAGGAAGTGTGGTTCATCAAAGCTTGAAAAGCTGCAGCTCTTTGACCCTGTGTGTCAGATACTGGACACTGACATAGTCTGGGCCTCATAATCTAGGGAAATTAGAGATGAGTGTTCACGTGATTCCTTCTTTGAAACTGGTGTTCCACAACGTGGCCTGGAAGTACAACTCTATCCCTTAGCACCTCATGACTAGAGATGCATCTTTAAATGCTGCCTGTTGTTTGGATCTGGGTCTGCATGGCTGGTTCTAGTGTGTTAAGATATAAGTCTGTCGAAGGACAGGAAGGGAAGTAATTTCAGTGATTTATTTAGGGCTGGTGTCAGGCACTGACACTGTTTATAGTGACACCTACAGCAATTGCGTTGTCAGACTTCGGCTTCTTCAGCTGAGATCATTTAAAAATCTGTAGAACTGATGTAATCTCTGGTATTAAACAGTAGTTCCTCTTAACGCACTGGAAGGTATGCTCATACTTTGGAAAGGAAACGTTTATCTTCTGAGAACTTGTCAATAAGGCAGTGTGTGGAAAGAGCACAACATGCAACCTGCTTCATTAAAAGCTGAAGCAAAGACTGTGAGGACAGATCAAGAGTTCAGTCAAACTGTCTCTGATAGACTTATTTCTCCAGCAATCTCTGGCTAATGGAGTTGCTAAGATAGACTCGGGTGTTTAGTAGCATTTGGTGATTTTTTTCTTCAAATAGTGCTATTCAAAAAACCCCCACCAAACTAAACTAATTCCTTCTTTGTTACTCAAGAATATTGTACAGCAGGGAACAATTTGCTTATGTGTTCTGTGTGATAAGTACTTTCAGTAGTTTTATATTTGTTTCTTAGCTATATAATTGTATGTTCCCTATTATTTTGTTGTAAAAGTAAAATAGTTGTCTATCATTGTTCTGCTCAAATAATTTTTTTAATTGTTTTTATCATATTTTACTTGGGGCATCTCTTTTACAAATTAAAATATCATGTCTTATTTAATCTCTTTCTTCACAGAAGATGATCTATTAGATCTAATTATAATTTTCAATCTTCATTAATTCTTCTTAATTCTGCTGTATCTTTTTTTTAAGGTGAAAAAAACAAGCATGCATGCAATATTCAAGGTACAGGTAAACCAAGGGATGATGCAGTGACACCAGTGGTAATTTCTGACAAGCTCTTTGATTCTATTTTATCAATTCATAATCATCTTCTTCATCATCCCTTTTTTAAAGATAAACTTTTTATTGTCTGCCCACAAAAACATTAAGATTTCTTTTCTGAGTACTGGCTAATTTAGATGCCATTGGTGTATCCATGTGGTTAAAATTGGTTTTCTTCTAGACACATCACTTTGAATTTTTTGATGCTGAATTTTATCTGCCACTCTTATCTTTCAGTCACTCTGTATCATAAGATCCTTTTGAGCCTTTTGCAGATATTGTCTTTAGTACATTGAATAATTTGATCACATCAGCAAATTTCATCCTGTCACTGCAGAGGCTCTTTTTGGATCATTAATAAATAACTTGAGGCACACCATTTCTCTTGCAGATACTTGTAGATCTCCACAGCTAACCCCCTCCAACCACTGTGAAAAGTGATTTTCATTTTCAGTTACATATTATTTTGAGAATTTTTCCTTTTACCATAGGAGAATTTATGGTTCTCCAATGGTAAAAAGATATTTTGAGATATTGATCTATCTCAAAAATTCCTACTAAAATTCCTGCCTGGCATCACACTTTGGTATCAGTGGTGCTGGTTCTGCTGAGAGCACAGATGATCCATAAATGCATATTTAGGACCCTGTAGACAGTTTGTTCTACACTGCCTAGGTGCATGTTTGTGTTCATTTGTTCAACACCTGGAACTTATTATGTGATAAATATAAATATTGCACCACAGGCTGGAGACAGTACATATTTTAGGTGAAACCTGACAATGGTTACTTTGTGAAATCTATCTGCCCTCATTGAAAGCAGTATACTGGAAGTTACAGATTATTTTAGAGATGATAAAGATGAAACAAAAGTACAAAGGTCACAAAATGAATATCACTGTTCATTTTACAGCCTTTTTTTGATACTTGATGAAAATGTACTCTCTGAGTGTGGCATATCCAGTCCAGTCCTGTTGACCCAGCACACCTGAGGAAATAACAAACACAAACAACCCATGACTTTTCCTCAGTTCACTCGAAGGACCACAGTGTAATCCTAAAAGGCAGCATTAACCAAGAAACACAGGACAGCTCTGAGCTCAGGAAACATACTAAATCATTCTTCTTCCAAAAACTACATCTAGTACTGTCTAAGTCTCTTTGCAATTATTTTATTTTAAATTGCATCATATCTTTTGGTAACTGTTACTTTGCGGTGAGTCTCATTCTGTAGACATAAAAGGATGCAGTTGATAGGGATGCATAAAAATTGTTGAAATCAGATGGGTTTATTCAGAATATATACTCATGCACACTCAGATATTCTGCTGGCATACGTTTATGCTAGCAGAAATAAAATGAACTACAAATGTTTCCAAAGCACAAAAAGTTTAAGTGATAAAATGAAATGTGACTGTAATTTGGTAATAAATAACTCTAATATCACTGTAAAATATAAGAAGTAAAACTATCAAATAGCCTGTAGACTTTATCTATAAAACAGAAAGCTGAGTATATTGTCTTATTTATTTTCATCTTCTAACCTGTCAGGAGAGCATGATGGCCTTTCAAAGATGTAGTTCTTGAATAAGAGTCAATATAAACCAAACTGTGTGGGATTATATATTTTTAGCTAAATGGATGCAATATGACACAGATCATTAACTCTAAACACCTCATCCATTCATCTTTACAGCATATTGAGGTTGCTGGATGAGAAATGCTATTGAAGGCACAGACCATTTTTAACATTGATAGAATAGTCAAATAAGTAAAAAATATTAAGTCCTTGTGGATTTGCATGATTTTTTAGTTTAAATAACATTTGCTACATATACCCCTTCTCACAAATGTTTACTGTATATCACCCTGAAATGTAAAATGGGGATTCATTTACTTTGAAGTGATGAAAAAAACAGAGTGGAGTGTTGTTTTATTTTACTGGTGTGTTATACATTACATTGTTCTTTTTTATCCTTCCACAAAGATGACTCCTGTAATACAAGGAAACAGTTCTCTAGATGTAACTATCTTCACCTAATCATGGTAAGTTACAGTGTGTCATTGCTGTTACCTACAATTCATATTTAGATAAATCTCACAACCTTCCAAGGCAAGGAAAGCCCATATTTATAGGCTTCTGAGGCCATATTTCTATTTCACAGATAAAAAATTATTTGGTAGCAGAAAACATCCCAGAACTTTAAAATATAGATTTGCAACATGGTATATTGTTAAAATTTAGTGCAGCTTTTACACGTAAGTACTTCATGGCTGTATTTTATAATGAAAAGCAGAATCTACATTTACACATTACCCTGTGGACTTTATACTCTCTGTACCAATTTATTCAGATTTCTTGTCTGGACTATAAAAGCATTTTTTCCTCTCTGACTAAGGTTAAATAAATGAAAGGTTAGATTCTGCTATTAAGGTCAAGGAAATAATACAAAATTTGACTAAATGAAAACAAGGAGAAAAGCTGTAAGTTGTGTTCTTTTTTACTAATAACCCACTAGGATGCAGTCTCACAAAGAGATCACAGTCAAAAATGATTCATGGAGAAAAAATAGCAGCTGTTATGTCTGGAGTTTATTGGAAAACTAACAGCTGGATTTGAAATCAATGTTATTATTATTGAGGTTACATTATAAGGATCATTTCCAGCAATGGAACTGACAGTTCCCCAGCACTACTGCAGAGAACAACAATTGATCCAAAATATGTACAATTATTGGCTCTCCAATTGTTCCCAATAAAATACTTCTTATAACCAGGTGGAGATTTCCTTTGAAACCCTTTGAATACTAGCAGTTATTGTCTACAGTTATTTCTGGATGCATGCTTTGTAGTCCAAACATTGGTATAACTATTTCAAATATCAATGATATCTGGGAATGCTAGTTGAATGTTAATGATTCATAATAAATTAAATTTGTTACTGTAATATATTTGTGCTAATATTTTCTTTTTTCAAGGCAAAGATTGAAAACCCAACTCCTCTTGGTATGGAATTTAGGTGTAGAATCTGTCTCTATTTACCCAATACCATTGCCACTTGACAAATCTTGACCTATTAGTATCAGATTTAGCTCCTTGGCCTTTGTTCCCCTTCTCTTCCCTCAGCATGACACCGGCATTTATGTTTTTGGTGAGAAGCTTTTCTGCTCTTTATTTTTCTATGATTTGTGCTAAAAACTTGTGGGAACTTATTTCCTGTATTTCTTCTCTTTATGCTTCCTCACAGCTAACACTGAACTACCTGAATGATAGGAGAGGGCTTGGTTGATAGACCTAACAGACCAGGCCCATCTTCTGTCTGTAGGTAATGTCAGCAATGTGTTAAAGGGTGGGAAGAATGCCAGGAGTAAGAGATGGAAGATGGTATGAGGAATAGAATAGGAGAGCAAGAAGATCTTTGTTTGTTTAAAATCCACAAAATTTCAGTGTCTTGCAGACAGATCAGTTTATCCAAAAGGACAGTAAGTACTGACAGATTAGTAGGAGCAAGTTTTCCTAGATGTAGTACTTTAGGCTGTCACCCAATGCACCTTGAACATCTAGCTCATCATGCCGTACAGAACAAGAATCCATGAAATTCAGTTGTGTGTGAAGAAGGCATGATGCATAGAAACTGAAATTAGAACCTGTTGTAAAATTATGGATGCCTGTATAAACCTGCTTCATTTCTCTTCAAGCTGCATGTAACTTCAGTTATCTTTTACACCATTAGCATTCTTTTACATTATTATCTTTTACACTATAAAACACTGTTTAAAAGAGCAAGCAATACATATGTGTTAAACTCCAATGCAAATGTTCAAACATCCAAAATGGCAGAATTAGACTTTCTGGGTTTTGTCCAGGTGCTTGGATGTTCCTTTGTCCATCATTTGTTGTTCATATTAGACAACATTAAGTCTTATCAGAGCAGACTTTGCTATGCTTTGCATAATCAAGGATGCTTTTAAGTTTGTATCCCTGAAACAGAAGAACCCCAAGTACATCTCATTTGTACAAAACCTCTAAAAGCTAAATACAATTTAAATCTGGGACAGCAATAATTAAAATAACTGCATGAGGCTTTTTCAGAGTTGGTTTGTGATTTTTGTATTACCTTTTGTCTCTCATGTTTACAGGCTGTATATTTGCAAGTGAAATTCCTCTTTAATTTGGTCTTTGCTTTTCAAAGAACCTATTGGATTTCCCTTCTGTAAGGATTTAATAATAACAGTAAGAGTGAAGGTTAGGATTACAAAAATGCCTTTTCTGCCCTCAAAGAATCTTTTCCCAATGGCAGATGAGGAAATAATCATTGCACCTAATGGCAGAGAACAGGTAAATCTTCAAACCCTGTGGCTCTATTGTATTCCTTCATATCATCCCCTACTAATATTTAATCCTTTCAAAAATCCTTTGGCTGGCTCTTTCTTCTCCTCTGAGCTTCATTTTCCTAAATCTTCCCATGCCTTTTGATACAGTTAAGAAGATTAGACAGACTTAAGAGGAAAATTTCTTTCTTTCTTTCTTTCTCTTTTTTCTAAACACATGAAGACTTCAGGGTGTCTCTTAAAAACAAGCTATTTTGTGAATTACAGTGATTGTGTCAGCAGTCTGTACAGCCATGTGGCACTTAACCCCTAATGCAGTGTCCCTTTATCTGAAGAAGAGATTCCCTTGAGCTCGTGGCTTGGGACCAGGCCCTTTCCATCCATCACTCCCCACATTTCCTCATTTCTTAATTAACTGAAAGAGAAATGGTCCAAGCACCAGTGCCATGAAATGCTGACTTTCCACCAAAGATACATAAAAAAAAAATCTGTTCAATTCTCCATCCCATCTGAGGTGAACACTACCAACGGTGGTGTTTGTAGCACATCAAAAAATGTGCTGTCTTTTTCACAGAGGGTGACCATGAGGCTCTGGGGCTGGCCTAAGCTTGTGACACACCAAGATCTTCTCCCAAGAGAGCTGCTGGCTACCTCTTCATCATATGCAGAAAACTGTCTGGGCAACAACTACAAGAAAGAAGAGGAGCTTAAAACGCCTAATTCCCTTGATTTTGCCTCTGGGCTACAGCAGCTTGAGCAATGAATGCAGCCATCCTCGGTGGCTGCATTTGGCACTGGGCTAGGCTGGGAGGAGCTGCAGCAGGCTCTCTCTAGAAGCCTTTCAATTACAGCTTCTGAAAACTGCTGTTCCCCACGTGTGCTGCATGTTTTGCTGAGTTTTCCCATGCCCTGTATATTTCTGTGACACAAGAAACCGAGGCAATTATAACTTCAGAAAAAAATCTGTTTTACAGCACAGAATGGTGGAAGAAAAACTGGTAGGAGGCAAAGGCATGTCATTTAAATATTGCAGTTTGCAGTTCAGCCCAAATTTCAGTCTGACCTTGGCCAAACCCACTTACTTTACTTTTTGTCTTCAGAGAAGAATAGAATGTCCCAAAGGTAATCTGCAGATGAAATCTATTAAGGACTATGAGACATTCTTATGCAAATAAAAGCCCTAAAAGTGTTTAGCTAGGCAATGTGGTTCCAGTAAATATTAATGGAAAAGATTTCCCTAAGTTTTTATTATGCTTTACCCATAATCAGACTCCAAAGTATAGAGAAAGCAGATGTTTGCCTGTTCACAAATTTTTTATTCTTGTGGTTTCCAATATCCCACAGAAAGTCTGAGTTAATGTTTATGTATAACTGGTTCTATAGGATAGTAATGCTTAGCAAATTTTCTTGTATTCTCATATTAATCCTGATAATGTAACTGTAAGCCTGTTGCCAGAAATTTCTAAGTGGTGCGGGCAGCCTAGCTCCCCAAAATTAAATAAATTAAATTTGTTACTGTAGTATATTTGTGGCGATATTAAATTGATGTGATTTAAACCCATTAAAAAAGGTTGGATTTTCAGTATGTGTAGCACCCACGGCTGCCACTAAATTAAACTTCATTAACTTATCAAAAGACACAGTGGGAATATCAGCACCAGCAGTAGAACTAGAGGATTCCTGCCAGCCAATACAGCATTCACACTGTCCAGCTCTATTATAGAGAAGCCTGTTAGCAGGAAATGTTCTGCATACAGTGAAGATCTTCAGCATAAATAATGAAGAGAAAAATGGGATTTTGGGTTGGCTGAAGTCAGTAGCTACGTTGATCACAATTCAGCTAGGCCTTTGTTTAACCCTTTAGGATTGGTTCCCCTGTGCAGTAAGCATTTACCTGCCCCTTATCAGTAAATAGTCTGTACAGGGACTATTTAAATTGCTAGAAAAAGATTCTTAAATAGCTAAAATGACATGAAATAACCTTAGAATGGAATCAGGCCCTTTAAAGATGATTTGAGGGAATAAAGCAAAGATAGTGTTGCTCCCTATGGAAAGTTATTGGTTAAAGTATTTATATGCTTACTACAGGAGAGCATTCCTGCAATTTCCAGAAGCAAAGATGTAGTAGCAGTAAAATTTAAAAAGGAAGGATACTAAGCAATAATGTACAGTAGTAACAGGAAAAGATATCTCTAAAATGCCACAGGATGATGGTAATCAAAAAGTTTAAAAAAAATAAGTGGAAGCATTTTTATTTTTTCAGTGTGTAAAGAGTGAGAAATTAATTTAGGATGACCTGAACATATTTTGCAAAAGCCAGTCCTGTTGGAGTGGAATACAGATGATTCAAGACTGCTACTCATATTTGTAATATTCAAGCTGATGAGAAGTTGTCAACAGTGTACACACTATTGGAATATCTTTAATGAGGGTCCAATATTCTAAGATTAAATTTAAAGAAGGTTCAGACATTGTGGTTTTGTTTTAATAATGCTAATCACAGATCTTTTGAACAAATGTGATTAGTTAGACTACATGTTACATGTTTAAATCACCACAACTCCTCTATTTCACAGTAACTAAGAGCTCTGGGCAATAATAAAACATGAGTAATGACTCTTTCTAGAGCAAGAGGTAGAAATGCTCAGTGTTTATGAGCAAATTGTGACTGGGGAAGTGAAAAAGCAGTAATTGTTCTGCATTAAGTAAACAAAGGAAACTATCATATACTAATGCACTCTCCATTTTATTACATCTTAGTCAGAAATTCTAATCAGCTGTGACACGAACTGAATGAATTGGCAGCACCCAAAGGTGCTGCTTATTAATTTATCGTAACAAATAGTGATGGTGTGTCAAAGAAAGTTATGTCACTTCATGTGTTCTCTTTGTTTTATAATACCAGCAGTGAAAATGGGTTGTTCACATTTTCTTTTCAAAGTTAGAAATGTTAAGCTCTCCATGTGCTATCTGGTTTTATGTTTCCCTCCCTTTTCACTATAATTTGGATTAATCACAGGGCAACCATGACGGCAGACAAAAGTAGACACCCAGAAACCCTGGGAAATTCTGTTTCCATACCCTTTGCTTCTGCACTGAGATAGTTAAACTCTGATTTATATAACATTAGTGCTTGGAATCCACACCAGGGTTTGCTTTTCAAGGGGAGATTGCATATATGTATGTCGATGATCGTTTAATATGTATTGTGTGTACAAATGCATGTCTATACATCCACACATGCATAAGGTAAGAAACTATTCTGACAGCTAAGGAAACACCATTTATAAGGATAAAAAGAAAGGAATCCTCTGTCTTCATCCCTGAGGACTAAAACATGAAATCTTAAGTAAGTTGTCCAGAGCCTGAAAGTAATGTAGTGTCCCCAACAGGAATGTAACTTGGATCTCATTCACTCCTAGCCTCAACTGTTTCAGCCTAATTTTCCTCTCCAGTAATATTTCTAATCTGTACCTCCAGCCTCATGTGTCAGTGGTACCTTAACTTTTGATAAAAGTCCCTTTGAAGTCAAATATCCAAATTCAGAGTTGAGAGAAGGAAAAGCAATTTTACTGGGTTTGACTGTATTGAACTGATACTGGTTCGCTGATTAAAAGTTACACAACTGAATGACCACTTTAGTGTCTATTTTTGACACTTTTCAAGTGTAAACTTTGAATCACTGCATTTTTATTAAATGGCAATGAAATTTCATCCTGAATAGATGAGATCTTTCTGACAAAGATGAAATACAGGGAAAAAATATGCACATGTGTATAATGTGAATATCATTGCCTTGAATTTTCCAAACAAAATCCAATTTGCTGCCACATGCAAAAATTAATTTGTAATACTGTCCACATAACGAGTCAGAGAAAGCATTATATTAGCTGGATTGCCATTTTCAGAGATTGTCACAGGACATTTCTGCAATGAACACAATTCAAAAAGTAGTTGGGAAAGATATGTGTGAATATCCGCTTTTTTCATGATATAAACTCATTGATGTTATTATATGGTGTCCAATGTTCATTATAACAGCAGCTAAGGATTTGAAAATAACCACAATACTCAACAATGTATACAAGCATGCACAATCTACTGATTTGCAAAAGCAAGTTCCAGGGGATTGCATCTGTGAGCCTGCAGAATGTTCACATTGGCACCAAAATCCTTCCACAGACCCTGAATTAAGAGCCAGAACCTCTCTGTTTTCCTAAATTGAGCTTCTGCTTCCTGCTCTATCAACAGTGGGAAGCAGTGGTATCCCTGGGCAGTGATGCTTCATCAGACATCTTCTTTTCAGGTCAACCTTCTATAACTTCAGTTGAAAGTAAGAAGGATTTTCCCAGTCAAACCAAAGTGAGTCTCTACTGACAGGTTATATCACAAAATCACAGAATATGTTGAGTTGGAAGAGACCCACAAGAATCATTGAGACCATCTCCTGGTCCCGCACAGGACCATCCCCAAGGATCACACCATTTTCCTGAGAGTGTTGTTCAAATGCTTCTTGAACTCTGTTGGGCTGGTGCTGTGACCACTGCCCTGGGGAGCCTGTTCCAGTGCCCAGCCACCCTCTGGGTGAACAGCCTGTTCCTGACATTTAACCTAAGCCTGCCCTGATACAAATTCAGGCCATTCCCTCGGGTCCTGCCAGTGTCACCCCAGAGAAGTGCCTGCCCCTCCTCTTCCCCTCACAGGGAAGCTGTAACTGCAGCGAGGCCTCCCCTCAGCCTTGGCTGAGCAGACCAAGTGCCCCGAGCCACTCCTCATGGCTTCCCCTCAGGGCCCTCCACCATCCTCGCGCCTCCTTTGGGCGCTCTCTGCCAGCTCAAAGTCTGTTTTATATTACAGTGCCCAAAGCTGCCCCGAGCAGCACTCGAGGCGAGGCTGTCCCAGTGCAGAGCAGAGCAGGACAATCCCCTCCCTTGCCCGGCTGTGCTGGCCCCGATGTCCCCAGGACAGGGATGTCCCTCCTGGCTGCCAGGGCACTGCTGGCTCGTGTCCAGCTTGCCACTGACCAGGACCCCCAGGGCCCTTTCCGTGGCACTGCTCTCCAGCCTCTCGTTCCCCAGTCTGTCTGTACGTCCAGGGTTGCTCCATTCCAGGTGCAGGACCTGGCACTTGCCCTTGTTGAATTCCATGCAGTTGGTTATTGTCCACCTCTTTAATTTGTTGAGGTCTCTGTGTAGGGGCTCCCTGGGTATCAGTGTGCCACTATACAAAGGCATTATCAGGAAAACTAATCCAGTGAATGACAAGGAAGTATTTGTTCCCAGAACACCTAGGTACTTCTGAAAATTCTATGCTTAATATGCAAATGGCTACATATATATTATTTAAAAAACTGTTGATACACCCTTATAGCAAAATCCTAAAACTAGCATAAATGAGCTCATTTTATAGTTACTTTGCATTTGTACCTGATTTATGCATTCCTTTATTAGAATTTCTATTCTGTCAGTAAAAGAGAACATGAATGCTTCAGAATAAAATGGAACACACGTTTAGTTACCTTAGCCTTGTTTTGTAGAATGATTAGAATATTTTTTAAACCCACAATAGCACAGGCAAAACTGTTAACTCAGTCTTTATTAACTCACCTAAAAGGGCAGTAACTCCAAGTAGCCCTGTATGTCCAGAGCTACCCAGCTTGAAAGTTCCCATTAATTTCTTTACATTTTAGGATTAAGAATATGAATACAGTCTGTCTGAGATAAATTAATCTGGTGTGAGGAAAGAGAACATTCTTTAATTGCAATTTAATTAATTGCATTTATGCTTTTAGACATGGAAATTATTGATGCTTAAGATGAAATCTGAGAATTAATAAGACCTGAAGTATTTTGCTGTATTTATTATTTCTGACAATTCATCATTTTTTCAACTATGAAAACTTAAATTTGCTTCCATGAATCTTCATCTATCTAATTAGATCATAAATCTTTCAAGGTGTATATACTTGAGCTGTAGATCTCGGTCACCCTGGAAATATATTTTATTTTTGTGGATAGTTTATATTCATGGAAAGTCACAAAATTCATATTTTATATGATCTTACATAGATTTTGCATCCACAAAATAAAGTGGTTTTTTGGGGGGTTTTTATCCTGCTTAGTGTGACAATGGTAGCTCATGCTACAGTTTCCCTGTGACAGTTTGACTGTACAGCTGTTATTAATGTGGAGTGTGTTTAAACTGGGTGTCTTACTAATTTAAGGTTTAAGATTGAATTAAACCTTAAATTAAATTCTTTAGAAAATTGTCAGCATCTAAATATAAATAAGAATATATAAGCTCCAAAGAAATTGGTGCCATTAATATCTCTTATTTATATTAAAATAGATATGCATGGATGTGTTCAGAGCTTTCTTGGTATTGTTTCAATCTTTAGCTCTTGTACCTTCAGATGCATTTTTAGGTCAAAAAACTGCACCGTTTTTCCAAGAAAACTTGATCAGATTCCTCGAGTTTAACAGGAAAGATTGGGATAAATAAAACAGGGGGGAAAACTTTTAGCAAATATACCTATGGCTACTGGCATTTGTGCCTCTTAATGGCATGTTTTGAAGCAGCTGCTTGTTTATTTTTTATATGCTCACATACCTACACACACAGAGGTTTGTAGCTTTAACAAAAATAAGATTGTTAGTACAGCAAGTGTTCAGAGTTGCAGCAAAAAATGGGTAACTGAATTGGGAATTAGGGAAAAGAGAAAGCAAGGTTTGAGAAGGAGGTGAATGCAGTGTCAGCAACTGATGTGAGAGCTGTTCTGTTTTAATGTTATGAGACAGCATGACTGTATTAGGAATTAGATGACTGATTCTGTATTTCAATTTTAATTGAGTTTTCAATATATTAATTCTGTGGACATGTGTCTGAGTTTAATAACCTTCAAATACATGTTCAGATTGAATGACCAAGTCAATTATTCATCAGAAATGCTTATTAGGATCATGTTGGAAGCATACAAATAGCAAAGGAAACAAACTCATGAATATGCCACTTGTTTCCAAATTAATTTCTCTCAACCTTGGCAGCATGGTTTTTGTTAAATAATTATTCCTATATTTGAGGCATTCTTGTAGTACTACAATAAATGAAAGTTGCAGCGTACCATGCATTTGCTGAATAAATGAGCTTACAATTGTAATGCCATTTGAGTCAGTGCTGTGTTCTCAAATGTGGCAAATGTTGCTTATTTGGACAGTGAACAGTGGAACCTTCCTGCAATTGTGTTAAAGTGGCTCAGTATGTTGTGCTTTCTCCCAGGCAGTATTTATCAGAATTAGCTAGGTAATTCTGGTAAATAGGAGAAACCATCTATATATTGTTGGACAGCCATTGTCAAAAGACCAAGTTTTTTTTTTCCTGGAACAACTTGAAAACTCAAGTAACATCTAGATCCTTTTTTTTTTTTTTTTTTTAGGTATTGAGCAGACATGGTTCCTTTTGCACTAAACCTTGAAATGCACTACTTCTTAAATAGTTTGCTTTGTTATCTTTCACCTCTTTAATGAGCAACAAGGTAAGACATTTTGTGGACAGAAAAGAAAGCAAAAGCAAGTTTCCCTTTTTTGTGCATGTGCCTTTGTCAGCCACATGAAAGCAAACTGTGCAACATTCAGAAGCATAAATTTTTGCAATGGGTTATTTAGCAAATGCTGTCATTGAGAAAGAAATATTTTGATCTTAATGTGTTTCTTTAATGCACTTAATCTGCATGTCATGAGAACACTTTGGCCTTCACCCCTTCCCTCTACCTTATTAATCTTCTAGCCTTTTTATCTCATCCCTCTCACTGAATAATGCCATCAACTCAAAAACCAAAGGATGACACCAAAGAGAAACAAAGAACCATTATTGAATAAGATTAATGTAGTGCCACTTCTGCTAATTCTAATTTACTTAGAGTTTAGTGAGGATTATTCTGTCACATCATCCATCACAGACAGACGTTAGGGTGGGAGTGAAGTAAGCAATTAAAAACATGTTCTCCATTTCAGGTGTTTTGTGAATTCTTATTCAGTTAGGTTCCATTGACTGTTCTCTTTTTCTGACAAGTATAAAATCATTTGTCAAATTTTGAGGTTAAAATTAGTGTCCCTGAAAGGGCTTGCATTGACAGCCACTGAGGATGGAGTATAAATATATTTTACTTGTAGGACAAGTGCTGCATTACAATGACTGTTGAAGTTTCCCCAGGCTGCCCCATCATCACAGGCTTCCACCTTGGCCCATGGTGTAAACTCTTACAGATAAAATCAAATATTTTGACATTTGGGTTGGTGGGCTCTCACATAGCACAGTCCACCTGCAGCACTCCTGCCTGAGGGAGCTATCAAGTGCTGTACAGGATCTCTAACAGGACTGAAATACTTTATATGCAGTAAGGACAGTCAGAGTTATGCAAGCTAAGATAATAAGTGTAATCAAATTTCATACTCCAAGGAATACACTGATTGCCTCAGGGATCAGAAAAAATTTAGCTCCATATCTTCAGCTTTTGTGCTGCTTCATGCAAGCAGAGCAGCTGTCACAGGACAGAAAGTCCTCTAAGGCACCAGATATTGTCCACTTTTTCAGGCAGGGTACCAAAATGTATAGAACAGTAGTTCAACAAACTAAAACCTATAGAAGAGAATCTTTGATACTATTCAAAAAATGACTATTCAGGGTGAGAGGTTTTCCACACAAGAGAAGTTTAAATTTGAGAATAATTTACTTCAGATTCTAGTTTGTCTTTGATTTGTATCATGTCATAATCCTAAATACTTCAATTCCAATCTCCTTGTTAATATTTCTGCATGGAAATATGTGTGTTAAGTTGTTGGCATCAATCTGTGCCAAGTCCTGTGTCATGCAAACCCTGCAGCACACTACCTAAATTGGGGAGCTTAAGTGCTTTACACCAGCTTAACATTTTCTCCTTAATTATTGAATTCCTTTGTTTCTCAATTTGTGAGATAGAAGAATTCTGTGGGTACTTTTAAGGAGGCTCTAGACTCAAGTGTGGCCTGAGGCCTCTTCGAATGATGAGGGGCAGTAATTTCCCTGGGGGAGGGTGGGGGTTTAGGTCTGCATCTGCCTGATTGGGTTTTGGGGCTGTGCTGGTCTGTTTTATGTTGATATCCTGAAGCATGAAATTTTCTGAAAGGCTTTGCAGTTGCTTCCTAATATGCTTTTTCTCTTAAAAAAAAGCCCTAGCCTAGCTTCATTTGTTTGTCTGTAAAAGCATTTGGGTTTAAGTGGTGAGCTCTAGAGATGAGATGCAGTATTAGCTGGGGATTTTGGCCTACAAGATAACTTGGTTAAGTCAGTGACATTGTACCAGCATATAGGTAGTTATTGTCATGTCATGTCTTGTGCAACAACAGTGTTTTGCATTTTTACTTAATTTAAATATCGGTCTTTGCTTTGTTAATTCTAAAAGAAGATGCACACACTAGTAAGAGCATTTGTAGAGGTGCAGGTAAAGTCCTTGAAAGATGGGCAGGTGGAAAGCTCGCTCTGGGAGATGATATTCAGGGCTCAGGGAAACTGGGGCAGCCTGTGGACAGATGAGGGACGAGAGGATTGTCATTGCTGCCTGGTAGCTGTTGGCAGAAGTGAGGATGGAAGTGTTGCAACTGTGTGCTTGGTGTGACTGTCACAGCAGCTTCAGTCAGGAAAGGTGTCCTGGTAATGGAAATAAATTGTGTGCTGTGGATTTGCAGAGGAAAACGGTGGTAGAAGGACAGAGAATAAGATGTTAACTGCACTGGACTGGGAACTGTAACTTAGATATTGAGCTGAAGTGAAAAAGGCAGAAGTAAAATTAGCTGACTTACAAAAGGAAATGTAGAGTACTGAAAGTGAAAAGCAAGGAGACTGCCTGTCTATAGAATACGGTAACTTAATGGAAATGCAGCTTTCCTGGCTGTGGCCCTGTAGCTACCCATCTGAATATCTAAAGAGCAATACATCAGGAGAAAAAAGGCAGCTCTTCCCTGTTCTTTGCTAGGAGAGCTGTATCCTGCAGGTCTGAAAACATTCTCCAAAAGATAAATAAGACTGGACTAATTTTAAGTATTAATATTAATAATGCTGTCTTGGACTTCAAGGGTAGCTTTGTCACTGATTTTATTATCACAGTACAAAATGGCAGCATGCAGAAAGATTGCTTCCAGTGCTTTTTGTCAGAGCTCCCTGTGCCTTTCATGAGTCACTTGACAGGTCTGGGATGTTAGCTGCCACAATTACATTTGTTGTTTAGACTATTCAGGTGTGACTGGGGAAACAGAAGAGTTTGCTGGCACAGCTTCTTTCATGGTGGTTGCACCTTATGCTGGTTGGACTGCCTTAGATCTGCTGTTAAAATCAGCATCTTCTGCTTTGTACTTCACAGCTTCTGTGCTGAGAATCAAATCACCTGGATGGCTGCTGCTGGTTTAAGAGCATAATTGAGTAGTCTTAGCAGCATCTTAGCAGCTGCTCCAAGAGGCTTTAACCTCCGTGTATACACATTTCCCGGGATTTTGTTTTACAAAGAGAGGGATTATTGTCATATTCATTGTAATCACTCTTAAGTACTGTAGGCCTGATTCCTGGCTGCCTTGTACCTTCTGCAGTCATTTACAGCTGTGTAAAAGGACTATAATATGTGATGCCACTAGAATGGCTGTGGTACTATTACATTTGCAGAGATTGATTGTACATTGCATATAGCAATGAAGAACCAGGGCATGTGCAGAATGAGTAGAAAGTCTGTGTATTAAGGTATTTCTGAGGTGTAAGTGAATGCATGACAGAGAAATGCTGTAGAAAGAGAAAAGAAGACAGTGGAGACTTTATATTGTAATTCTGAATGAGGTTTCTATTCAAATCTATCTTTGTGTGCTTGGACATGCTGGGAGTTGTACTGATCTTCAAGGCAACCCTTACTCTAGACAGTGCTCTGTGCTGGGGTGTTTATTTTTAGCTGGGTTATTTTCCAGATCTTCCTCATCTCTCTGCAGTCTGCCATGCCAGGAGTGGGCCAGGTGTTTGAAACTGCTTATAGGCAGCAATGATTTTAGGCAAACATAAAGGCATATCTGATACTGGTATATGCCACCAAAATGCCTTGTCAGTTCACTTCAAAAAACCCAAAGAAAACCAAGAGGATATAGTAAACAGACTTCTGCTTGCTGTACTAAATCTTGGATTAAGTTTGCAGAACCCCAAAATGTGAGGTGGTAATGGCTGCAGTGTTTTAGAGGTAAAGTTTGGCTGCCAGGATTTCTTTGCCCTGAGAGCCAGCTTGCTCCAGACAGAGCAGAGACCAAAAAGCAGAGACACCTGGAGGTTTGGGCTGGCACCTGAACCTAAGCTGACAGGAGAGTCCTTGCCTTGTGATGGAGACAAATCTCCTTTTGCTTATGTATATCTGGCTCAGCCTGACTGTTCTAATTGTATTTCCACTCAAGCTGTAAATAGTTAGATAATTTTACAAGTGGTAGGGAAAAAAAAAGTTGCTTCATCTCTTAGGGGCAGCTTATATGTCACTGTCTGTGATTCTGATAGCACAAAATGTCTCAGTCATGAAATGTCAAATCTTAAGGATGACAAATAATCCTAAATTATATTAACATTTAATAAAGGGAAGGTGGAGAATGTATTTCAGAGCTTTAGTAGGAGTTCTACTAAATTTCCATATGAAGAAATCATTCCACTATTATTGTTGTTTGGAAGTGCCATATTTTGAAGGTTATGTTGTTGTCAAGGCAAAAGGTTCTGTATTGCATTTTCAACCAAGCCTGACTGATTAAGGGTGTTGGGAAGAATGAGTTTTCTTTCCGGAATCTTAATTAGGTTGACTTTAACTCACAACAGGAGATTCTGCCAGCTGTCAGCTACTGCTTGGATGTCCTACTAATTAAAACTCTGAGGAAGCCTATTAAAGGTGTTCAAAAAGCCAAATATCCCTTTAAAATATCTCTGGCACAGCAAAAAAAAAAGTGTATGACAGTGATATTGCAGCACAGATAACTTGTCTTTTGCTTTTCATGTTGACAAGATGCAGCTTATATTACGTGGCTGAATAGGCTCTTCATTCCAAGCCCTTATCTGTCACCTTCCTGTGAGTGGACTGAAAGGAATTTAAGGTGAAGTTTTGCTGGTTTTCAGTTTAGACATGTCTGACATTCAGATTTTCTCATGAGATGAGTATGGCTGATAGTGAAACATGTCTCTTGAGGTTTAATTTCTGAGGCAACAACTTCCTGCAGTTTGTAAATATTTTCAGTATTGGAACAGATTATGATATAATTTCTAATTACCATCATTTTTGTGCTGCAGTTCTTGTTCTTAATTAGATGCTGCAACTGGGATATATCTGTACCTGTTCCAGTGTACCTGTTTCAGAAGTGTTTAAAAAAATCCTTCTTACGTACTTCATCAATTTTCTAGACAAACAAATATCCTAAACTAGTGCCAAAAAAATTGTTTTGGTGGTATCTCTTACTCCACTGGGCACCTGGCAAAATATCTTTGAACTTTTGTAGACTGTTTGTAAAGGCAAAATGTTGTAATTATACCTGCATTTTTGTGGGAGGTTGGATTGTAAGAGAATAGAGAGAGTGCTGAAGGCAGTCTCACCCCTGAGGAGTTGCAGCTGTACTAATTACCAGAGAGCAGGAACAGCCCTGCCCTTAACAGGGCACAGCTGGGTCCAATAAGGATGGGTGCTATAAAGAGTGGGTCAGCTGGTCAAGAGGAGAGCTGGAGTTGGTGGGTGCTGCTGCGAGGAGCAAGGGTCGGGTGGCTGTGCTAGGGGCAGTAAGGGTTAGTGTGTCTGCAAGGGACAGGTGGGAGCCAGCCAGCCATACAGAAGAAAGAGAAAAGGAGTCTGTGCTGCGAGGAGCTGCCCGTGAGAACTCACAGAGAGAAGGTATGAAAGTTTTACAGTAAGATAACAAACTAATGGTGACATTTCCCATCCACTGCTGACTAGTGCCAAGCACCGATGCCAACAATTGGTGACCTGTATGGGGATGGATCCTGACACATTTTATCTTCTCAGGTGTAGATAGATAAAAATCTAGGAAGATTTTGCAGAAAGAAAGGAATTAGTACAACAGCAGGAGATTTCAGATAGCAGGGACATTGAATGGAGGGGAAAAAATATTGTTTTCTATAAGGTGATTGAGCTTCTCTTAGATTGTTGTAATTTTGTCCAGGCTTGGATTTCTAAGACAGTTGGTGGCTTCTTGCTAAGGAATTTAGGAGCTAAGAGAAAAAAATTTGTGACAGATGAGAATAACTTCAGATGAGAGGCTTTCTCAGTAGATACCTGCTAATAAAATTAACCAGCCATAATAAGTTTTGGAAGGTGGTGTGTGGGATTTCTGATTTGTGGAATAAAAAGCTTAGAGCTGCTGTCAAGATTTAAGGGAATTTGGGATTACTCAGAAGTGTGAAATGTGGGATTTCTCCAGAAAAGATGGTGCAGTTCCTTTGAACTCCAGTATGACCTTTCCCTGCTCCCTCAATCCTGCATGATGGCAGGTGCTGCTGTTCCTGTCATCCTGGCTCCTCGCAAAAGTTTAAGAGTTCTCTATTTTTCCTCTAGGCATTTAGCCCTGTGCCAGGTGTGATTTGATTGATGCTCAGGCTCTGGTTATGAACCTTACTGGTGCTCCTTTTTGCCAGCAGGGTATGTCTGGTAGCACCTGTCCAGGGGGGTGGATGTAGGGTGGGTGCATCTGGCTCAACAGGGCAGTAGCTGAAGCCATAGTCATACACTGCTTTCTTCTTGGGAGCTATCAATTCCTGCTCCTATGACACCCTTGAAAAATATGGTTTTTTTTGTAAATAATTGCCTAATGTTCATGCTCTGGTCCTCTTCAGATGTAGATACTTATTTGGGAAAAATTCTTACCTGCAATGCTGCCTTTCTTCATTTACTTATTCCATGACAGACCTGGAGTCAGTATTGTATTGACCATATTTTTCCACTGTTTGTTCAATTAATCATGATGTCATGCCAATGGTACTTATTATCTATTACGTAGCTGAAGCTTTTATATGGTGCTAAAGCAATTCTTCAAGCATTTAACAACTTAATAGGTTAATTAAAGGGTAGGTTTTATTAGTTGAATTTCAGACAGCAAGTTCCATCATATTCTTTGGGAAAAGATAACATGATTATTGAAACCTTAGTACCTAATATGCTTGAATGTGCCCATTACTGGAAAAAAGAAGGAAAGTTTTGGGGAAAAGAAAGAAATAAAACCTTCAACAAGCTTATTTGAACACTCCCAAAGGGATAGATTAATGTCAGAGCTTTCTAGGCAATATTTCAGGTTTATGCAATTCCATTCCTTGATTTAATAATAGAAGCACATTCAAGAATGAGATTATAGTTATTTTTGTTTGGTTTGGAACAAAATCTTCTTGGTGTGAGTTTCTGTATGTTTACACAGCTACATTTTTTTACTTTGAACTTCTTCCTTTTCTCTGAAAGAAATATAGCTTCTCTTGCTGCTACTATGATGAATTTCCTATTTTTTTTCTGGATTGAAAATGCACATTTATTTAATAGGCAGCTGGTTCATCTGGGCACATTTGTGCCTCGGTTGTTAAAGTTGATTAGAAAGCTATTTCTTTCTTAATCAAACTCCACAAAAAGAAAGAGTGAAATTTTTTATTTACAAAAACTTCACTCAAGAGGCAATAGATCCTTATTCATGAATTAATTGATTCTTGTCATCTGGGGATACTAAACTATTCTAACACTGTAATATGGCTTCCTGAGTCTTAGTGGTGCAGAGTTATTTTGAGGTATTGCCATATGGGTATCTGGTAACATTTCATTGTCTAAGAAGCAAAATTGATCATAAAATTATCAGTGCATCTATACAAAGTTCACATGGCAAGTGAACACCTTTGGAGTACTAAGTGTGACATTTGGTAACTCGATCCATATGCTTAGTAGGCAGCATTTTGATAAAATTAAAACTTTTTGATTAGAAATTCAAAATAATGGTTGTTATCATTGAGTGCTGTGTCATTCCTTACATCTGCCATTTTGCAGTCCTGTTTACATATTTTTATATATAAATATGCTCACACAAAATTTGTGGGTTTACATGGGTTGGTGTGAAATCTGAAGCTGTCGGATTTTTTTCCCACTTTCTGGTAGAGCTGTGTGCCACTCCAGTCCCTTTTAGCAGCATATTTCCCAGTTTTCATGTCAGCATAGGCTCCAATTTATCTCATCAGATGGGTTGCAGCAAGGAGACTTTACCTTTTGACCTGTGACAGTAATAAAAGGTGCTATTTAAAAAAAAAAGACAAATTGTAAAATTCACCAAGGTGCTCAGATAAGATATAAACTCCTATTTTTCCCCAAGTAATGTGAAGACAAACAAAATCAAAATACAGAAGGTATGGATCTCTTCTATAGGTAAAATGTTTTAAGTGATTTAAGCTCTAGACTTAATCTCTGTGTTTTACATGTTTGATCTGTGGGGTTGCCACTTTGAAGTAACAGCAGGCTCAGAATGTTACTAGGGTGTCAGCTCAAAGCTCTACTCTAAAATACATCAACTGTATTTTAAACTGGGAGTGTGCTGTCCAGCAGAAGGGTAGCTCTGGTTTTCGTGCCTGTGCGAAGCCCTGGTGCCTCAGGCTGGTGCCTGCCCCTGGGAAGGGGCCAGGAGTGTGTGGGTCAGCAACTGCAGCAGCACAGAGACTCTCCTTGTCCCAAGACTGACTCTCCTGGCCATCCTGGTTGCTCCTGGCCTGTCCCATGGCACTTTTGTCTTGGCCCCATGTGATCTCTTCTATGATGCCCTTTCCTCACTGCCAGCTGAGAATACCTGCTGATTTCCAGCAAGAAAACTTTTGTGAAAGTGACACTTGAGTCATTGGGAACAAGCAGCAGCATCCTTATGTCGAATTATATCCACTTGAACTTGCAGTTCCTTTTTCTGTTTTAGGATCTCCAATGAGAAATTATTATCCCTCCTATTTTGCACAGTCTGGCAGCTGAAAGTTTGTTCATAGATTCTGTGCAAGACTGATTTTCTGGCTGCCAAGCTCGTTTGCCTTATTGTACATCTAAGGCACAATAATGTGCCAGTGAAGGGGACCATGGTAGCATTCAGACAGTGGTTAATTTCTTAAACAACAATTAACTACTCCAAATATAGAGATACTTAAGTGTATAATTCATCTTGATTCATCTCTTCAGATACAACCAATCCTTCAGGTAGTTCACTTCATTGCATCAGAAAACCTACTACTAGTTGTGTTGCTTTCTTGAAAATAAAAAATTCTTTACAGGTGATATATAACTAATAAAAACCAGACAGTATCATGCAGCGTTTTTACACTGGATACACTTGTATTCTAACAAACTGTGCCCATAAGAGCATTATGTGCCAGTTTTATAGAAATAACTGTGGAAAGTTTACCACTTAGATCTTTCGAGTAACATTTTCAGTTTTAGTGAAATTATGGGGGGAAAAAGTGGAGTCCTTTTGTTTCCTTCATAATGCCTTCCTTGCCTCCTCTTGACTGCACAGTTTAAATTTGTGCACAGATGCCTTTGAAAGCTGTTAAGGGATACAAAGTGTAAACAGTTTACCTTTTTTTCTCTCCTCACTGGTTCATATTCAGCAGTAGGACAGAATGGCTTCTCTGAAGTTTGCAGCTTTTTCAGAATGTTCTAGGGCTAAACCAAATTTCCATAAGTATCTCTGAAAATAGGGTTACTACAAAATTACCAGGACACACAAACAAGTTTGTGGAGTCCAAGGGATGTGCATATCTGATTCATATCAGGAGGAAAATTTTTCTCTGTTCAAGATGTTTCAGGGAAGTTCTGCACAGACAACACAACAGGGAAGTAAATTGTGTCTACAGTGTTTGAAGGCATGCTTCTAATTAACCTCCACAGTTACTGTTATTCTGTTAGCATAATTGTTGATGTTATTGAAGAGGTAACAAAGTGGTTTGATGTTATAGAAGCTGTAATAAACATTGTTGTACTATTGAATTATTGCCCAGATGCATCATCCTTTTTCTTTCATTTTGAACAGCTGTGCCATTGGAAGAAAGAAAATATAGTTAATATATGATAAAATTTTCAAGTGTAAACTTATTTTACTTTAACTGTGACTACAGAATTTTTTTTTCCCAGCTTGTATTTAGTGCAACTAATTATTTTTATGCAAGAACTTCAGGTTCTGGAAGACCTAAAACTACAGAATTAGTTTATTTTTTGGCAGTTAAGTTGCAAAATGGGAAAAGTTGATACTCCTGCCTATAAATGAATTGATGAAGAGTTAGGTTGCTGCTGAGAACTTGGCTGCCTATACAAGCAGGGTACCCAATTGTTACCATCCATTCTCATTGAAAGAGATCTGTGAGTTGCAAAGGTGAAAAAGACAAAGTAGTTTATTTTGTAGTCTGTTGAGATGTTGCATAAAACTTCACATGGTACTTCCAATGCTATTTCCATTTTGGTAAGCATCCTATGCCAATGTCCATGGGAACCTGTGGCAGCAGCGCTCTGGCCACAGAGAGAAACAGGCACAGACTTTCCCAGGCACTGTCTTGGGGAAGGCTGTGAGAAGATCAGGGAAAAGAATGAGAAACAGTTCTTATCTGCACTTGCTGCACCTGCTGTTGTGCACATGTGGAATGTGTCCTGGAGGTTTGTTTACCAAAGGGTGATTTCTTAATTGGCCAGTGGTGATGGTGTTTTGGATTCAAGGAGCAATTAGGTTAAAACTGCATCAGACTGTCTGTAGGGGCAATGGGTTTCTTAGGAAGTATAGGGTAATAAAGTGATTGATCAGCCTGCTGGAATCATGGAGTGAATGCTGATTATTACCCAGAGGGGACGTGTGCTATGATAGGAACCTGCTGTGTTTTACATGTTGGAGGTAGGAATAAAATATATCATATTTTGCACAGTTTCCCTGTTTGGTTACCCCCTATACCTTTCTTTGGTCAAGGACCTGTTAAGTACTTTCATTAAGCTAGAAATGTAGGTTTTTTCCTAAAACTGTTTTTACTCTTTTATTAAAAACAAAGGATCAAAAATACTTGTAAGAAAATCCTCAATTTTGATGAAATGGTATGTAGTTGACAAAGTCACTCATGTTTTATTTGGAGTGAACATAGACAATCAGGCATAGATAATACATGTTTCTCTGTTGCTTGTATTTTGAGAAGCCACATGACGCAGTTCACAAGGGGTGCATTTAGTTTTGCAGATATCTGGAGTTACAGCCAAGTGTTTTGGGGGACATACACAGACCTGTGTGATTTCTGCCATATCCTTTATTCCCAATCCTCCCTGTTGACTTTTTAGCTGTCTAGCACCTGTGCAGTTAAATAAACATCGCTGCTAGCAATTTTAGCCTCTCTATAAGGATTTACACCCCTAATTGCCAACGTTCTAGCATCCCCAGTTCTCTCTCTGATTTTGCCAGGAGAGGATATATTGAACATGATATTGAAGTGCAGAATCACTTTCCAAACTGGGAGTGAGTGAAATAATCTTAGATTTTTTTTTTTGTCAGATAGAGGGATAGTGCCTATAAATCATAGCTCTTGAAGTTTAAGTCACTTCTGGCAAAGGGAGAAGATTTGGACTTCCTAATTTAAAATCTTGCAAATTCTTCTGTTTATCAGCAAAGAGAAGGGGATAGAGAACCTCAGTGCACTGACCTGTGCTCTACAACTTGTGTAAGATATTCCTCATATCATAAAATAGATACACCCTGAGAGGTTAGAAAAGTTTTGAATAGCCACTATGATATTAAGGTGCTGTTGTGTTTTCATGTTGGAATCCTCTACACCATTAAAATTGTTAACAATGGAAAGACAAGTTAGAAGCTTGTGTTCAGGCAGAATCACCTGCCAGGAATCATTTAACTCACAGGGGGTATGTGCATGTGATGATCCTACTATTCAAGCAGCCAGAGCTAGGCCAGTGGGTGCTTTTAAAACAGGTTTAAGCTGACAGAGAAAAGTTGATATGTAGCCCATGATAATTTTTAGAAAAGCATAGGGGATTGGGAACTGATTCTAAAAATTTGACGCAAAATTCCTGTCTGAATGGGGAATTCTTCTAACAGAATTTTACTTGCATTTACCAGCTGCAAGTATGCCAAGGCTCTCTTTTCATTGCCATGAGCAGTATTTAGAGCAGAGTACATGAATGTTGTGGTCTGGAATGTAGCTTTAGGTCTGGGACTGATAATTGTGCTCACCTTTATCTTCTATAAAGCTGTAGGTAAAGTAAGGGTGTACTTGAGCCTGTTAGAGTCTGCATAATTTAAATGGTATCTGTATAATATATACTTGGGCTGAAATTCTTATTGTTCAGAGAGTGAATACTCAAGTTTGATATTAGCAGCAGCTGAACAGTCTTTATGTTGACCCTTTGCACAGGGATGAACTTTGCCTAAGGAGGAAGGGTAGTAAAATGTCACAGGAGTGTTGCTTATTCTGCCTATGTTAATTTTATGTGGAATATAGAATCAGAATTTGTTCACTCTGTTCTCTGAGGAGAAGGAAAGAAAAAGGGGCCGAAGGAGTGAAATGAGCTTATCAGTGCTAAGTGGAAATGTGACCCTTATTCTTTTTGCTAAAGATGTGTGTAAATGCTAAGCAGCAAACAGGTTTAAAGTGCTTAGTTCTATCATGTTCAAGCATAATATTTGAAAATTAAAGTGCAGTGAAAGCAAAATGGGTGTTGGACATCAAACAGACTTGATAAAACCTAGTGTTCATACCCAGATGTGGGACATCCAGCCCCTTAAGCCAGACAGTAAATAGATTTTATCTTCTATATGTGACACTTCCTATTGCCCTGAACATGTGGAGTTTGGTATTTGCAAGTTGATTTGTCTTAAATTACAACATGCCCCCCAACTTCTATCCTATCCCTACTATCCATATAAAACTCATCCGTGTCCATATTTAGAAAACTTAATTTTCAATTTGGTGCCTTGATTATTCGCTCCGTATTACCATAACTTGTTGTAATTGTATTGTTGGCATGAAAAAAGACCTATTCGACCAGGAATACCCAAGTTGTCATAAAAGCTACACAAACTCATTAATCCTTTTAGTTATTTTTAAAGCAAGCGCCAGAATGAACTGCAATTGATTGCAAAGGTCAGTTCCCATTAAAAATATTCCAATGAGCTTAAAAATTCAGGCATTTATCTATTATACAGTTATTGCTGGTGATATAGGATAGAACTTCACACAGTAATTTGCATGAGCAGCTTGCAGTGCTTCTCTGGTATTGATAGGATGTTCAGGATGCAGAATTTATTAGATGATTACCAACAGAATGTAAAAAATAGGGGTATTGCAGTTCTCATTAATACACCTCTAATGTATGGAACTATTGAAATAAACCTCTGCAGTTCAATCCCATTACTGTTCACTAGAGACATCTTTGTGATGCAATGTCAGGGTATAAATAATAAAGATGATGTGAACAGATAGCATGATTAGACATGGGAAAGTTGCTGTCAAGTGCTATTGGGCTTCAGCAGCATGAAAAATCTGTTTTGTCTTAAGAAATATAAGCAAAGGGTATCCTTTCACATCTGACTTTTCTTTCTTTCTTTAACTTGCCTCCTTTCCCTGAAGTTACAATACAAATGACATGGTTTTGCAGCTGTAGCTAAATACAGCAGAAGTTTTCAGGAAGGTGGAGAGAGCAAATTAAAACTGTGATTTAATCATCTATTTAAAAACTGAGCCAGAGCTTGCACTTTGTTTGATGTGCACTTGTGCTCAGTGCCATTTCAGTTATGCATTGCAGGTGCAGAGCCCAGGCCCATCCATTCATTGCTGTGCATAAGGGCAGCAGCATCAGTGCTCAGACCCATACATTTGGGGTAGAAAGGCTATAAGCTTCTATCACTCATGCTTAAAAGTAATTGTTTACCAGTAGCAATCCCAGGGGTAGCGGGATTTAGTATTCCAAGCCTTTGAGGGAAGAGTAGTTAGTACTTGAAGTTTGGATTGGTATAAAATTTCATCAAAGAGATTACTTTCTCCAGGTAATGCTTGTATTTAGTTTTTCAAAATGTTCATAAATGTGTGACCTATGACTTCCTCTCTTGTACGTGTGTTTCAGAAAAATGATTAACTAAACTCTCTGATATTTTGAATTGTTAAGCTTCAAGAATTGGAGTTTTTTGTATAAATATAAATTAGATGTTGAATGTGGTTGTCTCCAGAATAATGGGTTTTTATTATCAAAACTTCAGTGCAATCAGGAATGTCTAACAACTGGAGAGCTAGGTTCCTTCAAAGTAACTTACAGGTAAAAACAGGTAAATTATAAGTGGGTTTTGGCTTTTTCTATTTTATCTGTGCTTAAGAGGTGAAAATAATTTATTTATTATGCACTTGGACTGGTGCTTGATCTACCGTTCACTTTTTGCTTGATATCATTAGATAAAATATTTAAAACAAATTTTCCCAATGTCAAGCAGTAAGACCTTGGTTACACAGCTGGTTCACTGCCAGGAAAGGTGTGGGATTTCTTACCTCAGGGTAGCTATCACATGTTAGTTATTCTTAGTAAAAGCTCAGACAGGCTTTGGCATGTTCCTTGCACTGCCACATAAATAGA
Source organism: Anomalospiza imberbis (assembly GCF_031753505.1). Lineage (NCBI taxonomy): Eukaryota > Metazoa > Chordata > Aves > Passeriformes > Viduidae > Anomalospiza > Anomalospiza imberbis. The sequence continues at coordinate 11,516,118 of NC_089689.1, forward strand.
TAAAGTCATGTCCAGGTGTGGAGCAGAGTGAAGACAAGGTCTGTAACACGTTTTATTGACCAGAGGCAGTGAGGCAGGCACAGTGAGGACAATGCACCAAAGTGCAAGGAGCTGAAGGAGGGGAAAACAAAGCAAGGGAGATGGCTATCAGTGTGCCTCAGGGGGGCAGATGAGTGAGAATGATGAGACACAGGACTTCAATTCATGCTAATTAGCTATGCACAGTGGGGGAAAAGATGGGAAATAATGCACCTCTTCAAATGGTGTATGGGCTGATCAGCCCCCCACAGCTGCCAAAGGGAGAGGCTGCAGTGCACACCTCACACCTCAGGAAGTGCTGAGATCTTCCTCTTGGGGCAGGGACAGACAGCAGGAAAAAGAAATCTTCATGGTCTTTAAATTGACTGCAGGACTGTAGGGAGTGTGGATGGTAATTCAGGGTTTTCACATACCTGCAGTTGGAGGTTGCATTCTTGCACAAAAGGTGATGTTAATTGCTTTTATTTAAAGTCTCTGATGGTGGTTCATTTAAAGATGTTCAGCTGAGACTATTTCCTTGAGCATGTTAATCTTTGGTCCTAATATCTGTAAGCAGAAACATAGAATAAAGCAGCAGTATAGACTTGTACAATATGCCAGCATCAGACTTTTTAAATTCAGCTTTGTGAGCTCTTCTCATGTCCCTGGTGTGTCCCTATTGTGTCCCTATTGTCCCAGATACTAGCTTTTCTTGAGGGAAAACCAACCATACTTTAACCTCAGGAACAACTTTTAATTGTTTTTTTTCTCTTCATCTTTGGCAGAAGATTTCAAGCAAAGCTCAGAGATCCCTTTCAGAATGTTGCTTTTAAAGAACCTGTTAGGTTTGCTTGTTTCCTAATTTCCATAAATTCAGCATTTGCAAATAGTGCAATTCATTGACTCTTGTCGAAAGAAAGAAAAGGATTGGAGAATTCATTAGAAGAACAGGTTTTTGCTGACCTAAGTACAGAAGCTGTCCTGAGGCCAGTTCAATGCTTAGATCCTACAGCCCACAGACTCTGAAAACATTAAATAGTGGTAAAATTTTAGCTTTCCTTTGAAACATATAAATCCCTTGTCTTTACTCCTGGTTGTTGAGGAAACTTATAAATATCACTTAACTGTGCAGTGCTGAAATCTCTTTGGGTTTTTAAGGCAACATGACCATAAAGGAGTTGCTGGGAAGTCTGAATTGCTTCATGCATCTGTGACTGCAGGCCACAGAGCCCTGTGCTCAGCTGAACTTCTGTAGCAGTGAGATGTTAGATGTGTATTAGTCTCTGCTTCAATTAAATCTGCTGCTTCAATAACTATATGCAATGCAAGTGTGATTTGATGTGCCTACTACTTCACTTGGCTTTAGTCCTAGCTCAGTTTTGTTTCTGACATGAAGTGCAAGCCATGGTGCAGACTACAATTGCATGCTGTGAAAAGTAGACAGCAGTGTGGTCCTGTTGTCTTACAAAGCCTACAAAGGCTCTGTTCCAAGAATCAGGGTGTGTTAACTTGGAAATGGGGTTAGAGAGACAGCATCCTAACACAGTTGTCTCTTTTCCCTGCTATTAAAGCTGTGTTTTAGTACCTTTTCATGACAGTGTGTCCACAGCATTTTATCTATTTGACATGATCATTTAAAAGCTGCTTTTCTTTCAGGCCTGTTCTTCTGGCCAAGACATTGTGAGATTGATATACAGCTCATCCTTTTTAGCCTGTACTGCTTGCTGCATGCCCTGCACAGATGAATGATTGGATTTGCCAATCTCAGGGGTGCTTTTTTCTTCTCTATCCTATAAAATCTACACAGTGAAAGGCACATACTCAGCTCTGCCAGACTTTTGGGCAGCTTCTGTGGAGTTTAACAGTAGAAAATGCCTACCTAACTATGGGGATTAGAGAGAAATCAGTATCTGAAGAAATTTATTCATTCTTACTATGAGAGGTAGTGTTTTTGCAACCAGAAGTGCCTTGCTTTGACATCAGAGAAATTCTCAACAACTGGGTTAGGTTGGGCATCTTGCTCTAAATGGCTAAATTTAAATGAATTGTGCATTGCCTTGGGTGCCAGGCTTATTGCAGTTCTGGGTAGACACTTGCCAATGCCAGATTTGGAAAGGAAGACCCAGACTTTGGCGAAATAATCTTGAAATAATTTTTCTCAGTTGTTAATATTAAACACAGATCATTCTAAATTGACCTTCTGAACCCACTCCCAAAGAGCACTACAGAGCTACTTCTAATTTTTTTGTTCCTACAGCATTTTGTTATTTCTTCTCTCATAGGGCTTATATTATGCAAGTTTGTGTTGCACGTTGTCCTGGTTCTGCAAGGGAATGGGATTTACACAGATGCTGTTTACTGCCTCCTAGAGCACTCACACACACCTATGTTTGAAAACTAATAGGTAAAGTTTCTGTGGTTCAGTGCATGTGATCTTAAACTTGTTGGCAAATTATCTTCATAGAGTGGGGTAAAAAGCAATTGAAATTTTTCTTTCACAAACCCTTTTCTGTGTCACATATCTTACTTAACTGGTAAGCATTTAACCAGGATGACTGTTTTATTGGGACATCTCCCAGGAAACCAATTTAGCCTAATGATAGTGAATGACAATGACTGCTGTTTAATTGGGACATTATTAGCTGAAATTCAGCTTCTATGAAAAGTAGTTGGCTAGTGCAGTGAGGTTAAGTAGTGTTTAACCAGGTGTTAAATAGACCTACAGGTCTAAGCTCTCCTCTCTGAAGAGCAAGTAGCTTGATTTTTTTTTTTTTTAATCTATTACAAAACTTGGAGTGGTGTTAGTTCTGCTGGTTATGCTGTTAGTATGGGACTGCACAATGCACATGCTCTTTTCTAAAAAACAGATTTGAAGTCAGCCAAGAGCAAATCTACAGGAGGACCTGCAGCCTGAAAGTGGCATGTATTGTGCAGCAGCTTTGAGTGATTGGTGCTTTTTGACTTTCCCTCAGTGTCTCTGGGCTTCATGGAAGGGAGGACAGATTTTGACACATTTGTACCCTGGGGAAGGTGTGCTTGAGCACTGGTAGCAAGCAGTGTTGTCCTAGCATGGCTGAATAAAAACCCAGGTTCTGGACTTACAGCAGGGACACATGGGTTAAGAGAGTTGCAGACTGCAGTTGGGTGGTTCAAACAGTGGCACTGTCCAAAACAGGTATTGGGAGGTCACAACCGGGACACCAATTTAGTTTGGGATTTTGTTGGAATCCTGGATGCTGAGAATTTTAAACTTTCTGTGCTAAAAAGCACAGACTCACAAAAGAACACTACCTTTAACTTAAAACTGTAGAAAAGACTTCCAAAATGAATTAATAACACTAAGATTACGAGTGTGTAGTTAGTTAGAAGTGTGTAATATCACAGAGTGAAAAGCTTAAAGTTTAGAATTTTAAAATATAGAAATAAATACAAACAAGATAAAAGGTTTAGAGCAGAAGCAAGTTGTTCTTCACATTCTTCTTCCTTCTTCATGATTTTGAGTGATATTTTATAATTAGACAAAAAAGTCACATTACAGGTTTTAAGAGATCAGTTAAGTTAAAAAGGAAAATAATCTAAGTGTCATTTCTTAATTAGATAGTTTAGTTTTAAAAGACCTTATAACAAGAGATAGCTGTTTTGTACCTTACTGATAAAAAACTACAAAACTCACAGCTGTGAGGCTATTTCACTAATAAAAAATAATACCCAAGTCTGAACATAAAACACCATCTCAAGTACCTTCAATCCCACCCTCAACAAAAATTTAAAAAAAACCAAAGAACCCACAGGATTTAGAAGTTATTAGTGATAAATTCAGAAGATATAAATTAAGTGTGCTGGTTTTTGGTTGAATATATTCCATATTAGTTTAATTGTGTAAAACAGAGGGGAGGCCTTTGCCTTATCTCCAGTGGTTGTATCACATAAAAGACTTGGCCCTGTGCTTGAAGATCCTTCACATCTACCTCTATTAATGTCAGCTTAACCATCTTTCTCCCAGATTTTCAACCATAATTTTCTAACACCACAGTTCTCACCTTTCACTTCCTTTTCCACTTGAATTCCTATGCTATCCCCACAATGGAGCAGTAAAGGCACATTCCTTTTGCTTCATTTATATTTGGGCCCTGAGGTCATTAATTCTTAAATTTGGTTTCAGAAGAAGTTCTTATTTAAGCATTAACATTGGATCATACTAACATTTCTGCCCCATTAAATCAAGCAGTTTTAATAAGAAAATGGTGTAATTAGTGGAGCATTTACTTCCTTCCCTCTGCTGCTGCTGCTGCCTGGAATATAGGGACCCTTTCCTCAGCTGTGTCACTGTGGTTTGAGTTTGCTGTCCACTTACACACTTCAAATCTGTTCCCCTGGGGAAGGTTACTTCTGATGCTTTCAAAAACTGAATCTTGGAGACAGGTTTAGTCTAATTGACTTAATGCATGCATTTTTAAGAATATGTAGGAGGGTATAGTTAACAGAGAAAGATATTCCAATACCCAGTTCTGTGGTTCGTGGAAGATTTCTTAGTGTAAAATTTATTTTTGATGTAGGTCTCCCAAGGAGACTATGAAATGGTGACACAGCATAATTTCTTTTTAATAGCAAACCCATAAAGTTTCAAGCCAAAAAGTCTTTTCTGGTGTTTGTTTAAAAACAAAAAAGATCAAAAATAAAATTAAGAAAAGAAAATAAAAACCAACAAAGTAGAACACTTGCACAAAGCTAATTTACAATGTCTGGAAAGTAAAAAAAACTCAATCTGTGTAAACTTTCATAACAGCTGACAACTTGCTTCTAACAAAAAGCCAGATGAAGCCCTTGTTTTCAGATATTCAAGAAAGAAACCTTAATTACAGCATTCCTACAAGGTGCTCATACAGAGTTTAGCTTAGTGCTTTCTAACTTGTACTGTTTTCTAATCGAGATTATAATTTGGCCCTGCTTTGTATATTGGCCAGTTAGGACAGTTGTTTTGTAATTAGGATTACAATTACAATGCTTTTATTTTTTTGGTAAATGAATCAAAAACTTATCAGGCTGACAGATGTAGCTGTTCAAGGCCTTTCCTGAGCAGTTGGGGAGATGAGTATTGCTTGTGTGGATGTGTCCAGTGCAAAGGTGGATGACAATACCACAAATGAAGAACCAGATTAACTTGAGAACTGTAATAATGGCAATAAAATTGTAATTCAGTTATATAAAATGCAAATTCATGCCCTTTGAAAGTAACAGTAGGGATTTCTGCACTAAGTGTGAAGCTCATCAGGTAGAAATGACTGAGGGAGGAAAGGACTTTGTGTACTCTTTCACAGAATCAGCCACTAATGAGACAGAGACATAGGAAAGATAAATGTGATCCTTCAGGATGCATTAAAATATGTGGAATTTCTTCTCAAGGGAGAAAAGGAAATGTTAATGTTGTTGAGCAAAGTAATGTAGTGACACTCAAAAAAGCTGACTGCAATTCTGGTTACCCAGAATTGTTTCAGAAGATGAGTTCAAATGGGAACAGATAAAGCAAAGATCTAGTCATGTGAATGGATTACTTGCCATGAAAAAGGAAAAGGTGCCACTGTTAGACCTCTGCACTTGTAGAAAGTGTTTGCTTCTTCAGCTTTTGTTTTCCTGTGCTGGGAGGAGTAAAAGCTATTTAAATTCAGAACAAATGTGTATTCTGGTAAAGGATATTTGGCTGAGAAGTAACTTCAGAGGTTCTCCAGCAGCCTTTCAGTAATTGCAGTGGGGATCTAAACACTATGGTGTTAAAAGTTCTGCTGGATCAGTTTGTGAGTATAGTAAGGTGAGGTGGCTGTTGTCATGAAGACACTGCTACTACAGCCACTGGGTGCTTAAGCAGGAATGGATGTTTGACAAGTCCCAGTGTCCTCAAGACTGATAACTCCATAGGGAAAAGGACCTGGGTGTCCACACACTCCTGTTCCCCTGCAGTTGGGCACCTCAGCACAGCAGAGGCATCCTGAGAAAAGCAACCCCACTCCTGTTCTCCAGCTGTTCCACTGCAGCTTCTGTAGAGGCTCGTGCAGTCCCAGAATAATTTGTGGGAGAATAATTTCCTCCATTTAGGGTGTTAAAGTGGAAGATGGGTGATCCTGTAAAAGATTCTCTGCATGGATGATTGACATACAGGGATCCTCTCAGAAAGGAGAGAGCTGTTGGTGGTGCAGAGGGTGCAGTTACAGCATGTGGTGAAGAGAGAGACAGACTCAAGCCACTAGGCCAAAAGTGTGTTTTCAGCAGAAAAGATGTGTTAATTGCATTGTACAAGGTTGTTAGGAAAATAGTGAGCTGAAGTACCTCTACCTATTTCCACTCACTCCCACCGCTTTTCCCATTCACACATTTTTCTTCTAATAGTAGTAACTGAAGCTCAAAGGATTGAGCTCAAAGCTGTTAATGCTGGCCCAGGAGAGAAACATGGTTTATCACATGCTTCTGCCATTAGTGTGTGTTTGTCGCTCTGACACTCACAGCAGGTGGCCACAGTGAATCTGACCTGGAGCATTCTTTACAAAGATTAAATTTTAACCAGTTCTGATTATTTTTAAGTATTGTAGAGTGATGTTTTTGGTATCTCACCTATTACATTAAATTTAGGTTGTTTATCTGCAACTGTGATCACACCAAGTGAAGTACTAGGTTAGATTTTATGGATTCTGAAACACAGTATTTACTGGTTGAGCAGAAGTGCCACTGATGTAACTTACAAGAACAGCAATAAGGAAATCTTTCAAAACATTGCCATGTATTAGGAAATGTGTGCCAGGTTCTGAGCAAGAGTTAGAATAAGTGTAAGCTGTGGAGTTGACCATAAAAGACATTGAATTCCTACTGAGAGACAATCATTTGGCAAATCTCTGGAGAATATTGGTAACTTATGGGAGTGTAGTTTGAGACAAGGAGAGGAATAAAAACATAATTTGGTGGTCAATGATAATGGTGTCTATTCATAATTTCAGGAAGATCTAGAAATGAGCAGAGTGGGAAAATGAACAGAGAAGCAGGCTAAATGGAAGGAACTAATCCAGTAACTATTTATTGAGCTATGAGCATGACAAATTAAGGGCTTGGAAAAGCTCAAATTCGTTTGGCTCCAGTCTAGTGTTATACAATGGTTTAGGTTTAATTTAACAACTATTCTCAAATACATTTTTTTTTATCTTGTCTCTTGGAAAGTCCTTTTTATCCCAAATGTGTTTAGATGTATAACAAATATGTATATCCAATCTATATATTGATATAAAACCACATCTGGAAATGATGTAATAGCAAGAGAGCTGCATCCTTATGGGCATAGCTGTACATGCTGGTGTCTGCTTCAGACTTGAGGGCACTGACAGAAATCTCCCTCAGGCTGTTGCCCTGACTCCAGTAGCCTACAGGTGCTGCTTTCTTGCCAAGCCTCCACATTTCCCCTGCTGTGGGACCCATGGGAAAGTGTCTCTAGCTAACACAGGGTCCTGATGCCTTCTCCACAGCTTTCAGCTGCATTCCAGCAAGACTTCCTGGTGCAGACCTGAAACATGAGTGATGGAAGGTGTTGAGGGGCGTGGGTAAGGATCTGCAGACAGTTTTTGCTTGAGGAGAGCCTGGGGCCACTGTGAGCAATGCTGTGGCAAAGAGCCACAGTCTCTGCAGCCCTTTCCTGTGCTCTCACCTCTGTTCCCTGGAAAGCAGAGGCTCAGGAACAGTTAAAAAACAGGTCTGCAGTGTCAAAGTACACATCTGAATCACTTCAAACTGAGGCCTTTAGGAGACAAGTTATGAACTGGGATCAAGCACTAGATGGACACATGCACATGGAGACTACAGAGCTGTGGTATAATTCTTCCAAACTGCTCCAGTAAGACTTACATAATGTTTTACTGGTCATAGCAAAGAGCCACACAAAAATCAACAAAATTATAGGCCAAAATGCACTAGTTCTTTTCTACTGAATATAAAGTTGAGGGAATTAGTGATATATTTATTGTGCAGTGATAAGTACTGTCAAATTTATTGGGCTTTTATTAAGTCAAATATAAGAAAAAACCTAAGGCAGATAACTAATGCATTGTTGCTTTGGTAAATTTTCCTTTTTTCCTTTTAGTAATGGAAGTGCTGGGGGTGGGTGGTTTTTTTCAGAGGCAGAAACGTGGTCAGGTTTATTTACAATCCAATTAACAGCATGGTGTAAAGTAGAGTTTTAACCATAGCTGGTAGCTACATGCCACTCAGTTGCTCCCTCTCCCCCCACATCAGGAAAGGGAAGGAATCTAAAGGGTTAAAGTGAAAATCCTGGGATGAGATAAAAGATGGTTTAATGGGTAAAAGAAAGGTGTTGCATGAAGCAAAGCAAAACAGAATTAATAGAGATGTTTTTATCCATGACTGTATTGACATGCTCCAGCTGGAAGTCATCTCTCCAATACCCTGGCTCCTTCATACCTAGTGTTTTGAGCACTACACTGGATGAGGTGGAATTTCTGTGAAATGCATCTTCTTGCATTGTGTGATGCAGATTTATCCTTTCTACTGGACAGAGTAACTTCTTTTTTTTTCTCCTTGCCTTTGACAGCCTGAGTTTTGAGAAGTGTCATCTTGTCTCTTAAATGATTTTGTTTCAAGCTAAATAATTCAGTATAGCAGCCATCTTCACCTAGAAGAGAAGTCACTATTGAAATCAGAGTTGCATTGGTTTGCCAACTACCTCAAACATCCCAAAATGGATATTATTTGAAGTGAGAAAGGTTATAATGTCTGATGTTGCTAAGATGTAAAGATGGGTGGCTACATAAGGATGCAAATGGGAAGATACAGCTCCCTCCCGTAAAGGAGAAATTAGGAGAGAGCAAAAGATATTTTTTAAATGTATCCATCATCTACAATAAATAAATAGCAATAAAGTTTACCTTTAAAAATGAAGATTACCAAGGGAGAGTGATTTTTCTGAATATGTTGATTAGGGAGCTTGGAAAAAATAATGGAAAGAGGGAAATAAAAAATTTGAATTACCTTTAAAAAGAAGAAACTGATTAATTAAAGGCTTTGAGATGAAAATTGAGAATTGAAATGGAGCTACTGAATCTAACATCTAACGGTGTCTCATTTTAATAAAGTAATAGAAATAGAATTACAAAACCTGCAAATTCTGATAGCAGGTATGTCTATCTACTGGTTTAGAGTGCTGAGAAACCCTACTTTCCCCCCACACCCCCTGAACTCTCTAATTTTATGGTGGAAGAATAAGACTTATCCTTCTATGAGTCTCCTTTTGTGAATGTTTCCAACCTGGAGCCCTTCCTGGTGAAAGGCCATGTTAAGTTTTGATGAAGAACTTTTGTGTACACCTGCCCACCTTTCTCTTTTTGAAGATTTTGTAATCACTGAAATTATTTCTCACATAAGTTTTCTTTCTGTCACTGTAACATATTTGCTTTAATAATTCTGGATTTCCCCTGTTTTGTATAGCTATCATTCTCCACTTACTTGAGGGAGGTGCATATCTCTTGAGGGAATAATACCTTTTTTTTTTTTTTTTAAGAGGTATTTCTTATGTTTCAGTTAGTACACTTTTTTATTGTTTGCAGTGGATCTTTATATGGCTTCTTCTATAGTATATTGAAAATTATTATAATTTATACAAAAACATTTTGTGAATTCAAAGGCAGGTGCACAGTTTATGCAAAGCAATCACATAATTTCTTTGAAATATGGCACCTGAACAAGGCATTATGAGTGAGATTGACAGTGGTAGACGGAGTTTGAAGGCGTTCATTGTGTTTCAAAGTGAAGCTGCTTATGTGTTTCATTATGGGAAATGATGAAATTACATATTAAGATTTCTGGTCTTAGCAACTGCAATTAAAAAAAAAAAGTATTTTTCATTGCTGAGCCATGAGGGGACCCATGAATTTAAACCCACTTACAGAGGAGATTATGTTCATGTATCCTGCTCTCCAGCTGCACAGAAATTCCGCATACACTCAGCTTGTGCTGGCATGGATCTTTGCTTTCTAGGAATTATTTCAACCATTGCCCCAAAGTATCAGGGAACTTGCCAAGGAGAACTGAATGTAGAGCAAAGTAGATAGTGTTGGTAAATTGGTTTGCCCATGAAACTTAGTGCTGTCCACGTGTAATACCTGTTGTAAAAATGGGTAATAAATGCAACAAACCTTCTAATGGCAAAGAAATGCATTAGGGAAAAAAACAAACAAACAAAAAAGACAACCAAGATAACAAGAAACGATCCCTGCAGATACTACTAATAATGAACAACCTTTGAAAAATCCCAGGTTTTAGCTCGCTGGTGTCACAAATGGGTCTTCTTGTTTAGCCCCCGTTCCCCACCTCACCCTCAAGAACAAAAGCCTGGGGAATGACTTTCCCGTCGGGACAGTGTGATAAGATACTGCCATCTACAGGTGACACATCTCTTGGACTTGTACTGTGTGCAAAAATGTCTTTGGAGCTGCTGCTGATTATAACCCCAGTATTCCAGACCCTTTCTTCTGAATTCGAAGTATGCTTGTTAAAGAGAGTCCATGGGGAGCACATGTAGCTGCAGGGTATGTAGCAAAATTCCTGTTCTGCTTGCACAGTGTCTGGATACAGGTATTTTGGCAGGCTCTGAGAATTTAAGCTATATCTGAAATATTTATGCATGTGAAAATCTTTGTGCCCTGAAAAAAATCCCTCTGAATTCTTGAGGGTTGTCACAAGCAGAAAAGGTAATTGTGTTTTTGGTGTCTGTTCATTGAGGCATGAGGTTGGTACAGATTCCTCTGATCACAACTTCCCTCTCTTGCCCCCTCTCTGTGTTAAGCTCTTAGGACAAAAACACAGTGTTATGTTGTGTTGTTTGACTACTAAGCTTTGAATATGACTAATGAGCTTTAATAATAGATTAAAATTAACCATCATAGTGCTTCTTCCATGATTTTTCATCAATTCATAGGATGAGCAAAATATTAGGATGCTAGAAGAGAAGTACTGCTCAAGTTAGCATTAGCATAAAGATTTTTAAATAGTTTTAGTGTTATCATTTCTATGGCTTTTCAAATGTAGCCAGTTTTAAGGTACTGGTTTGCTCAAAGGATTTGAGGAAAGATTTGAAGCCACTAATTCTATATCAGACTTTGTTTCAGGCTTAATTGATTGTTAAGGGATATTACAGAATAGTCATGCTTTAGGGAGTAATGTGCTAGAAATAATCCTCCCTGAAGAATTGTATGGTTTGATGTATACTGCTGAAGCAGGAAATTGTGACCTTTTATTAAAAAGATAAGCCTGGAAAATAAGTTTAACTTGTATGGTTTCATTTTGGAAATGGAAACAAGAATCAGCACAAACTGTTTGTGAACTTGTATGTCAAGTGTGGAACAACTTGTTGACATGGTGGTGTTGCATAAATCAGAGGGGGAGGCCTATAAACTATGTGAGTAGTGAAAGAGGTGAGATATTTAAGGGTCTGGGTGTCCCAGCTCAAGAAAGCTTTCGAATTCTTACCACCAAGTAGGTCCTTGGCTTTACCAAAATGTGTTTCTGAACCGCAGCCTGTGTGGAAACTACCCTTCACTTTGTGTGTAAAGCTGCTGGAGCAGTATGGAGATCACTGTAAACATATGGCAAAGAATGTCTTATTGAATTGTATTATCTTGCCTTTCAGGAGGCTGTATGTCATAGAAATGTCACCATTAAAAGATAATAAAAAAGCTTAAACAGCTTTTACCTCTGATTTTCACATATCTTTAATCTTCAAAACTGTGCTACCTTGTGATTTTGAATAGAGCATTTCAAGGGAAGATAGCTAAAATCTGCAGGTAAAAACATTTTAAGATTCAAAGAATCCATTGTATATTTGGATGTCAGACACTACTAGAATTTTGTTACCTGGTAATCTATCTTGAAAATAATTGGTGGGTTTAGGGGTGTCAAATGCCTGCTTCCAGCCTTAGTGGCTCATGACGTGTAATTTTTAAACACTTGCTTCTCAAAGGAGGCCTCCCCACCTGATACATGCTGTGAAATTGCACAGTTGAGATCGATAAAGGGGTTTTCCTTTTCAGTTATTTTCAGATAAGTTATATCTTAGGGGTCTGAGCAGGGACTGTGTATTGGAGAAAGGAGCAGCAAAGTTAGAATGCTGATCTTTCCAGTCTTCCCTCTGGCTCCTCACTCACTTTTGTTCCCTGTTACATTTGTAGGTGTGGACACTTTTTCCCTTTAAAAATGCTCATCTTTATTTTCATTTTCCACTTCATCTCTCCTCTCTTTAACCAGGGAAAGAGAGGATTTATTCATTATAATGGTCAGGTTTTCCATGCCTTTTCATTATGAATAGCTTCTTGAAAAAGTTATCAGGGGTTTTATTGACCAGACTCCTTGACCAGAAACAATGCTGTGTTTTGTCCCATTAGATATATTTATTTTTTCATCCCCAGTTACTTGAATTTTGGACCTTGCTGCACACAGGGCTGTGGAAAGAAGCTCTTTGTGATTTCAGCATCCTTCATGTCCAGTGGAAATACAGAATCATATAACCAGTTATGGTTTACATTTTGCCAGCAGCTCACCTTGTGGACTTTTTGATGCTTTTCCAGATTTATTAAATGATCAGAATTAATTGCTGTGGCAAGTCCAGTGCTTGTAATCAGAATTTGAAGGTGGCCATGTCCTGACACCGTGAGCTCTGCTGAAGAACTCTTGTCCCCAAGCAGCAAGGGGAGTGTGGCTGACAGGGGGCACCAAAGCCAACCCAAGGCAAGGGGGGACAGGGAAGGGTGAGGCCCTATGGCAGTACTGAAAAGTGGGGAACTGCTGTTTATGGCAGTAGGAGAGGCCAGAAGGAGAAGAAAATTAACCTGATATGTTGGTAAGCGGACAAGGGAGAGGGAGTCTGGAAAGGCAGACAAGGGAGCTGCAGAAATGAGGATCTGAGAAGGGGTACAAGGAGGGATAGGCATGTCTGAGGGAGTAGGTGATGTCTCCTGGGCAGAGGTCTCAGTAAAATGGATTCCTGAGCGCTGATCCAGCATGTTACACATGCTCTTAACTTCAAACCTATGAAGTCAATGCACTTAGAGTAAGTGCATTTTAAGTATCTTACTGAGTCAGGTGAAATGTGCAGCTCCATGTTTAATTTAGCCCTTACATACATTTAACTCTTCAGTGAGATTTCTGTGAGCTTTACCCTTTAAAAGGTTTGCAAGAACATACATGTTTTCATATGACAGAGAATTCATCCAGAGTAACTTCTCTGGTCGCACAAGCATCTGGCATGTTTGTTCGTAGAGTTGTGCATTTATTTTTGGTTATTTGACTTAGAGTGCAGCAATTGAGTGATTAAGCTTTCTCCAGAATACGTGCTCTGTTTTGTTTTGCACTGATGCAGGGTCTGGTCCAAAGCCTTCTGAAGCTGGAGGAAAGACTCATTACTTTCAGAGCTTTTAATCAGATCTCTGAGGTACCCAGAGGCCCAAACGAAAACCAAGAGCTTTTGAATACCTTCAGCCAGAGAGGCACAATGCTGCTTTAGCAGTGGAGCATCAAAAAACTCCAAGAACCTGCTTTTTGCTTTTCTTTTTTTTTTTTTTTAAATCAGAGCCGGTTTTATTGCAACTATAGATTTGTAAAAATGGAATTGTTCTTTCCACTCTTAAAAGGAGAGGCTAAGACTTTGAGGTTAAGATCACTATGCTAATTATTCATTTTGTTATTTCTGTGCATAACCATTTTATTTCCATTGCTACTGTTGTCTCCAGGGTAATTTTTACTTATCCACTCTACAGATGTGTTATTAATGTGTATGAACCAGGCCCATTCTGACAATATATTATGCTAGAGGGTAGAATTGAGTTTCTTCCCCAATGACTATGGTCTTAAATGACTATGCTTCTTAAATTACATTTTCAGATCATTACTATCAAAAATAAAACAAGACTTTCCAAGATAGATTTGGGCTACATTCTCAAGTCCAGAAAATTTCAAGAATTTACATCATTAGGGTTACATACATGATTCTAGTCCTTGTTGGAGGGTTTAGCAGCACTGGACACAGAGCTGGGAACTGGGAATTGTCAGTATGTCGGACTTGTTGGAATTGTCAGTATTTTCAAGGAACTTAAGAACATGGACAACCTGGGAGGCTTGAAACTGCTCTACAATGTGAGTAAGGAGCTTCAGAAATCAGTAGGTTGATTTCCAGAAATGCTGAGCATAGTACAATTCCCATATTCATCATGGAAGAAAAGCTATCTTATAAACACACTCAAGATTTGGAGCAGTGCTCTGCAGAGGTAAAACTAAAGGTGCAGGAGAAGGATATAGGGAGCTGTACAGGACCCTTCCAATGCCACTGTGAGGAGTAGCTCTGTAATAGTTTGACACCAAACCTAGTTTGTGTCATGCTTTTAGCTGTGAAGACAAGCTTTCCTAATTTTTTTTTTTTTACCTGGGCTCCCTCAATCCAATGCCTAGTATAAAGGCTAAAAAGTCCAGCAGACTACTTGAATATTCTATTTTTTTTAGTATATTTTAGCAAAGAAAAAAACCTGACCTTTGGGATGGGCACAAAGTTTTCAGGCCAGTTTCTGTGGGTTATCAGTGTTTTGTGATCTTAGGTCTGTAGCAACTTTGTTGTGATTTAAAGGTGGTTTGGGAAAAAAAACCCAACCCTTTGACTCTCCTTATGACCCCACATAAGCTTTCATTTATTTATATGTATATAGGCCTCAAAAATTGGAGCTACATCTACTTCCCTTCACCCTTTTCTTTTATAACAGCCTCAACATGTGTAAAGCAGCTTTTTCAAAAGCCTGGCATTGCTCATTTTTCTTTTCTGGTGATAGGTGCTGGAGTTTTAAGAGAGCACGACCTGTGTGCTCTGAACACCCCCCTTGGTGGGACAGAGCTCCAGGTGTGGGATTTCCAGCTCCATCCCTGCCCCTGCCCAGCTCCAGCATCAGCTGGGACTCTTCTGCTCCTCACCACTTGGAGCTGCTCCAGCAGCTGCAGTTTATATTCCAGAGGTGCCACTTTGCCTCTATAGGCAAGGTCTGGAGGGAGCTGCTGTGGGAATCTGGGGGTGATTCAGCCATTCTCAGCCAGTTATTTTGCTTATTTCCTGTAATTGCAGAATAATTTTCGAAGTGTATCAGACAAATGCATGGAGTTTGTGTCTCAAGTGCTGCACTGGAAGGAATGGATTCAGGCTTGTTCCTTGACACCAGTCAGACTGTGCAGGTTTTTGTTACAGGCGTCTTTGAGGGAAGGTTTCTCTTTGTCATATTCAGAAAATGCCTCTCTGAAGTCTATTACTGTCATTTTTTCTTTGATTCCTGGTTTCTCTGTTTTTCTCTTCTGTTGTAAACATTTCAGTGTTTCCTGTCAAAATAGCAATTTACTTTGAGACAGACTGTGTTCAGAGATTTCCATCCTAGAGAGCTGGTGGCTGCTCTGTGCAGTTCAGTATTACCCAGTAACAGAGCTAACCTTTGTTGTAGAGTCAGAATACCTATATTTGTAAACCAGCTACAACGGGCAGCCCTGATAGACTCTCCCTAATAAGATTTCATCATGTTTTTATGAGCAGCTGAAATAAATTGCTTTTAAAAAAGTGCCATACTACATTAAATGGGGTTATGTGCAGTTTATCCTCTGTCATGTGAAATAATTCACAGTCTCACAAAATGCAAGCTGGAAAGCCACCCCCAGGCATTTGGAACTTTTTTTTCCCTTTCCTTCCTAACCTTGGATATAGCAATTTAAACAGAATCCATAGCCATGTACAAGAGTAGTCTGATACAGATTCATTCCTTCTTTAAGCCTGATCCTGCAGTCTTCATTAATATCAGAAAAACATGCTAACTTGCAAGAAATTTAGCCAATTTTTTTATAAGCTGGTTTTTATGAGGATGTCTTAATGTTTTGTGGCTTATAAAAGGTTTTGTGTGTGGTATAAAATATATTTTGAAGAGAAACTTTGGTAGAATCCTCTAGCAAATATCAGGAGTGAGCTGTTGAATTAATATTATTGACAAGGGTAGTTTATAGGCACACAAGATTAGTATAGTAAGTCTCAATTTATTATGGTCTGTTATGTATTATTTTATAGCTGTCTCATTTAATTGCCAATACTGTGTTCAACAGCAGATTAAATAGAGATTATTTTTGTCTTAGAAAAATTAAAGTAGAAAAAAAATGCGTGTAACTGAATTTTCTTGATCTGTAGAACCACAGGGAAAAAATTCTAGAATGAAGGGTATATTTTCCTGCCATCTCCAAAAGGACAGGTTTTTGACCTAGTGACTTGATGCCTGTTTTTGAAAGAACAGCAGTCAAGTTTAAATTTCTGTTCCAAAGAGTAAGACATTGCTAGTTTTGAAGACTGCCATCCTATAATATTTTAAAAATTATAATTATGTTTTAGAAATAGCTGGTATGAGAACTCTTTTTAATGAAATAAAATCCTGTATCACATTTCAACATGCAACATGACCATATATTATTTGTTACTGATCTCGGGAAAAGTCTAGGTCAGAATTGTCACTTTTGAAATACCTAAAGAAAATTATCTTTGAATACATTGGTCTAGAAGAGTTACACTAGTAAGTCTGCTTATGCCAGAAATACTGTCCCCTTTGCTGTCCCTGCATGGAGCCCTGGGGAGGCCAGAGAGGCACCAGAGGCTTTTGGCAGCCCCTGGTGCTGCTGGCTTCAAGCAATCTAATTGGCCTGTAAGCAATTCATGGGTCATAAAATAGAATATAATATAATGCAATGAATGTTCTGATTAGTTCTGTGCAGTTCTTGGAAATGTCAGCAGTTGAAAACATTGCTAAACAGTCTCTGGGTAACCTGAGCATAAACTGCTTGAATGTGCTGTAAAAGGTTTTGTGCTTCAGTTGCTGCTAAATATGAGAAGGGGCAGCAAACTCCGGTACATGTAAGTTAGGGTGCGTGCAAAAGTATATTTTGTTAGACAGATATAGTTCTGGCACAGTATTATCTAGATGGTCATTTTCAAACCTATTTCTCTGTGATTTCTCTGTGTACACAGTATATGTCTATCTTAAAGAATATATGCAGCCACTGTGGTTTTAAAACTGTGCACACTAGTGTGTATATGTTTTTCTCTTCCCAATATTTTTGTAGCTGCTTAGTTTGGATACTAAGACTCACATCCCAAATGTCTCTCGATTGGAATAGGTCTAAAGCCACTTAATCCATTAGTTACAGTAAGAGTCTTTAAAGGCTTAAAAATGCAAGAAAAGCATACACATAAATTAACAGGTGTAGAAAGCTAAGAACTCTATTTTTTCACCTGGCTGACCCACTGCGAAATACCAACAAAGTGTTTGGAGATACAGAGTGCTGCAATACCTTTAAAGAAAAGAGAACCATGAAAAGTGATTTCAAATAAAGCTTTTCAAATGAGGATAAACCACTCTGGGTACATGTGGCTTAATAGAATGTAATTGTTTTAATCAGTGTTTGACATACACCGTCATTAACTGTAGAGATTATGTCTACCTTGTTTAATAGGATATTAATTCCACAGCTATGCAGCAGTATGTGGAAACTGCATGGTATCCCAAGAGTGGTATGATTTTTTTTTTTCTCTTTTTCCCCAAAGCCTTATTATGGAGAGAGAATTCTTGGATAGTTACCGGTGTAAGAAGTTTCTTTGATTTTGTGTGTAGGAGTTTAAGCTGGTGTATAACAGCACTTCAGCAGTGGTCACATTTGCAAAAACAGACTGTCCTTCAGACATCTGAGGCCTATTTCAGAAGCACTTTTCTTTGCCGTTTCACTAACAGAAATCACTGAAGGACACAAATCTATCTCTTTCCCTTGTACACAGAAAAAGCCTCCCAGGCAATGGTTTCAGTTCAGCACATTCATTACCTTTTAATTGCTTCTAAATTGCATTGTGACCTGCTGCATCAATAGCCAAATCTAACAGAAAGTAGCACGAGCTGAGCATTTGGTGTTAGAAACTTAACTGGCAGTTGTTTTGCTGCTGGACTGCAGAAAGGACACCACATGAAGGACGATGGCATTTTGGGAACTTTTTTCAATACAGTATCATTAGCATTGTTTGGAAGTAGCTGTAACTATCAGCTTGTTTATATGCCAGAAATGTTTCCTTTGGGCAATGAGAAGCCCAGAACCTTGTTGGATCACTAGCAGATGTGGATATATGTATTAAGTTTTTACTTGTTACTGACTAAATGTAAAACTTTCAATGTCAGGTGTGGCATGTAAGAGCTTCCATGGAAAACATACTTGCATGCAAAGTCAAAACTGAATAAAGAATTTTATTTAAAATTCTAAGCCATGGTGTAAGAATTACCCTTGGAGGAAAGATAAGCTTGAATATGTTTTAGGCTGAGCCACAGCAGGCCCGATGCTGTAAAAGATAAGCTATCACACCAACCACTGTGGAAGCTGAGGTATAAAAATCACTGCTCCCCTGGAAGGCTTATTCAAAGCTATTTTGCAATCACTTATAGGAGGTAACCACACCATCTTACCTACTGACAATTTCAGCCACCTAGCATGAGTGTTTTAGTCTTTGCTTTACTCCTCCCCACCACCCAGAGCAGGTACAATAATTGTGAGCTGAAGTGTGGTGTTCACTGTATTGCAAGTGCTTGTTTCCTTTTCTTTAGTCTTTATATTTAGCAAACCATGTCTATAGAATTAGTGCTGCTGTTGTTCCTTTACAATTTTTGGAGGATATTCTTTGTGTGTGTGTATATATATATATTTTTTTTTTTTTTTTGTGGGAACAGTATTTGGTTAATAGTGAAGAACAGCAGTATAGTGAAAAGCAGCAGTATTTTTAAATTATATTTCCTTTGAAAATGCCCTACTTTAGGGATTATATCTACTATTATGGCTTAACACTGCTGGCTTTTGTCCACTACAGAGACTGCTGTGGTTTCTTTTTGTAAGGCATTTTCCACTTTAGAGCCAGGCATCATTTTGGATTGTTTCACAGGCTGCACCAGTCTTTGCAACTGGGGACACTGGTGAGAGATTCAAGAGAAAATGGTCTGTGTGTATTGGTCTCTTGACTAATATACACAATTACAAATATTTAGACCATTCTTATGCTGTTTTCAAGTTTTGAGGTCACTATCTATTGAGCACTTTCATCCAAAAAGGCTTTTCCCAAGCGTGCTGGGAGCATTAGAAATCCTAGATATCCTTGAACTGCAATAGCATCACCCAGCTCCTCTCAGGTTACTCCTTATTATCTCCTCTTTTATGGTATGAGAGAGACCCCTGGAGGCAACAAAGCACTGGAAGTGGCACGTGGTGTAAACTAGCAATGCTGAAAATTAGGAGAAATACAATAAGTTTCTGTGCAGTGATCCTGAACTAGCAGAGACTGTAGAGAGGGACTTCATTAAGTTTTTACTGTAGGACACATCAATACCACATCCAGATCGAGGTCAAGTCTTCAGTTTGTAGTCCAGTTTAACAGAACTATGTTCAGGCTGTGGTTGTCATGCAGTCATCTGAGTGGAAATGTCTGGCAGAGCACTGGGAGGGAAGCATGAAGGGTGTTGCAAAATGAGTTTTCATTCTGGACTACATCTATCTCAGCTATGGCTGAACCCCAGAGGTTTGCAAATCCTTTAGGAAATGCTGCAGACTGAAATGTTTGGCTGGAAATAATATAGAAGACAATTATTGCTTTATATTTTTTCCTAGTTAGAGGAATTAATGACATTATTAAGCTAATTAGATTTCCATTACATATAAGGAAAAATGCTGACTGAAAATCTGTAGCCACAGTAATGGAAGTAATCAGACTACATGGTTACACTCTTCAATTCTGACCTTAAAAGCTAACTATCAAGTATATGAAGTATTTTCTCAAAGCTACTTTCAAATTTGTCATAAGGATGAATAAATAAATTCACAAGCACTAGCCTGGTTAAAGCAAAGTATATTAGAAATATTAACCATATATTTGTCAACTCCTCTTTGAAAAGCATTTTTCTGTTGCTGTCTATTAGCTGTTCTATTGTGATCTTAAAAAAAGGAAAGAATTAAAAAAAAAAAAAAAAGCAGCCACATTTCTGCTCTGTGCCCTAGAAAGCTCTCCTGGAACAAAAGATCTCTTAGACTAATGCATTTCAATAGAGTTCAAGAGAGTATTTCAATGAAAGGTCTATCCCTATTTTTCTCCTCATATGGTAGCTTTCAAATGTTGACAGATGTGATCTACTGCCACGCTCCAGAACTGTCTGATGGAAATCAAAGATATGTTTGCTCTCCTTGAGGTGAGCAAAAGTTGACTGACCCCACTAAATAGAAAGCTAAATTTAGAAGGTTAAAAAAAAAAAAAAATGCTAATGTCCTAATTTCTAAAGTTGGATGAGTCACTCGAGGCTCAGGCTTTCACAGGGATTAGTCATTGCACTGTGGGTCTCTGCTGCTCTCAATAAACACCATATGAGGTTTGGGGCAAGGACGCAGTGTGAGCTCGCTGTCATACTCTGGCTCTACCTGCAGGAAACTGACTGGGTGCAAATGAGCTTGGACTTGAAGCCACATCTCTTTGCCTGGCATAGCAGAAGGAATATCTGTCTCAATCTGTTTGTTTATGTATGCTCTTGGACCTATTGGTTTTTCCAGTGATCCGTGGGTTACAAAGCAGAGCTTAGGCACAGCACTTCTGCCAAACACTCGATAGCTGTACAGTATGATAAGCACCACATAGATTATAATTCACATGATATCAAAGTACTTCAGGAAAAAAGGTTTCAGACCTTCTGCTTTCTAAACATTTTTCATATGCAGGAGAGACTGTTTCCTCTAAGTTTTCCAATACTTTTTCTCCTACAGACCTAAGGTGCTCTGGCTTTGTTATGACTGTCACTGCATGAATTGACCAAGTGACTCAGAACACATTGGATGGAGGTTGGCATTGCAGCTCACCTGGTAAATGCCCTGCACCACTCCTGCAGTGCTAAAAAGTGTGAGCTTGCCCAGCAGACAATGCCACTGAAGGGATGCTGATGTGCAGCTGACTTGTAGCTAAGCCAAGTATCTTTTGTCCCACTTCTTGGCAAAGGGGCAGGAAGGAGAAGCATTATTGCAGCGAGAGGATGTGAAGTGGTGTCAGGTCCCCTCAGGCAAGGACTGATCTTGGAGGCCTTGCTAACAGCTCTATGTTGCACCAGGACAAATGTAATAGAGCTGCCTTGCTGACACTTTAAGTTTGTTCAGACTGAGGCTCAAAGGTGCTTTCATCAATGTGAGTTAGGCTTTGCCTTTTTTTACCTTCTGACATTAGAGTTGACATTTACTTTCCCAAGGTCACACAAGAAAGGGACCCTGAGAAGAGACCCCAGGTATTATCCTGGCTGTCATTCTTATACATTAGTCTCAAAACATCTTGTCCTCTTTTGCTCCTACAGATTTATCTCTTTTGCTTCCACGCTGCTTGTGGGGTTTTGCTGCAGTGTACACGCTGCCAAGCTTTGAAAACACAGTGTTGTACGTAATGAATGGTATCAATTTTCTTGCAAGTACTGTGTTTTTGTAGTATAACCCTATTAACACTGGCAAGCTAGCTTTTATGATTGCTGAATAAATCCTGAAGGCTAGGTCCTAAGTAAAGTTAATATCTGCCACATAGATATTACCCAAGGGAATATGCCACTCTTTGAAGTAGTTTTAGTCTTTGCAGGACTGTGAAAGTTTAATGCAACTCATAATCTGTTATCAGAAAATATTCATGGGAAAGCTCAAATGTGAAAACACACTGAAATCTCCTATAATTTTCTTCCTAAGATAGTGAGTTGTTGGTGTCTTTTTAAAATCTGAAATGGAAATGATGACACTATGTAGTCAAGTACTGCATAATGAAATAAGCATGCACCAATAAAATAACTTCACTGTGGAATCCTTCAATCCTGAAATTTATGTAAAATAGTTGTCATTTAATTAATTTATTGCTGATAATCAATGAAAATATAATACAGTTTGAGAACTAAGTTCTCTATTGTCAATGGAGTTTAATGGGAAAAGTCTAAGAAATTACCCTATATTTGAAGTGAAAAAGAAATACCATTGCCAAAACAGAGCATAAAGAAAATTCTGAATTATGACCACCAGTAAATCAACATTGCTTCATAAAGTTCATGTGTTACAGTAGATAATAAACACTGTTGAATGTTCTGAGCCTACAAAAAAGTGCTCTATAAATCCACCTTGGATGATTTTCTGTCTAGCAGTGGCAAGGTGAAGTTGAATACATGTGGGTATCAGAAGTAAACCCTGTAATTCTGGGGACAGCCAGAGTCAAGATGGGTCCCCCTCCTAATTACAATAGCCTCTATGCTGCTCCATTTTAAGCTCAGCTGCCAGTGCTTTCCAGAGTCCACTTGGAAAGGTTGGAAAGGGAGGTTTTCTAGGAGACAGCAAAGCATCATTGCACCTGTGAAGGAAATGGGAGTGGTATATGCAGCAGTATTATGTTACCTGGAGACTACCTCATCCTGGGGACATTCTTGGGGGATTGCTAGGTTTGGTAGGACTGAAGGATGAGATTCATCATTCTGTGTCAATTTTGAAAGTTAAAATAGCCAGCTTCACAACCCCACATAAGAAAACAAAGAAAGCTGAGAAACTCAAATGACTTGTAACTGTGGAGGATATTTTAGACAGTTCTAATACCTGAACAAGGATATAAAAGTCAAGCAATATACACTTACCTATTTGGGAGTGAGACAGGGGCTTTTCAACAAGAAATATCTCTTTGTCTGTAGCTATTGATAAGGTATTGACAGAACTGTATTAGCTTTCCCAAGTTCTGTGTATCCTTATCTGTCAAGATTCTCTGTCTCTTTGGAGTTATCTCCCAGCTTCAAACATGTTTATTTACTCTTTTTTCCACTTCTAAACTAACCTACATAGTCTTTGGACCCATTACTTGTGCTTCCTTTATCCCAGAAACAGGGTGAGCAAAGGACTGCAGATGGGAGGCCAGGAGCTAGGCAGCACTGGCTGGATGTTGCAGCTGGACAGAGCTAGGTACCTCCAGCAGCTCGAGTCCAAATCCAGCTTTGCCTGCCCTCCTATGCAGCACCAATCCTAATGCATCATAACATACATTTGCTAATTGGTTTTATAGCTTATTCACTTACTGCCTATACCAATCATTTTTCTTGCTGTGCTCCAGGCTGTGTTCCCTGAGTTTGCATGTCTTGCTGTGTGACCTTGGAAAGGCATGAACATTGTGAATTTTGAAATTAGATTTGAAATTAACTTTCTTTGTGGGCTTTTTTCCCCCATGTTATAGTCGTGTGAGAGAATCACCTTTAGGCTTTTGCTGAAATAGTTTGGCTTCCAAAGTATTGAGTAATAAACTGTACATTCTAATGTTATTTCTTCATGGCTTCTACAAAATTCTTTGTAAATAGATGAATAATTTTCTCGTGACCTGTTTAAAGTTAAAAGTTTGAAAATCAGTTTGACTGGCACAGCAAATCACCAGCACAGTTTGATTTTCTTATCCACTTAAAATCCCCGAGTTCTACTTGAGTACATATTTTCAAGACAGAGGTGGTTGGCGACATTGTGGGTTGAGGGAAAATGTGGGTGGAGGCGATTCCTGGACACTGTATCTGTTCTCCTCTTCTGTAGATTTTTAGATTATTAGTCTCACTTAATCTGAGAGCCTTCTAGATTTGTGTGTGGGCAGTTGACATCCAACAGGTTACCAGATAAGGGAGATTATCTATTGTCTGAGGATGTGGATTAACTGTTTGCTTTAGCTTAAG
The DNA here is from genome assembly GCF_031753505.1 of Anomalospiza imberbis. NCBI lineage: Eukaryota > Metazoa > Chordata > Aves > Passeriformes > Viduidae > Anomalospiza > Anomalospiza imberbis. Next base: position 11,539,949 of record NC_089689.1, read on the forward strand.
TAGTAGCTGAGGTGAAACCCATTCCAGGAAACAAAGTTTGTGTCTGAGGAGGAACTTCTAGATGACTTGAGAGAAATATTGATGGAACAAGAATATGCTAAATTACTTAAAAAAAAAAAAGTCAGTCTTTCCTCTCAATATAAAACTCTTAGGAAAAGTAAAGAAGCAAAATCCTGTCTGGAGCATTAGTGAAAACAAATGCTTGAAACAGTGACATAATTAGTGTAAATCAATCTCTAAGTGATTTTTAAAGAAATTGGAGATTTCATAGCTCAAATGCTCACAGTGAGGCTGGACAAAGTGTTCTTTGTCTTCAGCAGATTTGCAAGACTTGCACTGCCACCTGGATTGAGATGTAGCTTCCAATTCTCCTCAGCCATTAGAATATTCCTTTTTTTTTTGCTTAAATTAGTGTCTTAAAAAAATAAAAATAAAAAGCAGCCCTGTGTGTCCAGAAAAATGAAGCATAGAAAAGATATCTGTTGGTCCTCATTGTTTTATTAACGTTATAACTTAAAATTTTCACTGACAAGATACTGCTTTATATTTAGGCAGTTAAACATTTCAATTTTAGAATTGTTACAGAATTTTATTGTTATAAAGCTTTGTTTAGCTGCATATTTGCTGAGAGTTAAAATACAAGTAGAAAAAGGTCACCAAAACTTAAGTAATTCAAGGCTATCATCTTGTGCTTATAACCCCATAACACCTCAGAAAAGAAACTCATTATTGATTGTGCCTAAGGCTTAGGATAAAGTATGTCTCTGTATAGTTAATTGTACCCCACGGTACTGCATCATTTCTGCTGTGGCAAGCTCAATTTAGTTTTGTGGAAGTATTTCCCAGTAAGATTTGCAGATGGGGCTGATAGACATCCATTAATTAGGTGACCACAGGAAATGTGGAACTGTCCAGTTGGGAAATGGGACTCTGTAATGAATTATGTCTGGATGTGCCTGTATTAATGGCATCTCAACATTTGTTGATATGTACCAAGGAAAGTAAATCAAAGAAGGGTTCAGCTGAACTTGTGTTTTGCAATGCAGATGGGTTGCAAGTGCTTACTGCTGGATCAGATCCTAATCTGTTTCAAGTCATTGCAACATTAAGGTCACAGGAAGTCTGAGACTGAATCTGGGTTATTTATGTCCAGACATGTACCAGAGGTAGAAAGAAGACTAAAAACAGGGTTTGAAAATAGCAAAGGCTTATCAGTCTGTATCTTTGTTATTGCAACAATAAACTCATTAACTCAGTCCTCTGAGTGAGCTGGGCCCCTGTGCTCTTGGAAAGAGGCAGAGAGCACTGAGTTTTGTGGGAGTATCTCAGCTTCCAGTCTGACAGAACTTAGTTATCACAGGAATTGTTACCTTTAAGAACCATTTTAGCAACAAATTCACATTTCATCTGTTCTCACTGTGAGGCAGCTTGAAATGAAATGCGGTGTATTGCACACCGAAGCTGTGTTAAAGTAGTGCTGTGACTTCTGAAGGATATGGCCTCCAAGGAGTTGCCAAAAATCTCCTTATATTTTAGAGTAAGACCCTTAAAACCTTAATGTACCACTTGATTACAATGTACTGTGTGATACTCTTACATAGTGCTATTAAATGTGATTTTGCTTTTCTAAATGTATCACTTTTCTCCAAATACTTCTTGCTTGTGAGTTATGGTTTTCAGCAGAATTTACAGTCTAATCGTAGAAAAAATGTAGTATCAGTTTCTGTGATCGTATTTTTCTTGATGTGTTTTGCCTTGACACTAGAAAACAGCTCAAACCTAAAGGGCTCATGCCCCCCGACAATATTTTTACTGTGCTTTTGGCCTCCTGTGAGTCAAGTGTCTTTTTAAAAATGAATGTGGAAAAACAAGGACTACTTTGAACAAAGGACTTCATTTGTTGTTTTTTAAGCATAATTACAATTATCAAAATTAAAATAGAATCAATGTCTGTAGTAAGCATCTAAATTCTTAGAAATAAATAATCTGTTTTTCCTCTCTCTTTATGGAACAGAAAACTGATACACTGGAGGTGTTTAACATTTTAGAACACTTTAGAAATGTTTCTTGTCAGTTTTCAAGTGTTATGTGGGAATGTAAATTACTGTCTCTTGGTTTGCTCAAAATAAGTTATACAACAACAGACATTGCCAAGAAAATGGTTGCAATTGTAGCAAATGATTTTTGGTGTTACACCAAGTCTTCTGAAGCAAGTTAAATTATTTTTTGGACTCTCAGACTAATTAGTGCCATATCAAGTTATTTGGAAAAAAGTAAAAAAGTGAACTGGGTAAAATTTACAGAGCTATGTTTTTGCTCAGTGGGTGGTTTCCATGGAAAGCCCACACTACTGCAGAAAATTCTTTTGTGTATGTGGCAGCAAGTGAAGAAAAATAAGACCATGTGAAAAAAATTCTCAGAATTATAGATTAAAAAAAAGTCTAACTTTGCAAGTATCAGTTAAAAGCTCACAGTTTTAATTCATCTAGCACACATAGGTGGAAAAACAATCTTTGACTGGAGCCAGATATTATATTTGTCCAGGGCAACACCTACAGCTCATATATCATTTCACTGAACCGAGTGATTCATGGCCTGCGTATTATTTTCCAGGATGATTAAGTAATAAGACAAGGACATGAAATAAGGAATGAAATAAATTGGCAGTGTTTCTATAGCTACAATTATTATGGCTTAATTGTTTAATGGAAATGTGGTGAGGTTCATACATTCCTAATTGCAGGAAACTATGAGCTGATAAGATAATGTAGTGCTTCAGCTGGCTGACTGATTGCTATGTTCAGTCCATGTGTACAAAATTTTAAATTAGCCTATTGATTATCTAGTTGAAATGCCTACCATGTGGAACACTAAATTTGCCCAAAAAAAAAGGAACACAAACTTCAAAAGGTGTGATAAAACTCTCACACAATTATGTACTCTCTGACACAGGGCATTCATTTTTTTCAGGTGTACTTGGTTTAATGAGCCTGCTGCTGCACATTTAATTTTTACTGTCTTTAACTTTCATTCTTCACTATTTCTGCATTTAAAAAAATGCACCCACACTTGCAGACTAGGTAGATGTTAGAGATGAGTTTTTCAATGAAGCAAGAAGTAAGCAGATCTAAGAAAAAGAATGATTTATAACCTGTTTGTAACAACTTTGAAATTGGATTTTATTAAAGTATTGCTTATTATTCTAAATATAGTTGGAAAACACTTTCTGAGACAACAGTGACATAAAATGTGAACATTGCCTAAGTAGTCCCTAAAATAAAAGATAGAGTGTGATGGGTTGCAGAGAATAATGAGGGCAAGTACATATTCACCTTTATCTAGTGATCATCTAGTGACCACCAGTGTTGAAAGCTGCTGCTGTCTCATGAGTTCAGCGACATGTGCCTGAAATCAGTTAAATGTTTGTCAGCTCATTGGGTTGTTCCCAAAAACTATTACACAACCAGCTGTTCTTTCATAGGCCAAAGGGGTGTTGTGCTTCCTGTAGTATCCTGAGAGCTGAAATCAGCTCTCGCTCTTCCTGTCATGATGTTTTTATCTGTGCAGGAGCTAGGGGCCCATCTGCTCCACGTGCTATGGAGTGTAGAACAGAGCAGCTTATCCCTCCCATGCACCATCCATGCAGCAATTGCAAGAGATTCTGTAGGAAAATACAGAAATGAAAGCAATGGAAGACTTTGATAACTGGAAGTTTATAAATGAAATCTTTAATTTCAGCAACTTCTTTTTATTTTAATGTAGCAAAGTGGATTGGAGCAGACCAGGCTCATCATTTATAAAAGCAACTTGCAAGGCAAACTGATTTTTCTTCATGCACTTAAAAGCACTTGAACAAGATCTCTGTTTTGGGGAAAGGAGTTATGAAAATATATTTAAAATTAAACTCACTAGAGCATAGGCATCTTTGAAATGGGAATGCAAACAGCTTTCTAGAGAATCCATTTAATTCACAATTAAAATAGATACCTATTGATCACAATCTCCCTATTGCAGAAATTCCTGTTGATTTCTGGAGGTTGCTTTAGCTGCAGTCCCATATGTACCTGGGATTTTCTCCAGAATTTCTTTCTAGGGCATAAAATCCAACAGGAAATGCATCTGCTTAGGGAAAGGGTGACAATTGTAAATAAGAACATGGCTATTGTTCAGGATCTCTACAACTCTAGTAGTATTCTCTCATACTCAGATAGAAGTGTAAAATATTAATTGAAAGTCAGCAGCAAGGGATCCAATTAAGAAATTGATTTTGATTTTTTTTTTAATTAAGCAGAATCACCAAATACATAGTGTAAATTATGCATTTTGTTAACTAACAGGCTTGTGGCACCTTCAGCAATCGCACCTACGTGAGAGGTGTCTGGTTGCAATGATGCCTCAGGGGACAGAAGGAGACATTTTAAAATTTCTGTGAGAAAACAAAATACTCAGAGGGGAGTGGGAGGAACAACATTGTCCCAGAACACTCATTGGTGGTGGCATGCTTTATGCTAGCCCTTTTCTGGTTCCACTTTATGAAATAAATGACTCAGCATTAAAGACATAATTCTATTAAAAAAGCCAACCTTTAGCTGTGTCAGAGAGCATTTACAGTTGCAGATCTTTTAACTGAAGCTGTTAGGTAAAATATGTTAAATAAATGAATTAATGCTTGTTTTTGAAAATGCAGATCAAATGAGAGGTAATATATTTAAAATATATTATGGAGTTTTTTGACAAAAAGTCATAAAATAAATATGTATTGTGCTCAGTGAAGCTTCTGAATTCTGGAAATTTAATTACGCATTCATTCTTACAGTCACCCCATCTCTTCTACAGATCTGTGAAACAGAAAAAACTTAAACCCATGCACCAGCATGTTTGTCTCCCTCCAAAAGTATAAAATAATATATTTTGTGGTGACTTCAATCCACAGGTTCCCTTCAATCATATATTCCTTTAGGCTTTGTATATTGGACACTTCAATGTCACTCGCTGTAGCTCACAGCAAATGTTTGCAGGCTTCAGAATGAATTCTGCTTCATAACTGAGGGTTTAACTACCAGCTTGCTCTCAGTGTCAAGTTCCATTGCACTGGTGCTGTGCCAAAACAGTGGGTCAGATACAGGTTTTGCCAAGTGATGGTTGAGGCACATGCTGAAGCCATGGAAAAATGTGGCCTACACCAAAACCCTGGAGATATGACATGGCTGGTCTCCTTATATCATTAACTCAGGATCCTCGTTCTTGTAGCTTCAGTATCATTCTTTCTGCCTTATAGATTCCATGGGGTGTCACAAATAGTACTGTACATGGAACCTGAATGACTTCTTTGGCTGTTGGCAGAATTCAGGCTACATGATGTGTACAGAAAAAAAGCATTAATTGTATAGATACGATTTAATAACATTCAGTGAGGCTTAGACTAAACCCAAGAGGCTTTTTCTGCACTCAACATAATGTAACTACAACAGAAATAATTTTAGCAAACCATTTGAAAGCAATTATTTTTATAACTCTGCTTTGTCCCATAGGAAAAAAAGAAATCAATTATGCAGCTCCCATCTGAGTTCTTTTAATATTTAGTCAACAGTTGGATATATAGCTATGAACAGATGATACATGGGGTTTTTCCATATATCTAAATCTTGTATTTAATTTCTTTCTACAAAATTCAAATTCTAATAGGAAATTTTGCCCTAGGAAATAAATACACATCCAGCACAGTAGGTGATGGCACAAAGTTTAGGATATTTTCCCCCAGATTTATGGGTTGATATCTTAATGTTGGGTCATAATATGCCTTGTGAAATCTTTCAGCTGCGCAAAAGGTCTGTTTCCTACCTTGCCACCAGTACATGCAAATTCAGTAATCTGGAAGATGACAAATTGGCAATATTATATGCTCTTTGAACCTGCTGACCTGTAGTCATAATACATATAGAAATAGCAGGTGCTCTTTCCCTTTAATGTATTGTGAAAAGCCAGAGGAGGAAATAGTGTATTTCATAGAAAAACAATAATTCTAGTGGGGCACATTATCAGTAGATTGACTGTATTTTGGGAACACTAAGAAATGGTTCCCTTCACAATTTAGAGTTTGAGGTGCATGTTCTTAAGTATTTCTCCACTAGCCCTTGGATGGGCAACTGCATTGGTAATTCAGTTGTGATTTCTTACACAAGTATGGTGTAGTTCACTGATTCCCCTCCTGCCCTCAGATAAAGAGCCATACCTCTTGTATCAAAGTGCTACCTTAGAACAGCAGTGCCACAGAGAAGAACAAAATTAAGGAAGGCAGAAACCTATTTGACCCACTGACACACAGCCATGTTCACAGAGAATATTATGACAGACATAATAATTATGTCATTACCAATGGGAGTAGAGCTTTTGTGGCAGATAGGATCCTGTTGTAATCCTTCCTTATTTTTTATACATATCCAAATAATTTTCAGTGAGAGTTCTGGTAAGTTAAAGTAGGAAGCAATTAAACATCTCCTTTTCCTTTCAGCTTAGACTGCAGTATTTTATTTCTCAGGTGGTACTTTACGATAGAGAAATATGATTAACTCACTACCTCTCTCTCTATATATATATATATATACACACACATTCCTTGTAAATATTGCAGTAACAGTAATGGAGGGTTTCCTGATTCTGTCACTAAGGTTACCAGCTTTGTCTGGAGTAAATTACAGTGAATTTACATTGCTCCTGTTAATAGGTCTGGTTGCAATTCTGTGATATGGTCTCCTGAGCTGTGACCTTGCTGCTTCACAATACATTTCCCTGCTGAAGAAGGAGAATAACCTGACTGGTTTCATTTGAGCTGGACTCACTAGAGCACAGTGTTCTTAAGTATCATAAAGGCACTTGGTATTTCAGGTGGGGAGCAACAAATTCCAGAGTGGAAGACCTGCTGGAGGTGCTTTGGTTCTGTTTAAGTACTGAATTACAGAATGCTGCAAGAAAACTTCAGTAGAGGCCTCTCTGAGTAGTATGTGATTTGGCTTCAAATTTCAAATTCATCAAGCTTTCAAATCCCTAAATAATATTCCTTTCAAAACTGGGACCTTACTAAATTTGCAGAAACAAATTTAGGAGCTAAGCTGTAATTGCATCTGTGCAGCCCACGGCCAGAAAAAGAATTTTAAGGAGTGCCTTGTATGAGAAGCCTATTAAAGGGGAGCCTAAGCAGTTTATCTGATTGTGTTTAATGCAGAATAAACAAGCGAAGGTGTTGAAAGTGCTGCTGTGCCTGAATGCAAGGAAGAAAAGAACCTTATACCGATTCATGTGCAACTATGTATGCTTTGTTATTCACAGCTGGCTGAAAAATAGAAGGAATTTGAAATAGACTTGATGCAATTTTCGTGCTGCTATATGATACCTTTTTAGACAGCAGAGAGGGGACGGTTGGAATGTATTTTCAGTTTCTGATGGCACAGCTTCTGCAGGCAGTCAACAGCTGGCTTCTTATTTCTGTAAGCACCTGTGCACAGATGAAGGGTCAGCACTTTCCAGCCAAGACGGTGCACATCTGCATTACAAGTGATTGTAGAGATGGAAATATTATAATCTAAGGAAATGGAAACAAAAAAGGTGTTTGAATGTGTGATTCTTGAGTGAGGTATTGCTGAGTAAGGCAGCACTGTTGGGGAGGAAGTTGCTTGATGAGTACAGTTGGAAAGGGTGGATAAGAACGCCTGATTTCCATATGTGTCATGGGGTGCAGGGCTGGGATCTGCAGCTGCTGCCAGCCATAAATAACATATAATAAATTCAGAGCACCATCCTCCCCTTCCCTAGCATCAGCCATGGCTGGCTGTTGTCAGTACTTGGGAAATGCAGGTTTGGGAATCCCTGAAACAATGGATATCTAATTCTGTGTGTTTTCTGTTTGGAAAAAAACAAACAAAAGCAACTAGCACTACCAGATTTTTTCCCATAGTTCATGCTTTTTAATGTTTTTTGTTGTGTTGGAGCTTTCTCCTTGAATTCCTGGGTTTTTTTTTCCTGATGCTTTCAGTTAAAACACCCATGTGCCCACTCCTGTGTATGGAGTTAACTGCTTGGGAAGCCATGCTTTTCTCTCTCCCAGTTAGCTCCTGCTCTGGTATTGCCACGTAGCTCTATCTTTAATGGTAACATCTATTATTTTCTTTATCTCATTCCATAAAGAAGCTTAATTGTTTTGTTTCAGGCTTTTTATTTAGCCTGACTGATGAGCATACTAAGTACACTGCAGTCTCAAGGCCTGTGCTTGCCCAGAGATGAAAGACACTTTGGATACCACTAGCACTTTTCAGAGGAGTTTGTTTAGTTGGCTGCACCCTGCTGCTTAGCAGGGAGGTGTGGAGCACATCTGCAAGATGAGGGGCTTGGCAGACCCCCTCCTTGTTCTCCAAACCAGTGTTTGTGAGGGATATTCCACTGCATCAGCCAGCCTGGCTTCCAGTGGGTAGGAAAACCCAAAATTGTCTTTGGGTGCTCATGTTCTGTGCTGGTCTGACAGATAAACAGGGATGGCTGTTGCATCCCATCATATAACCTGTCAAAATCACAATAGAAACAATATTCTACACTTTTTATAACTGGAAATAAACTGTATTGCAGATAAATTATGTTGCTTTTTCTGAGGAGTATTGTCCATAAGGTATTTTGCATGTGACTTCTGTGAGCATTTCCAGTACTTTAGATGTAGGAACATGGATGTGGCAGCAGCGCTCTGGCCACAGAGAGAAACAGGCACAGACTTTCCCAGGCACTGTCTTGGGGAAGGCTGTGAGAAGATCAGGGAAAAGAATGAGAAACAGTTCTTATCTGCACTTGCTGCACCTGCTGTTGTGCACATGTGGAATGTGTCATGGAGGTTTGTTTACCAAAGGGTGATTTCTTAATTGGCCAGTGGTGATGGTGTTTTGGATTCAAGGACCAATTAGGTTAAAACTGCATCAGACTGTCTGTAGGGGCAATGGGTTTCTTAGGAAGTATAGGGTAATAAAGTGATTGATCAGCCTGCTGGAATCATGGAGTGAATGCTGATTATTACCCAGAGGGGATGTGTGCTACGACACATGGATCTAGGTAACCTTTAATTTGGACAAAAATAGTAGGGGCATGTCCTACTAGGAAAAGAAAAAAATGTATCACATTTCTAGTTAAGATCTTCTGGTGGGGCTAAAACAAATTGGGGAGCTCTACCAAAATTAAAACATATTTGTGTAGCTCTAAATTCAGTGGTGCTGTCTAGAAATTGTTTGGGGTTTTAACAAAACCTAACCAAACAACAAGCAAAAACCTCAGCCAAACATGGGGAGAAAAAATTAAAACAAACCTGCCTGTAAAAACTCTGAGCAGCATTGTTGGAAAGAGGCTGAAAACAGTGAGGCATTATCTTAGCCTCTGAACTTGTAACTCAGTTTAGACGTTTCAGTAAAGTTATTTGTGAAAACTGGTAATTTTTTTTCCTTGAAAGAAATTGATTTTTAATCTGGCAAGAGCTTTTTCTATGTGGTAGTGATTTAAAATGGATAATAATGCCAGGAATAAGGGGAAAAAAGATTGCAAATAGCTCAAAAAAGTCAAATGTATCAAAAAGCCCCATTCACTTATTTTCCTGCCAGATACATGAGGAGCATTAATGTGGCAAATCTTTTTTCTTTTTTTTAACTGGATATATTAAAAAGTCTTAAGTTGGGAAAACAGAACCTGTAAGGAATTAAACAGAAGAGAACATAGAATATACAATATATATATAGGAAATTTTCACCAAAATGGTAAAACACCACAGTAATATCTTAATTATCTGGGTAGAAGTAAACAATACTTAGAATTTTAGCTGAGAGATGCATTATTTAAGACAATTCATGTTAGCTTACACATTTTTGTCTTTTCTCAATTTGTGTATCAGAAGAATCATCCAATGCAATGTAATACCCTCTCTCCGATTAGATGTCTTTTTCTACTAGTAAAAAATATGTGTGGCCACATTTGAATTGTAGAATGAGCAAGCTGCAGTCGTTTGAGGACTGTAAATGCAGTCTTATGTTTCAATCAAAGATTAGTGCAAATATTCTAAATGGGATTTCAGTAAAGGAAAAGGGGATAATGACAAACTGACTCCTTCCTGTCATGGAAAGGTGTATTTCATGCTCCTGATAGAAACCTGCAGACTTATCAGAAGCACATACTTTTTGGAAATGTGGAGGGAACCACTCTAAATTTTGCAGATGGAAAGTTTATTTACCAGTACATTTTATTCTAGATAGACATGCAGCATGCAGATGTATTCACCTCTGTGTAAGGATGTAGCACAGGGATGGAAATTCCAGCACTGATATCAGAAGCGATATTACAAAAGTTCTTTTTTCTAGTGCAGTATAAATGGCTTTGCTTTTTCAAAACAAATCATTACATCTTTTCTGGATTGCATGGCTTGGTTATTTTTATTCTCTTCCTTCCTTTCTGCCATCTGTCTATAATCCTATTGATTGTCCCAGCATTCTCTGGTTTTGCTGCTGATGCAGTGTATCAGTTTCCTTTTTATGACAGGGACTTTTTCCTCCTGATCTTTGGAGGACATTTATGTAAACTGAAAAAAAGCTTGGTTATAATGGTGATGTAAGCAAGGGGATAAAACTACATTGATCCAACATTGACTATAATCAAGAGAAATAAATCACACCTTAGAAAAAAGGGATGGGGTCAATAGTTTTGAACCATTTGTTCATTTCATATGATTTTGATATATTAAAGTCTGGTTATTTTTTTCCCTATGTTAAGAAATGCTCTTGACAGGCTTAAAAGAATTTTGTCAGAGGCCTTTTGAGTATTTTTAGAGAGATACTTTGAATATTTTATTTTACAGCTTCAGGTAGTTAACCTTCTGGATAGGTTATACAGCTCCTATCAGACTGATTAAAAGGATATGCTGGGTCAAGCTCTTCCTGTCTTAAATAGTCTTACAGTTCTATAGGCATGGAATTAAAGCAACTAGTTTTTGTGAGGCTGATTTCCAGATTCCTTTTAAAGTTACTTAGCAAGCTGTGTTCATTGAAGAACATGGCAAAGAGGGGTTGATCCTAAAAGTCGAGGTTCAAATTAGAATGGAGGTAATAAACTATGTATCTGAAAAGTAAAGCTGTGTTCAATATATTTATCCTTATAAAGGCTGCATAGAAATGAAATTGTGTAACTCTAGAAAATTAGTCTGTAAATATTTTTGTTGCTTCTTGAAACTCTCCCTTGCTTAGGTGGAAGATATCTTTCTGAAGGATTTTGTATGTTTTAATTCTGCCAATTTTACATAAAGGCAGTGTTCTTGTATGATCTTGTTATCTGAAGGATAAAAGTACAGACAACAACTTCGAAGAAATGCCAATAAATTACAGTTATAAGGGCAGAATACCCTCCTGTGTTTTCAAATCACACTTCTTTTAGCACTTAATACGTTGATTTCTTCTTAAAGACAGAAATCACTGATCTCTCTTTCTAGTACTTTGATCAAACTCAGGCAGAACTGCTTGTTTCTGGTGAAAAGTGTGTTCTGTCTGATGTTAAGGTCTTCTGATTCACACTGGGCCACACTTTGTGGCAAACCTTCTCCTAAGGCATGGTGTTACAGAGGCCAGTGTTCCAGTGGTGGAGCTAATCCTGTGTCACAGGGAAGCAAAAAAAGTGTAAATGGGTTAAAAAAATTTGAAAAATTGGGATGGAGTCTACATCTAAAATCAGCATTGACTATAAAAAGACTTTTAAAAATGTAGGAAACAAGATAATTTCAGTCATTTAGGTAAGCTTTTTTCTAGAATACTGTTTAGCAAAATATAAAATGTTGCGCAGCAAAGATCACTTCAATGACTCTGGAGACCTGAATCCCCCTGGCTTGAGTTCAAATAACTACTCATACTCCCCAACCAGTTTCAATCTAAAAATTTGCTACAGGGAGAAGCAGGAAATAAAAAATGCTAGTAAATAACATTGCTAACAGCTTTGCATGATCACACCTCAGTAGTTTTGAGTTGTTAAACAGCACAATGATATCAAATTGAACTATTTAATCATTAAATAAAGAGTTGTGACCTATACAAAGTAATTTTAATTAAAATCCAGTGTCTTTGCACTGCAATTTATTGCATCCATTGCAAACTTTTTGCTTTCAAAACTACTTAGAGTGATACAAAGAGAACATATTTTAATACTGGTGACCTCATCACCATAAATTTGTGGTACCTAATGCCTGTTTCATGTCTTGTCTAATTTATCCTCAAAAAGGATATTTGCTTCTAAACTACTTTACCCTCCCTTACCTGCTGCATATCTCTAGTTGTGGTCTTGTCAGAATTTCTTCAGGATTTTCTGGTGAGATTTTTTTTGTTCTATTTGTTTGGTTTTGTTTTGGGTTTTTCTTTGTGCCTCAATTTGGTTTCTGGGGTTTTTTGTAATTAATTATCATTAAATAAAATTATTTATTTCTTGGCTTACCATAAACCATTTGAGGTCATATGCTCTTGTCAGTGAAGTAATAGCAGCTGATCTTGTTCATCATGTGTTTGCTTTGGAGTTTGAAATCTGGATAAAAAATATATTTTTTCATCAAGTAACATTATAGATTATTTCAATAATGGTTTATTTCAATAATGGATTACTTCAACAATGGTGTTTTCAGAAATATTTACATGCTAATGCGTGGCAAACCTTTAACAATGGATAATATCTAAATGCTTAAGGGAAAGCCTTAACAATAAAATGGAAAATACTATGTATGGTGTTGTGTGCATGGTCAGTGAATGCAGTTTGCAAGTGCACGTGCAAGGCTTAAGGATAAAACAGCATATTTCGAGATTTAGTTTAGAGAAAGGAGAAGCAAATTCCCTGAAAAGTCTCTATCTGTTGTTCATTTTGATTTTATGAAGCCAAAGACATTGTCAGTGTGATAATCAACCATTATTATATGCTTCATTAAAGTAAATTCTAGAAGTTACTGACAAATTACTGCCTTATTTAATTTTTCTTATTTGGCACATGCACAGTACTTTCCTTTAAGCTTCCTTTTATATGCTTCCCTCAGAGCCACCACCACAGGAGACTTTCCTGGAGACTTGCAGTTCTTGTTTGAATTCTCTTAATCCTTGAGGATGCTAGAAAGGAGGCTTGCTTCCTTGAGGTGTATAGCATGTATATGCCATGACAGCAATTTAAATAAGTCAATATTTCTCCCCAAGATGAGCTGTTTAAGCCCAGGTTGATTTCTAAGCATGATTGAAGGCAGGTTTTTTGTAGGTGCTTGACATTTCAGCAAAACCAGGAAATCACTGGAATAGGTAGTGCTAGTTTATGTAATGGTTCCCACCCCAAAACCCCAAGAACGATGCTTTGATATCTAGCTCCACACTGCCAGGTGCAGGCAGTGCCTGTTTGCAATTGTGCCTGGAGATAAATAAAACCACTGCAGTGAATGGTTTGCTTCCCAGCACTGCAAACTCTGCAATGTCAAAGGTGCTTCACTTTGTATGCTTTGGGAGCAAATTAATGTTCCATTTCTCTTTCTTTGTAACAGCTGGTTTAAAAACCTGTTTTCATATTTCCATTTTTTTTTCTTGTTACTTAAAAAGATAAACAATTTATATTTTCTGGAAACCCCACTCTATTGGGTTTTCCTGCCAGCAAAATTGTGCTAATGGCAAGCAGTAAGAGTTGGCTTAGAATTGCATTTCCAGTGCTTATTTTTCAAGGTTTTCTGTAAAAGAGTTAAAGTACAAAGTTATAAGATAATATCAAATTATTTTTGGTGTGGTTGTTTATATTAACACAGTTCCATTTTCTGACTTTCCCTCATGTCATTTTTAATATATTAGCTCAAAATCATATTTCTTTCTCTCAGACAACACTGGAATATAATTATGATTTCAAGCATTGTCCTGTTTTGCATGCTGGTTTTTTCCCTTTTTTTTTTTTTTTTTAATAAAGTGAATGATGGAGTGTACTTGAGAGAGATTAAAATTAAAGATTTGCTGCTTTTTGGAATGTTTTTGTCGGGGAACAAGACTCCTGCATAACTCTTAATCATGAGGAGATGCTGTTTATTCAGATTTGGATGGAAGTCCATGTGAAATTATCATGTTAATAAAAGCAAAGTTGTTTAATAGTTCCAGCACAAAGTAATTTCTGATCCAAGAGAATTGATCCTCAAAAAGCAGAATTCAGTTTCAAGTTCTGAAACTTGGAAGCAGCAGAGTGCACAAGTGCTAATTTTTAAATTCCTATTGATTTAGTGTTTGGGATTGGTTTTCTTCAGATTTATGATTTGTGCTATTCTTCAGAAGTATTGGAAACTTCTGAAAATTGTTAGATTTCTGGGTCAGTTTGATATTTTTGAGAATCCTGATATAAGACTGGAAGGATTTTCTGGTTATTTGATTGAATTTTGCTGTTGTAAGTAAACTGTGCCCTATTATCCATTTTATAAACCAATGATTATGTAGACATCTTTCGTTTTAGAGCCAAGCCTTGGTTAACTTCAGTTACTAATTATTCCTCCTGTAAAGTGGCCTCACTCCCTTCCATTTTTACCCTGCTCTGCTTCCAGGACAAGAAAAAACTGGTCACTAGATCTAATTCTTTATTTTATTTGTGGTGAATGATCATCCTGAGTGGATGGGAGCTTTCTTTTTTTCTGAACTAGTCTAGAATGTCAAATGTAGTCATTGATACAGAGCTGTGCAGGAAATGAGGGTAAAAGGAATGGATTATGATAAGCTTGTACAAAGCTATCTAAATCTATTCCAAGCCTCAATGAATAAAGCGCGTGTGAAAGATAATTCTGACAACACTAAATATGCTGAATACTAGAAAATTTTGACAAACATTATTCAGATTTGTATTTCAAGTTCCCTGTTGAGGGACAAATCACAGAGGGACAAATGCTGTCTTGTTGAAAAGCATGAGGAATACTGAAGTCTCATTCTAGTTTCTCTAAATTTTACTGTACCTCTGAAAGGAGGAAGTATAAAATATCAGCAATCAAATGAATATTGAACTTTGCTAGCAAGGTAGGTTTGATATTTTCCCTGAAGAGACATCTTGTTTGACTGGAAAACATCCTGTCTCCAATTTCTTGTCTAGTGTGTTGGTTTCTTGCTGTCAGAAGTGCTGTAGCATTGCTGGTACTTCAGCATCAATCTGGTGCTATCACAAAGCCGGTGCCGTTGGCTGTCAGGCCCGCACAGTCTCAATTGCCAGACTTATCTGTCTTCAGCAGGATTAGACAGAAATATGTCTGGTTCACATGATGCTCCAGCCTTAGGCTGCACCAGCCTCAGGAAACTTGAGTGCATTAGCTTCAAAGGAACTGTCTGCAACCTCTTCTGACAGCACATTTTACAAAGTACCCTCCAATCTATTCCTCTAGCTGTTTTCTCTGTCTCTAATATTTACTCTTTGTATTGAATTAGTACTTTGCCACTTGTCTCCAGCAGTTCTGTAATAGAAAGTGTTAGACCATTCCTTTTATAAATTTACCTTAGTTACGTGCTAATATATTTCCAGTGGTCCTATACTTTAAGCAGAAGAAATACATAAATGACAGGACAAGACAGTGCTTGTTCCAGACTGGCCCCAGATTCCCATTGTATCCTGATGTGAGCAGTTTTCTTCAAAACAGCTGATATGCTCCATGCCTTTGTTTGGCGGAGAGAATAAGAAATGTGACTGTGTCATCTGAGAAGCTCTTGTCATCAGCCTATTTAGGTCTCACTTTTATTATTGCAATCTTATATTAAGAGAAACATGACTTCAAAATGTAGTTATCTTCATGACTCTGTGCACTCCATAGTCACACTCGTGTTATGTATATATACACACTTAGAACTGCACATATATAACCTCAAATGAACACTTTACTTTTTAGGAAATAGTGTCCCACTGAGCAGCCCTAGTTTGCCTGTAAAATATTAGGCTGTAAATTGTGTTTATTCTCTCTGGGTTAAGCTGTGTCATTCTGCAAATAGCCTGGTGCTACACATTATAGCATTTAGTGCCTCTGAAAGCTACCTGTTATCAGAGAATGCAGCTTATAAATTGCATATTCGTAATAGTAACATAGACTGCCTTGTATTTTATGTCACTCCAATTCATACATACCTCAACAACGGTATGTCTTACCCAGGCCATGATAATTAAATACAGCTGGAAAATTTGATATTTTCAAAAAAGTTGGTATTTAGGTACCAACAAGATTTCCTTCTTTACTGATGCGCTGGAGAAATGAGATCTGCACTTCCCTGTGAAAGTGCTACTGGTTTTATTGCCCTATGTAGGGCAGGCAGGGATACAGGAAATATGACTGTGAAAGCATCATGAGACCATGATGCCTTGAAATTCCCAATTTTAGCTGCCTCTGTTTTAACAGTGTAGAAATAATTGTACAAACATGAATGGCTGCAATGTGCTGTCAATTTCTGCTGTGAATGTTCTGACTGAGGAAAGCAAAGAAAAAAGTATCCTTCCAAGGGAAATAAATTCAGATTGTAAACCAGCCAAGAATGAAACACAGGCCTCCCTACAAAACTTTTCAACAGAAAATACAGGGAAGTTTGAGTCTAGAGTCAGGTATTCCCATGAATGCACACACACATCCCTTATATTTCCATTGTCCTTGGAAGAGGTCAGCAGGTCACAAAGGTGTTTGTTACCATACATATGGAGAAATAGCTCTGCAATTGACAGCTGCAATATTTTGGAAGCTGTTCCTTTGCTACCATACCAATGGTTCCCTGATACTGCGTTGGACTTTCTCATGTCTCTACCAAGAGCACAGCCACAAAAAGGAGCCAAGGAGCCTTTTCAGCTTCAAACCTGTTGAGAATATTTTTGTAGACAAGAAGAAATGATCCTTTTTCTTGGCTTTTTGTTGTTGTTGGGATTTCTTTGAAAAATAGAGACTCAAAGTATTTGGCTTCTCTGAAATGTTTCCCATTATTCATAGAATTTCAATTCACAATAGACATGAAGTTACAAGAGACCATGTAAGTGTTTGCAAATATGTCATTTAACCAATGCTTTAATTTTTCTTTTTAAAAACATACTTTTATGGCTAAAAACTTGCTAATTCAATCAAAAAGATGCATGTTATAGAGCACATACAGAGTACCTATTTTGGAAAACTTTAACTCTTGGAGAAAAATACACAGCAAGTGAGTCCAGGATAATTTGAGCTGAATTATTACTATGAGGAATGTTTGTATGTTTTTTTTTGTATTGTTTTGTTTTTTTGGGGTTTGTTTGTTTTGTTTTGTGGTTTTTTTTTTGGGGGGGGGATTTGTTTGGTTGGTTTGTTTTTTGGAACATAGTGGATTAACAAGAAACAAGTTTTGTCAGGGATGCATCTGCAAACTTTTCTATTCAAAAAAGGTCTGTATTTTTCTGAATAAGCTTTGCAATTCACCCCTGCCCATTCAGGTTCTTCTCAGGCTTTGCAGCTAATATGCAGCAGCTCAGGACAGAAGATGATTTTGTGAATAACTGCAAGGCTTCGATGGTTTCAATCATGCTGGGCTTGATTTGAGGGCAGGAACTTGTTGCTGTTCTGTTGTCAGTGCTAAATAGTAAGTCAAAAGGAGGATGTACCTGCCAGGTTTTAATGCAGAGAGAGTACAGAAATTGCACAGGGGCAATGGTGTTTGCTAAGTTAAAATGTGTGGTGTTCAGAAAAGTATCAAAGGAGTCAAACTCTGGGGTGGGGAGAAGCTAGAAACCTGCTAAGATGGAAGGCAAAAAAGATGCACATGGTGGGGAAGTGGAGGGGAATAAGTCCAATTTAGCTTTTAGAATACTAATTCAGAACCAGCAGAGGTATTTTAGCAACACTAGAAGAAGCCGTTTTGGCCTGAAAAAGTTTTATGAGCTGTAGATGTAGTGTTGGAAGAACTGTGTAAGTGGAGGCTTTATCACTGCAAAGGGAAGCTCAGCTGCTGCATGTCTACAATGCATTTCATGTGAAAGTGTAGATATCCTTGGGAGTTTCACAGTATGGGAACTGGATGCTTAATTACTTATTCTACAGAATGTCACTAATGAGGGGTGTGACTTTAACTCAAGGTTTTTCACACATAGTAATTAAGCCATTTTCCTACCCATGTGTGTCCTTTATTCTTCAGCTTCTGTGAATAATCTTGTTTTCTCCAGTGCTTGTCTGGAGCTATCTGTGCTGGATGGTTTTCCATTTCCAGGGTGTAGATTAGTCAGTCACTAGCTGCAAGCCAGAGATGAGCCTACCTGTTTTCCCATCTGTGGGAACACTAATTAGAGTTTTCTTTCTCTTTCAGGCACAATTTTTTTCCTGAAACTTTCAGGAACTTAATTATCTCTGAGAATTTTTCTGTCCCTTACCCTGTGTCAATTGGATAAAATTAAACAGCAGAATTTCTCAGTTATTAAGGTGAAAACAGTGAAACAGGCAGTGCAGTCACGTAAGTTTCATTGCTCTAGGAATCAGGACAAAAAAGATTATTTATATTATGGCAGCACTTCATTGATAGAGCCACACTAGTCCTAAGACATACATTCTGGTCTTGGGAATTTTTTCCTTCTGTCAAGTATGCATTTTCATAATACAGTGGGACAAAGATCAGATTCTTCCTATAATAAACAGCTGTGATACAACTGCATGCACTGGCAGGAAAATAGATAGGATGGAGCAGAGATGCTGCTCAGCATGACTGGGGTATTTTTTTAATATCCTTTCACTTAAAGTTACATAAAGAGGATGGGTGTGAATGGCTTCCTCTTTTACTTAACCTTCATAAAGGTACTAAGCAATGAGGTTTGCCTAAATGTCTTTTCTGTGCTATTCTGAAAATGAGCTGTTACAATGTTAACTAGACCTTCATTTGTCCTTTTTCATATGTTAACATCCCTAATGTTCTGATTTTGTGACTACAATATAGTTCTCTAGGGAGTAATTTGCCCCAGTTAGACCATCTGAAAACAGTTACTTCGTGTTCATTATTGCTCAGTAATTCAGCTATTCCTTCAGTAATTAATACTATTTTAATTAAAGTTTTAGTGTATCTCCCTGTATGTACTTAGGCATAACCTAAAGGCATACCAAAATTTTTATGTTCCCTGGTTTTTATTGCAACTTTCTCCACAAATGTCCCTGATTATTAAAATAATGAAATAATGAAATAATGAAATGGAAGCTGCACAACTGAAGGGCTCATTATTGTTTATTGCATGGGGTAGACTGTGTGCCTAGGACCACTTGGGCCACATATTTATCTCTGCAAGTAAATCTCTAAACTGCAGTTAATAACAAATGCTGTACATCTGCTGGTATGGGTTTTGGTTTTTTGGTTGTTGATGTTGGGGCTTTTGCTTTTTTTTTTTTTTTTTTTTTTTTTTTTTTTTTTTTTTCTTTTTTTTTTAAACTCTGCCAGCACTTTCTGTTATAAAAGTTTGCACAAACACACAGGAAAAACTTAGAGCAAGGAGTGTGCAGTGCAATAAAAGAAACTTTTTTCTCAGTATGAAGTTGAAGCCACTCTTTCATGTTGCAATTAAACAAGTACTTAAGTGTTTAAATATTTGAATTAAGTGTATAGCTATGACCAGGCCTTTGTTTTGCATGTCTAAATGGATATGAAACAAAGATTGAATTTGTTTCTGATTATAAAACTTACAGAAATACATTATTTCTGACATTCTGCTATATGAAATTGACTTACTTTGAAACATCTGTAAACTATCATCAGAGTAAAAGTTTTCTCCCCTACACAAAGACATGTTCTTTCATATGAGGCTATAGATAGGCAGGTTTTATCAATAGTAGTGCCGCTTCTGGTGCAAGAAAGATGTTGAGCATGTTTTCTTTATTCTGGTAGGGGAACTGTACTTAATAGAAGAGAAGAAAGAAAACATTTGACAGCTATTACACAATCTTGTCTATTGCTACTGTTGTAGGATAATATCAGAAAGCACTTGCATTGTTGCTACATCATTAAGCTTCAGAAAGCAATTCTGCTCTACAAATCATTTCTGTGGTTTAGACAGAAACAGCAAAGTTCTTCATTAGGGAAAAAAACTTTCAAAAGTTTTTCTCAGTGTTTTTTTGTGGATTTTTTTAAACTTTTCCTCCACCCTAAAAATCTCTCAATATCAAGCTTGAATCTGAAATTCAAGATGAGTTCTTCCTGGCACATATTTCATCAACAATGAACTTTCTGTAATCGGAGTGTGAAAACAAAAGCACGAAGACACACGGCAGTTTTAAATACAGTCTTTGGGGAAAACAAAAGATAACTGGTGGCTGAAGCTTTGAACCAGTTGCTTTCTGGAGTCCAGAGAGCTATAGGGTTTGCTGATGCTTCTGTACTTTGAAGGTTTTGTCATTTAGTTCCCTGTTCAAGATCGCAAATACTTGTATCTGATAGAGATGCTATTCTTTCATCTCCTTAGCTCCTAAAGGAAAAATTACAATCCTAGGACATGTCCTTTGCCCTCTGCTTCCCTCTGCTTAGGCATCTGTGGCAAGATTTCTCACCTCTTCCATCCATCTAAAACTCAATTTTTTGCTCATAAAACATAGACTCTACAGAAGTAGAGCAGCTAAAGGCACAGGGTTGGATGATTTCAGCACAGGAGGAGCTGAGGCGATGGCTGAGCTGCCTGTTCTTGCCTCTAAACCACTATCAAGTTCTTTCTCTAGCAGCTGTTGCTTTGCCAAAAGCTCACCAAAGCACACCTTGTCTGGCTATGTCCCCTGTTCATCCCTTCCCCAAAGTCAGGAGCACCTGCAGCATCCTTGGGCTGCTCCTGCTGCTGAGCTGGCTGAGCCCTGGCAGGGCTGAGCTCTGCCCAGGCCTTGCAAGGCTCTCGGGCACCTGTGCCTTGCCAAGGACTCCAGGCAGTCATGTGCAAGGGTCTCTCTCCCTCTGCTGTTCCTGCAGCTGGAGCTCCAGCCTGGCCCATCTCCTGCTCCCACCAAGAGCAGTCAGTCCTGCTCCTGGTCCTTTCCTTCTCTCCTGTGTCTAGCAATGCACTGCCACAAAGGGTGAGCGTGGGCTCCTTTGCCAGGAGAGCCAGGTATCTTACACCTGAAGATCAGATTGTCATATTTGAACAGAAAAAGATTGCCATGGGAATGTCCAGGACAGTTAAGGGAGGATGTTCTTGATAGAAAAAAACTGTGGGAAAAGTAGGGTCCTGAGGAGGAAGAACCAGCTGGAGAGAAACAACCTCTACCAGCAGGTACTCTACAATTCTTCTGAGTTATGTTCCACCCAGAGTCCTTCCAACACCACTGCCTTCCATAAATTCCTTTAACTCATTTCTTTGTTTGAGAATCAATCTGAACACAGACCTTTGTCTCATCTCCCATTCAAAGCTTACACCTACAGGGCAGAAAGCTTTGTTATGACTTTGCTGACCAGTGTTAGTACCCATAGTGTAAAATACACCATGCCCAAGTGGCAGTCACTGCTGGCAATGTTAGTCTTAATCTTTTAGTCATTGATCCAAGTGAAATAAAGAGTGATTTTACTGTGCTGGCAAGAATGAAAAGTTTGTGTTGCCCCAGATATAGCAGTTTTAAGAATTACAGCCCAGAAATAAGTTTTCTTGTTTTAACCTGCATGAATAGTGTCAGCCAGTTGAGGATTAGGAGTGTCAAGATAAAAGGATGTACTAGTGAGTTGTCTTGGTGAGAAACAAGTAGGAGGTGCAAGGATGGCCATTCAACCTACCAGGATATCCAAGGTCCCTGCCTTGCCTGCAAAGGATGCTTTGCAAGCATAAGCAGATACAAATGTAGTTTGAAGCTTCTGACAGTTGTACCCTGCCTGGTTGCCCCCTGTCTCCTTATGCCTTGGGCATAAGTTCCTGACAGTTTTTTTGAATCCAGTTTGTCTCCTGCCCCTGACTTGGTTTGATGCTGCTGTTTCTCCAGACACCCTATCACTGTAGAGTAAATTCTATGCTGCATTCCTTCTTACTCCTCCTCAGCCAAGAGAAGAAACATGAGTGTTGAAGAGGAAGTCTGCATTGGGAGATGACCTTGGGACTCACTGTTTTTATAACAGCAGAACAGATCTCATTTGTTATGTGCTACTGAAGTATGTGAACTGTAGGCGATGAACAGGCAGTGTCCCACTTACGGCTATTGTGAGCAGTACAAGCTCATGTTCCTGTAGGAGCAGTGAAAACATCAAGATAACCTTAAGAGATCTCTTTCAGAATTTCCCTCTTTTCAAAATTTCAGTTGCCTTTTAGCCCACTCTGTTTATTGCTTAAAATGCCTTGACTCATATATGTGAGGGATGTTTTGTGCTTGGTGTGAACAACCAAACAGCCCTCTAGCTGATTTTGCACTGCTGCCAGTGTAGAGAGGAAAAGATTCCTTCCTGATCTTGCCAGAAATCCTATTTTGAAATCTCCTCTTTTTTCTTATTAGAAATAAGCTGGAGTCACCACCCCTAGAGGTATTTAAGAAAAGACTGGACATGGCACTTTGTGTCATGGCCTAGGTGACATGGTGGTATCTGGTCAAACGTTGTACTTGATGATCTCAGAGGCCTCTTCCAAGCTGGTAGATTCTGTGATATCACATCCTAGGTGTTATCAGGATGACCCATCTTTTAGAAATCAGTTACAGATTTTGAAACCCCTGAACATTCTTCTCAGGTGAGGTAAGTCCTGCAGTTCCCATCGGCTTACCTCTTTGTAAAGATGTCTGTCTTTGTAGATGCTGCTTAATTGTTTCCTCACTGATTTTGGGAGAGAACTGCTTCTCTGAGTGCTTGAACAGCGACTATTTGACTGAGGTCAGTGTAACACCGAAGCTCTGGTTCATGCCGTGGCAAAGCAGTCTGTTTGTAACCAAGAAGGAAGGAATGTGGGGAGTGATACTGATTTGATGCATTTCTTGTTGACACTAATTCCCTGGATACTCTTTGAAATAGTTTCTCTTCTATGAAAGCAACACTGCTGTTTTCATTGACAAACTTCTTGATGTGTCTTGCTCTGAGGGAACTTTTAGTAGCTATACATTATGTACACATGTACATGCCTGTGCATAGAAATATAGTTACTGATTTTATGACATGAGCTATTACAGCTTTTCTTTTAAGTGCTTGCAAAGGAGAGTACGAAAATTTAGAAAGCAGCTCCAGTGAAGCTGTTGATTGACAAATGTAGAATTACTCAATCTACGTCTAACCATCTTGATCCATACTAACAAGACCAAGATGAAAGGTTAGTTTCTGCTCTTCTCGTAAATAGCCTTGCAAATGTCTTTTTTAAATTCTGTCATGCTGAATTACATGGCTCTTATCATTTGGAGATCTTTTTTGAAAGTAGCCCCAGGTTACATGCATATTGGATTACCATGCATCAAAGAGACTAAAATAGGTGTGCTATGAAGATAAGGACTTTTTTTGTATTCTACTTGCAAAAAAAAATGTATTAAAAAGACCCTTTAGAGAAAACAAAAAAGGGCTCAGAGGAACCAAACTGAAAGAAGCAGCTTATAGAAAACTGCAGAATGGCTGACAGATTCCTGACAATATTCACTGGTACTTTGTTTCCAGCTTTAATGTCTGTTTTATATTCTCATGAAGAAGCTTAAAGTTGGGCATTAACATGTGAGAACAGAAACTGCTTACACATTATTGACTCATTTTATAGTCTTTCAGAATTATAAAGAAAATAATTTACTTTCTGATGGTTAATTTCTTAGGCACTCCTCACTGACAGAACCAACAAGAATTTATAGGTAACCAAATTTAAAGTAGCAATATGTGAAATTATTTAGGAATTTTAGAGGAAGAACTGAGAATTTCTTTTTTTATCTTGAGGTATGGAAATTTGAAAGTTTCATTTGATCCTATTATCTATTAGCAATAAAAAGTCCACAACATGAAATGGTGAAGAAATTATATGTTGCCATTCACAAAAGCATTTCAAAGAGCTGCCCATACACAGAAGGACCAAAACCAATCATTGAAAATGCAATTAAAATGTGAAAGAACAGTAAGTTCTCAAGGGGAATGCATTTTGAAAATGTCATATACACGCACCTGCCTCTTACTTGTGTTGATTGATGGAAAATCCAAGCTCTGAGAAAGGCTCTTGCACTTCAAGTCAATAATTGTTGTCTTGACAACTCATAGATACCTGGGGTTAATCTGGAGAGCCTTGGAGGAACCATGTTTGGTGGAGTGATCTGGGGTATTGAGTAACTCAACTTGCAAGATAAACAAAAGCATGAAACTGTGTGAGCTGTATCCAGCATAAGCAAAAGAGGTTATCTGCAATTAATTTTGTTCTCTAGACAATCTACAAAAAGGGCTGGTTTTGGGGGACTTTGTGGGGTTTTTCTGACTTACAAAATCTGATCTTACTGCGATTGTTATTAGTAGTCATTTTTAAAACACGTGAGCCTCCAGATGATGTGAATATTTTTATTTAGAACATTATGAGAACCAAATGTGTTAGTCTATTTTACCACTGTCATAAGCTACTAAAACAAAGAAAGCAGCATTAGAAGGGAATAGAATAAAGCTATGATGCTAGAAAGGGAGGGGGGATGGAGGTGTGGGGGTGGAGTTCATTTGGGGAGAACTGCATATGTTATTCACCACATTTTGGGGAAAATAAAGGAATATTTAATTTTAATATAAAAAATGAAAGAGAGTGGGAAGCTGTACGCTCTGTTGGCCTGTCCAAGAGCACATGGAGTGGGAGAGAAGGAGCTGTCCCCATCCCTCCTGGTAAGGGTCACAGGGGAAGGAAGAGCTCCCGACCCAGTTCCGCTTGGTAAAACACATTTGGTGGAGAGAGGAAAGTGTTCTCCATCTGTTTGTGCACCAGTGTGGTCTGGGAACTTTACAGAATCTGCCCTGTGCCAGCAGTGTGCTGGCTGCTCCTTTCCCTCCACCCCGGGGTCTCTGCCTGTAATGGTGTGCTTTGCTGTTGGATGTGTCCATGGTTTGTGCTATGCTGCTTGTTGTATATGTTTCTGAGCATATCCTCAAGCTCATCCACGTAATTAAAATATTGAGATTGCACTTCAAGACCAAGCACATTATTGAGCTAGCAGTGATTAATCGCTAAGAATTCCCAGTACCAATCAATCAATTCTCTGAAATCAATGAATTTAATGAAGATCAACATATTGACTGGTCAGCTTTCCTAATGTACCAAATAATTTCAGAAATAGTCTTTGCCACCCACATGTCTGACCCTATGTTAGAACTCAGCAAAGGCAAAACAACGTTTGACTTTCTCTTAAGCCTACCATAATCATCTCAGCCCACAGCTGGCACCTCTGGGCCCATCTCTCGGGGACTCTGTTCAGGCCAGCTGGCTCTCTGAAATTATTTCTAACAATTCTACCCTTTCCTAGGCAAGTGGCCTGCCTATGGGTAAAATTGGTGCTAGACTTTGTGTTGTTCTGCTGCTTTGGATGGGGCCACTCTGAGAGTAATTTACAGAGGAGCATTTATTTATCAGGTAGATTGAATATTCTACATTAATTACTTTGCACTCACAAACCAATAGTTAATACAACTCTTACACAGAAAATACTTCAATATTTTTGCATATAACAATTTCTTGCCACCTCATCACCTGCAGTATTCACAAAAAGTAGTTTAAAAATTGTTATCTAGCAGATAATTTTGAAATCATGATCTTGTGATCAATTTTGCCTCCTAACTAGATGTGGTAAATTAACCTTTGCAGCAACATTTGACATTAAATTTGACACCATTTTTTTGTAAAATAAAACAGAATTAATTTTGTCAGGAGAATTAAGTATTCTAAAATTCTCAAAAAAAATCTTCACATTAATGTTTTGGGCAAAAAAGAAATCTGAGCCAGTGTAGGTGATTCTTCATATAAAGAAGTCCATGAAAATGTGAATGCACTGGTCCTGAGCTATTGCTAGATTTCATATGAATACAATACAGTGTTTAGCACATGTAAATGAATGTCATTAATGTTTCCCATTAAGAGCAGACTAATTATAAAAAGAAGAGCAGGTGTTGTGGCTGTGCTTAGTGCCTAAAGAGTTACAGGTTTGGCAGTAAAAGGGAGGACCTTTGGCTCAATGCTGAGGGTAAAGCTCTGCTTTGATAAATGATAACAAGCATACTGAAATTCACATTGCTTAAGGCATCTGTGGTTCAGTAGCATTTTTTTATAGCAGTATAGGAAGGGATTAAAGTAAAAGAAAGGAATTTTTATCATATGATAATAACTCCTTAGGCTTTAATGCTTATTCCATTCAGGAAAAACATTGAGGCTGATTTTTCATCTTCACTTTTCTCAGATGACTTTTGTCTTTATGTGACTGAATTGTATATTCCCCTGAATAAATTCTGAATGGCTGGTTAGCAGGAAAATAAGGCAAACCTGACCATTTTATAACCTTATATTAAGGACAAATTGCTAGGATTTTTTCATGAATGCTATTTGTAGTAGTTTTTAGTAAAACCAATTGCACCGTGGATGTGTGAAAACTTTGATTAAGAATTAATCTTTTGGAGTTCAGATGGCATTAAGTTATAACTTATTACTGAAGAAACTGGCTCAATCTAATCTTCAGAATGATGATGGTTTTCTTCTCAACCAAGAAAAAAACCTCACTAGATAATTAATTAATGGTAGATTTTGAGCTTCTCTTCTTGGAAGACTAGGGCTAAAAGGTGTTTTGGAACAAAGAAAACTGCAGCACAAAATGTAGGTTTTTCTCATTTAGATCTGTCAGTTATGAAATGGATTTTGAAAAAGTCAACAACAACAATAGAAGTGGAATGTCTAAAGAGGTATAAGTATGTTCAAGAGTTTTGATTAGCAAACATAAATCATCATCTTCCTTTCAAATTTCAAATAAATGCTACAATTAGGAACCTAGAAATTCAAATATGTTTTATATTTTGCTTAATTTAAAGCTGTAATTCTGACTGTGAACAGAAACTGTAGACTGACATTTTATCTGTGATATGGTTAAGTAGAAATGAAGGACTTCAGTGTAGCATTCAATAATGAGTAACATCCAGTGTGCTAAAGACTATTCCATGTTGGCTGCAGAACACAGATATTCCGTTAGAAAATGTTTGGTTTCTCAGTCCTTAATATTTTGCAACCAACCTTGAAATGCCAGCATAATTTTATGTCATAAAATGATAGTGATGTCACTGACTTCACTTGAAAAGTATTAAATTTTAAGCCACAGAACTGCTGAAATATTGACACTCAAGACTTGATCTGCTGTCTGCTGAGGACAAGTGTGCCTGTCATGCCCTCAGTGGGCATAAGAGCAGCCACACTTTTCAGCCTTCCCTTATTATTTAATTAGTGTAGTATTTTGAAACCTTTCTAGATATTGATTAAATTCTTAATTGAGATTAAATATGGGTCATAAGCTTTTTTTCTTTAGATTTTTTTCTGTTTCTTGGGGGATTTTTGCAGGTTTGTTTGTTTTGTTTATTTTTGTTTAGATTTGTTTTTATCAGCATGTTTGGTTTGGTTTTTTAAAGGAACAAAATGTTACTGAGGTCTTAGAAGGAATTTTAAAATGAAGTGAGCAGCAGCTGCCATAGTGTTAGCTGGAATAATATGGGCAACAGGAGCAGAAAAGCAGACAGGCAAAAGTAGCACCTGCAGAGGAAAAAGGCTTGACAAGAGGTAAACTGTTGATGTCAGTTGAAAACAAGAGAAAATAAAGAAGAGCAGGCAGAGAGAGAGTCATAAATGTCAAATCGTCATTATTTCACCAGGAAAAGACTTTTTTTTTTTTTTCCAGTGACAACATGTCACTTAATGATGTCTTTCAGGTGTCCTAGATTTTGACTATATCGTGAACATAACATAGCAAAAAATTATTTCAACCTCAGACAATAAATTATGGAAAAGGAAAACTATTTCCCCATCCATTGAGATGTTGTTAACAAGCACTCCAGGAAAATGTAGCACATAAGGGGATGAATGTTTAAAACCTGGAAGACCGAGTCAGCCCACTGACATTCTTTGAAGCCCCACTTGGGTGATGACCTTACCTCCATGCTCTATCATGAACAGGCAAACCACACACTTGCTGTGCGCTGTTCATCAAACAACAGCACAGGGCAGGTGGGGGGACTCATATTTTCAAAGGCTTTTAAACTTTGCCTGAACACCAAGCCACTGATGTGGAGCTTGTCTTTCTCCAAGTGATTATTTTTGCTTTCTCTTTTCACTTTCAAGTTCAACATTACAACTGATATCTGATGCAGAGGAGTAATGAAATAAAACAATGGAGATAAATTATAGACTTGATTTACAGAGTTGCTGAGGTTTCACTCAGACCTGATGAACTGAGGAAGACAGAAATGAGACCCTGGATCACATGGTCCAGACTGGTCTCATACCTTTGAGCAATTTTTCAGAATCCTATCATTGGTTAGAAGAGCTACACAAATATTGTTCTGACAAATAGTGCTTGGTACGGGACCTTATACTGTGTTGCAGAATGCCAGTATCTTTCTGTTCAGCCTCAATCCAATTCTAAGCAAAATGCTGCCAATACCTATGAAAGCCTATTCCTACATGGAAACAACTACTTCTTTTATTCTCATAGGTGCTTTTAAGTTCTGATGTGCTTTGGATGAACACAAACCCTTTTTTCTTTATCGTTTAGATTGAGTCTGTGGTGAAAAATGAATTTTCTTACTGGATGAAGTATTCATTGAATACTCCAAGCAATACCTCTTTTCCTCCCTCTCATGTGCTACTGAAGGCTGTTGGGGTGTGGGAATGTCTGGCACAGAGGACTGGGCATCACTTTCCTTCCAGCAGTTGAGCTGGGGTGATAGCCTCTCCCTAGGGAGTGGAATGTGATGTTTTAAACACTCTAGAGGTGACAGGAGTTGCTCTGGGTGTTGCAATTACATATAGCTTGAACTGACCAAATGAGTTTTCAGGGCTTTTTTTTTCACAGCTTTTGAAAGAAAACAATTGTGTGCAAATGAAATCTATTGACAACATGATTTGTTAGGCCTGAAAAGCAACAAATGAGCTATAATATGCAAGGTGCAAACCTATGCACTTAAGTAAAAACAAAAATTTCAGCAATAAGCCAGGAATTCTTCAGCTGAGAAGGCCAGAGGAACAGAAGGCCCTTGGAGCATTAATTAATTGGAGATTGGCTAGGGGCCAGTTGAAGTTGCAACTGTGAAAAACACAGATGTATCAGCTGCACTTCTTTCAGCTGAGGAAAAGCCAAATCTTCTCTACAATAATAGACATTCAAATAGTTAAGCATATTTGAAAGATATGGAACAGGTGCAACAAAGTTTTGAGACTAATGTAAATGAGGGTCTGGAGAGTCCCTGCTGGACTGCAGGAAGGAAAGGAGGAAAAAAAATCTTTTTGGGTAACAAATCTGCTTGTGAGGGTTTTCTCAAGCAAAAGCACAGTACTTTCACAGAATCACAGAATGAGCTAGGTTGAAACGACCTTTTGAGATCATCAAGTCCAGCCTATGAACTAACACTTCTCATCAGCTTAACCATGGCACTGAGTGCCACGTCCAGTCTTTTCTTAAACACGTCCAGGGACGGTGACTCCACCACCTCCCTGGACAGATTATTCCATTGCCCAAGCACTCTTTCAGTGAAGAATTTTTTTCTAATGTCTTCCTTAGCAACAGGAACCATTTTGTTGGGATTATAATGTGGAAATTGCTTTCAGCAACTTCTACTGCTTGAGCTAGGGTTGAGAGCCAGTATCCTTTCCCATCATGTGAATTCCATCAGCCAGGAGAGAAAAGTTCTGGCTCCATGTTAATATCTGTGCAATATCTGCCTTGCAACAGATATTTAAGATCCTTGTGGGCAAATTAAATAAAACAAGAGCTGAGCAGAGATCAGTGATCAAACCAGAAGAATAAAAAAGGCAGAGAAGAAATAACTTCAGAAAACAAACAAAAAAGAAATACTTCAATCAGAAATACCCAAAGTTTGAAACAGTGTTAGTGCACTGATCAGTGCACATTTGCACATATAGAACTATTGTAAGTTATGTATATACTCACATGCTAAATGCTGTCTGAAAATCTGAATTTCCTGAACCTCTAATCTAATACACATTTGAGGGATGGCATGATATACTATAGTAGGAGTTTGCACTGAACAATATTCAAGTCTTTTGAGTCACGTAGACATTAAGTACTGGAATTTAAAAGTTTGTAGCGCATGTGTAAACAACATTTGATTTTTCTGTAATATGAAAGACCCTTAATCTTTCCTGTAAGCAGTGCAGGAAATGCCCTGTGACAGGCACACTTCAGTTCTGTAACAATGTTCCTGTAATCTTTATGCAAAGTGGTAATTTCAAGCAGCTCCAAGTCCCAGATTAAGTGGTGTCTGGTAATTAACTACCATCTTTATTGGACTATCTTTGGATATATTTTTCAGAACAAGTCAAAAAGCTAGAAATGTTCTCTTCCATGGTTGTGTTCAGTAAGGTATCTAAACTGTTGGTGTTAGTGCTTCAGTAGAGCAAAATATATAATTGATTTGCTGAGCTATTAAAATGTATGGATTATGCACTACAGTAGGGATAAAGATTTGTAAAGTATAGATCAAAAAAAAATCTGTTGCCTTCAGAATCAAACAATAATGCACAGAAATAGTCTTCAGTGGAGCCACGAATATTAAAGATTTTGAAAGTACAGATTTCTATGAAGTACTTGGGACAGTGACCTTTTTCCCCTCCACCCTTTCCTTGCATTCTTTGAACAACCAAGTTCTGAAATTTAATTTTTAGATCAGTGGAAATCTATTATAGATGTCAAACTGTATAGCATGTTTAATCAGATAAATTTTGCAATCCTATTACAAGTTGCCCTATGCCAGATGCTGTATTTTCTCTTTGAGTGAGAAGTAGAAAATGTCCATGTTGGATGACAGACACAATGAGAGTTTCAGAGTTCAGAAGTCCCAACAGTCCTATAGCAATATTTGCAACATTCAAGTGCCTTGAACTTTAACACTCAAGTTAATTATGGAAAAAAGTGATATCAACAGGAATCTTTTTTTCTTTGGGTGGTATATCCACACAAGAAGATGGTGATAGTAGCAAATGATGTAAAATCTCCATCGAAAAAACTCTAAGCAGGTATCCTTAGCCTTTGTTGCTAACCTACTGTTGGACCTTTTCAGGAGAGGAATATTAGAGTTAGGAATATTAGAATCATACATTCCCATTTTCAGGGGAGAATAATGCTTTTCATTAGTGTGGAAGCCTTATTTTAATGCAGTTTTGGAGGCACCCCACACTTAAGACAGCAAGTTGTATTTCTTCCACCTTCCCAAGGGTAAGGTCAGCTGGAGGGGCTTCAGTTCAAGCACTATCCCCCCAAAAAAGGATGGAGGTGTTGCAAATGCTTTCAACAGGCTGCTCTCAGCTATTTCATCAAACCTAAATAAACACTTAGGTGGTGTTCCCCTCCATGACTAATTGCTTGCAGTCTGAATAAGACCTGAAAGTATTGGCATGCAAAAGGATGTGATGGTAATACTGTGGTGCATCCTGCTTTATTTTGAGAGGGGTGTGGGTGTGTTTCTACTTGCTCAAGGGTTTTGAAATTTTTTGGTCTATTTTTGAAATGTATAGTAAAATTAACACTAGGTAACCTATGTCATGACTCACTGGTTCTGTTACAAAATCTTTTCTAAGTAAATATTTTCTGCCATATGAGAACAGCCCAAGTCTCCCTACTGTACAGATTATATTGCATTTCACATAAGGAAGGTGATGTGCCTTGATAGTTGCTGTGAAATAAATGTCTCACATCTCTACAAGTGTCCTTCCATGGGGAAGCCCAAAAATGGATGTTCTTTGTTTTCCTGTAAAGTAAATTTTACCTGCCTGTCCATCAAGTATCTGATTTTATCAATTTCTTTGTTTTATATAGTGCAAAACAGTGACTTTTATCTATAAACCCCTGTACTCTGGGGATTCAGGTTGTTTTGATATCTCTCATTCTGTCTCCCTGTTTTCAGAGAGCTTTTGTTTTATTTATGTGTATGCACTTGGAGGCAATTTTGAAGTAGCATATCATAGATAAAATCATAAACATTTTATAGATTGATATATTGAAACACAGTAAGTGTGTGCAAATCTAAACTTGCTGCTTATTTTCATAATCAATCTTGATTTCTCTACTGACCTTCATTTTCTCTCAGTAATGTGTCAAGGCGGGACAGCAATTTTTTAAACCACATGATTACTGACATGAATTACTGTCAGAATTCCTAGCTATAAAATAAATACTTATATAACTGATTGTAAAATGCTCAGTAATGCTGAGTATTGCCTTGTTGTCTTGTTTGCATAGTTTTCTTTATTACCACAATATCTTTCCATTGTTAGCATTCTCTATATACACTCTATTTATGGCTAAATTAGAATATTTTCATGAAGCCCAAATTATTCTGAGATTATGGTCTCTGTCAATTATGACTTTTTATTTCTTCTTTTGTCTTTTCCATGATCTTTTTGAACAGTACAATTGAAATTACCCACTCTAATTTTGATACAATAAATCATGAGAGTTCAAATTACCTAAGGTCAAAAACCTTTTTCCAGGAGGACTTGCATACGAAATGTATCAAGAAACACATTGTAACTCTTAAAAGGCAAAGTGATGAATAAGTTATCAAAGGAAGTTTTAACAGAAGTGGAAGTAATATATATCCCAAAGGAAGCTATTATGAGCCCATTAATATCACAAGCCAAAGTTTTACTTACTGAATATAATCTAAATTGTATTGAACTCCCCAGCCATCAAGGGAAATACTCAGTTTCTGTGGTCTTGTGGTTGATTCTTTCCTTTGATTTCTTCAAATATCTTTCTTCCTCCCCTCTTTGTTTACATGAACAGTTCAAATTCAATTAAATAAACCACAGTGATTTGGAAAGTCATTGTTCAGGACAGGGTGATGTTCCTTGATGCTTGTGAATAATAGAGAAAATTTCCTTGATTATCCAATATGATACCTCCAAAGCTGAGGGTACTGGGAATTGAACCATACAGTGCTCTGTGTGCAGTGTTCTTTCAGACCCTCTGAGCACGTCGGGTTTTGGATGCACCTGCACAAAAGGCTGGGAGCAGCATGGCCAGCACACTGCTGAAGCAACTGCTGCTGCTCAGCTTTGCTGCAGTTGATATTCCCCAGCTGAAGGTGTGCTTGGGCAGTTTGGGAAAAACGCCCGACAGACCTCACCTACATTCGAGCAAGAAATGGTGGTTGAAGGGGTGATTTCTCTGTTGTGCAAACCATCTGTAAATGCTGAGTAGTGAGGTGCTGTGGGTGCCAAGGTCTTGGTCAGGGAGTAGAGGAAGCCTGGCTGGTGTGCGCAGGGGCTGGTGGGCTCTGTGTGGCCGTGCCCTCTGTCAAGCAGCCATGAGGGCAGCCCTGTCTCTCTTTGGGGTGAGGCTGGCCCCGCAGAAGGCACTGCCTGGGGCTGCGGTCAGGAGCACCGCTCTGCACGGGCTCCCAACTCAGGAGCCTGCACCTGCAGCAGCTCCAGAGCCTCTGCTAGGGCAAGGGTGCTCTTAGCCCGGCAAGCCAGGGTTGCCTGGTTGAGTGTGGCTGATGGTGGTTGTGCTGGGTGGCTCAGCTTGCCCCGGCCCTCGTCCCACGTGCGCTGCACCATCCGTCACCCGTGGGCAACAATGCAGCTTCACCACTGGCCCTGCGCTGGCACTTCATGAGTCATTCCCACAGCACCTCCTGGCTGGTGATGGCTGTGCTCTGCTGTACCGCCCTGCTCGCTAGATGATGCCACAGCTGAGAATGACTCTGCTGCTGCTCTTCCCTTTCCCCTCCCCTGCCTTCCCACGGGCACACAGCTGTTTTCTCAGGATCTGCCTCCTGTGAGCACAGCCCTGCTACAGGTGATTTTATGGCACACAGCCTTTCTCTCTCATCCTTTCTGGTGGAGAGGTTAGCTCATCCTCAAGTCTTAAATGCATTCCCAGAATAGATATTGTGCTGCAGATAACTACTAACAGCATGGATTTAACCTCGAAATAGCTAACTGTCTGTTCTCACAGAACCACAAAAAGACATGCTCTTTAAGGACAAGATTTCTTTCTGTTTGGGAGAATGAGACATAGTTCTGGTATATTTAAGGAAAGTGTCTAGGTCAAAGAAAAGAAGTTTGTCTTTGACCTGAACTCTCTCCAGAAGGCAGTAGAACAGGGGCAGGACTGCATGCCTGCACTTCCCTCTGCCAGGTGGTTAAAAGTTCTGGTACTTTGCACAAATTTGCTTCTAATGCAGGTCTCCTGTAGTCTTCTCACACAGGAATTTTTATGTAAAAGAGAATGTTAGGTAACTTGAACATGCTAAATTTCCTCATGGCACATGAATGCCTTCTTTCTATTATTTCTTATTTCTATATTGCCTGTTTGTGCGTGCTCTATGTGCAAAACACACCAGCTACTGAAGGTTTCCAGTCCCTGCCTCCTCCTTGCTGGGAGCTGAGTCAGAGAATGGGCTCACTGGGGGAATGTCACAGAGTTCAGCAGTCCCCATCTAATCAGTACCAAATATCCTTCACTCACAGCTTGTCTTTTATAAAAAAGGATGAGCATGGACTAAATATGAAGCAAAGAAATTTGAGCCTTTATGCTTTGCTCAGGCCAGCTCCCAGCACCCAGGAGGTATCTTGGGGCAGTAGATAATGATCACTAAATTGCATTATAGCTTAGCAGGGAAGCAAGTTTATGCCATTTCTCCTCAGTGAGGGGAGGTTTGAAGTTACTTGTTTTTTTTCATCATACAGACCCAAATATAGGCCATATATTTTATGTTACCAGTTTTTAAACCAGCTCCATCTGAAATATAATTGTTTAAATTATATTTTGTTTGGCCATTATGCCCAATTCCCCTTTCCTGCTCACCAAATGAAAACATTATCCTAAGATAAATAAGAAAAAAAATCAATTAAATAGTATGAACTCTGAGACAATCCCACCTCTACAATGGAAAGAATAAAGCTGAGCACTGAGACAGTTTTGCAACAATTTTGTAACTCAGACAAAAGCTTTTGAAGGATTCTACTTTCTTATTTATTCATTCTGTTATGGCTTTTTAGAGTGGTGCATTCCACAATTGAGTGTACAGTACATACCAAATAGCCAAGCATCCCTAGTAGGTACTTATTATGTATGCTCTTCACATTTTCTGGCAGCTTCAGTTCTATGACTCATTTTATCATGAGCTTCCACTTTGATGGCCTTTAAACTATCTATCCATGGCTGTTAAAATGACTGCAGAGTTTGAAATTCTTTCCTGGCACGACTTAATTCTGTAACCCAATTAAATCAGATGGTGTGAGCCGTTTCTTGAGCATTTTTGCTTTTATTGCTTATTGGTCTACCATCAGGTTTTCAAATCCTAGAGTTTGGGGATTGCTAAAGTTTGTTTCCTTTGTTATTATGTAATGCAGCTGAAGCCACTTTGTTATGAATGTTTTTGATAAGCACTAAATGGTTAAAAGACTTAAAATAGAGTTTTTAATTTGTTCATGAAAAGACATTGAATGTATTTTGGGATTGCATCAGATTCTTATGAGCATGGCTAGATTAGATTAGCATACCCTGCTGGCTCAGATATGGGCTCTGAAATGCTTGTTTATATTTGCTGTTGCTTTTCCAGAGAGAATCCTCTGCATAATTTTTTCTTTCTGCATGTCTGTAGAATAAGAGTGTACAGTGTGACACTATTCTGTGTTATACTAGAAGATGGCATACCTCTTTCTAGTTTACATTAAAATGGTCATGCTAAACAGAGTGACCATCTCCCTGTGCTTCAGGGACTTCCTGATTCCATTTCTCCTTTGATTCCTATGTGGGAATCTGCTCCCACCTGCTGCTGGAAGCAGCAAGCCAGGTCTGCTCACATGTGCTTGTTCTGCATTCCAGTTGCAGATCTCCTGCTATGTGATCCCAGGGAGGCAGAAGGAGATGGAGTTATTTAGTTTATTAGTTGTACTTAGGTAAATGTGAAAGCAGGTTATCTTTTGCCATTCACTTCACAGCAGGGAGCAACATCTGTGCCTCCCTTGTATTCTGCTGCTTCATCTCCTGTCTGTCCTAAGTACCTCCAAACTGACTGGTGTTCTGAAGGGTGTCTGAGCCACAGATTTGTTTTATTCAGTCTTTGATCTAGACATTAGGAGAAATAACTTTGACTTATTTTTGAGAATTGTTCCTCATATGTTTTGGTAACCTCAAACAATGTGTATTTCATCACTAAGAGAAGTTAAAAATGTATTTGATGGTTCTGAGAAGACATCAATCCAGAATTGCCATCAACCCCTTTTTTTTCCTCCAAGTGGGTAGTGACATCAAGTTAACTTACACCAGCTTAAAAAAGGAGCTAGTGTCAGGCCAAAGTATCACAATACATGTAATTGGAGCACAGCTTTTTCGTGTTCAGTCATTAGTGCTAGGGAAAATAATTGGCAGAATACTTGTCTTCCTCGGTTGTGTTTGAGTATCATCCCAGATTATAGAACTTTAAACTCTTCAGGAGTTATGGTGTATTTCTCTGTTCAACCATCAGGAACAGTGGAGTTTTTAATTGACAATATTGGACAGAATTGCAGTGCTGAAGAGAGATTTGAGGTATGTCACCCTTCACTAGTATTTTCTATTAGTTCAGTTTCTAATGTGTAACCCTTATTTGAAGAGCTACTAATGAAATACAAGTGCAGAGGCCAGTTTGTCACCTTATTCTTCTGCTGAGTTCATGACATTCAGAGGAATCAGGATGTGTTTGTATTTCTATGCTTCCAGATTTGAATTTATATAAGATAAACCCTTTAGCAGTCAACTTGCTTTATGTAACAAACAAAACTTTTCTGAAATAAATTCTGCCTTAGGCTAAAAGCTTTTTTTTTTTTTGTAAAATGAAGTTAAAATTATTTATGATCAAAACTATAAATGGTGACTTAAGAACAGGAACAGAAAATTTGGAATAACAGAGGATGTACCTATAGTTTAAAATGTAAAGTATATTTTATAATTAAAACTAGAGAAGCCTGAAGGAAGTAAAATACTGGTTATCTAAAAATGATCACATAATCTTATTTTAAAACCTCTGTATGCTTAGGATTTTCAAATAGAAAGGGTTTGTGGAGTTTTTCATTAACAAACAAGGAATTTGTGTGTATTCTGCCAGTTAGCATTAATCAGGGACACCCAAATAATTATCCTATTGTATTGAGGGAATCTTATGGAGTATAAACCACCAAAGACATTTTTATGCAAGTGGAAAAATGCAAAAATATCTTTTTACAGACCTGAATATTTAAAGTGAGAATGCTGCATTAGGTGTTTATGGTGCATAGCCAATAATGGAATTTAAGGTACCATTTTCTTCATCCGAACAGCTGGTGATGTATGAAAATTCTTTTTTCTGTTATTCCAAGTGAGAGTAAATATAATATTAAAAATGCAAGAAATAAATACTAGTCATATATGAAATTATCTAGTTGCAAATCAATTTGTTGTGTACTTAATACATTTTAAGGACAAGTACATAAATTCTCTGAGTAAATGAAGCAAGGCAATTTTATTGTCTCCTTAAGGCTGATATGAGCCTTTGGAAATAGTGAGGTCTTGTCTTTGGCCATGCTTTGTGCAAATAAATGTATAAAATATCATCTCCTAAATATGTATGAGTAACATGGTGCATTATTTGATAGAATGATGAATATAAAGATGTCAAAGAACAGCTCAGTCTAACACAGAAAAATAACTAAAAATTACAAGAAAGCATTAGTGCCAAAAATGCAACTTGGGCCTTCTATGGATTTTTAAAGAGACAGGAGTTTTTAATGTTCCACTGAACACTTGTGCAAAAAGGCACCACTTATGGCACCCATAAATCTGGCAAGTGCTCATCTAAACCCAGCTCCTGACTGCTTCCCTGCCAGGCTCTTGGGGCACAGTGCCTCCATGTCTCATCTTTGCCATGCTGAGCTTCCTGCCTTCCACTCCCAGATGCACGTGGTGACTTGAAGAAGCAGAGAGCTATTTACTTATGCAATAGTAAATCTGGAGGCTTGGACTAAGTTCATGGTCCACGGTCTAGGGCAGGTCTGGGCACAGGATGGGGATGAGAACATGATGTGGTGCAGTCCTGTGCAGAGGGACCTGAGAAGCTTTTTTACCTCAGGGTTGCCAGGTATTTCAGTGTTATAGCCTTTTCCTTCTGTTGCATAGAAAACTGTTCATAAGGAAATTATGATGTTATTTTATAAGTATTAGCACAGTTAATATGTTAGAATTTTAGTTGTAGTAAAATTACTATTAATCTAAAATTAATATATTTTTTCTTCCTGGTTTAATTAAAAGCCCGCTACACAGGACTGCTAGTTACCCTACAATTAAATTCCTTTCAGTTTGATCTCTCTTATTTGGGGACTTCTTATCCAAACTCCAGATTTCTCTATGCCTTCAGAATACATTTAATACTAAATATAGAACAAGGTCATGATCAGACTTGGCTAGTGTTTAACATTTTCAAAAAGATTTTTCAGAAGGCTGAAATTGTTAGATGTAGCTTGATAATTCTGCTTTTTCTCTGAGATGAATAAAGCTAGCTCTTCAAAAGCATGACACAATCTAATCTTTTGATGTCCCTTAACTCCAAAGAAAATGAAATCTTTCCGGAGGGAGGTCCAAAGAAACTCCAGAAAGAATTTGGAAGACCTTTGAAAATGATAACCAGCTGGTCATGAAGCAGCAGGCTGCTACTACATGAAAGTGTTGCAAAGCTAATAATAACCTGGAAATAATGGCTAGTGAGCTTATGCTTTCAGAATATCTGGCTGAGTACATCCCCTTCATCTGATACCCAAGTATTTAAGCTCAGAGACCACCTGTGCAAATCATCTGGAATGGGAGGTATAGAGACTCACCATGTAGCATGTTCCTCACCTAAATAACCCCAGCTACCACATCTTTGGGTCAATGGCTTTTGACATGCAATATATAAGATTAAGTTGTTCCTGTTTAAAAAGAGCTCTATGTATACACACAAAAAGTTATTTCTCTCTTTTCTCTAAAAGATGGAAAGATATATAGCTTATAAAATGACATTTTGACTGAGTATGCTTAGAAAATTGTATGCTTTAGTTAAATGTCTGCTCTAGTGGTACTTTGGCTCAGACAGGACACACACGTGTGGGAAGACATATTTAAGACCTCAAAGCTTACCTCAATGCTGAATAATTCAATATTAGTTGCATTACCCATGTGAAATAGGTTACTGCTAAATGTTATTCCATAGACTGGCTCTTCCAGCCTCAGAGAGACTTAGGTTATGTGTGCACTAAGTACCATTTATACTATGGAGGGAGAAAGATCTGTCTTGAATTAGGTCAGAAAGATGTATGGTACAGACATTGTTTGGTCTTATCTATTCAATACAAAATATTGATAAATACTGTAGAAAGAGGGAGCTGCTTCCATTTTTAATTAGTCTCCTTTTTACTGTAAGCAGGTTTGTCTTCTTTGCATAGTGCTCAGCTGTATTGCAAAGCCCAATACACCTGTAATATCCGTGCTTGTTAGTTTGCCCAGTAGTGACCTAATAAATACAAAGGAAAACCCAGAGTAATTAATACAAATGGAGTTGGCTTTATTGTGTGTCTTTACCATGAATGCATCATGTCACTTATTTTTTCTGGTTGCACTAAAATCTCCCATTCTGTACTGAAATGCATGTGAGAGGCTGGCCTGGCACTCTTGTGTTTGTCAGGTAGGGGAAGGCTAATCTGGAAAGCTCAGGACTTGTTTTTCCTTGCTGACCAGCCAGTCACTGCTATGCAGGTATTCTTTAGGACTGGATATATCACCTCTAACATGTATTTTGGGCTGTCTTCTGAAGAGCATGCTTCAATTTGAAACCAGAGGTATTGGGGGATGTGTCAGAAATGAACACTCACCAGATCCTAAGCAAGGTCTCATCCCCAGAAAGCAGGAGGGGATGAGAGAACAATAAATTACAATTTACAACTCTGCAACCAGCATAAGTGTTGTATGGGTGCTTTGAATGACAGGAAATATCCTTGTAAAGGGCCCAGAAGTCTTGGCTTCAACATCTCAGCTCTTTTACTGTATAAACAGTGCCACAAAAGCTGCTGGGCTGAGTGCTTGAAAACTAAACTAGTATTGTGGTAAAATTGTCAGGAGAAAAGGTTCCTTGATGTGACTACTCAGCGCTTAGAAAATGTGAGCAGACCAGCATGCATTGTAAAATGCTTTGAAATAAGCAAGTGAATAATAAATGGCTAAGGAAATAAAGAGACAAAGGAGAGGGGGAAAAAAGGAGTAACTAGTGAGAAACAGAGGAGACCTAAAGGGAAAGAAAAGTGACCACAAGCAAAAATAAATGCATTTGTGAACTAGAGAGTGCAGAGTGAGAACTGTTTTCTCATAGAATTAGAATCCATCAAAGCCATAATTTCAAACCAAGGTACCCAGAATTTAATATCTAAACCTAAATGTCAACACTAAAATGAGTGGTCCGATTTCAAAAGCAATACAGGCCCTGCTGGTTCACGTCAGGGGAGACTTCATTTCTCCTTATCACTACCTGCAAGAAGATTGTAGCAAGGTGGAGGTTGGGCTCTTCTCCCAGGAAGGAGGAGACAGGACAAGAGGGAATGGCCTCAAGCTGCACCAGGGGAGGCTCAGGTTGGAGATCAGGAAGAATTTCTTGACTGAAAATTGGTTCATCATTGGCATGTGCTGCTCAGGGAGGTGGTGGAGCCACCACCTCTGGAAGTGTTTGAGAAACGGCTGGACCGGAGCGCCATGGGCTGGCTGGCAAAGTGGCAAAGCCTTTCTCTCAAAGGTTGGACTTGATCTTGGAGGTCTTTTCCAGCTTTCATTATTCTATGATTTTGGTAAACAAATAAATGTGCATGTTTGAAAGGAAATGAAAATATGTAAAGTAACTTAACCACTCAAATGAAAGTTAACACTTTGGAATAGGAACACAAGGACTGCTTTGTTAATTTTAAATGGCCTCTTTACCCTTTCTTTTGAAAAGGAAAACTGGTCAGACCTCCTTTTATAATATGATAACTGTAGATACAAGATACATTTTTTAAGACATATTGAATATCTCTGAAATCCATCACTATTGAATTAGAAGAGCTAAAAGTAATGAGTATAAGGATCACTAATCTTGCTTTCAGAACAGTAAAGGGAAGTGTTTCCACATATGCATATTGCATAAATTGTCAGTCTTACTAGGGGAATTAAAACATGGTGGGAAATATGTTCAGTCACTGTTCCAATAATCCAGCAGGAGGAAGACAGAATTGTTTTTAGAAATATTTTATTTCTTCAATAAATATGAAAAAAATATTTGAGGTTTCACTAAATTGAACTCAGGTTTACCATGTGTATTTTCTATATTTACAAATGTGAAAGCAGAAATATAAGATGGATGTGGCAGAAAGCCAGACAGGAATGAAGCTGCAAAAAATTGGGAAAAGCATTAGGATTAAGCAGCTTTAATTATAGCACTATTTGCTTTGTTCCACTAGGATCCTTAATCAAAACAAAACACTTTTTTCCCTTGATCCTTCATTGTTATTGCATGCACACATATATGTGAAACAGTTAATTAGTGTAAAAGCAAAGAGCTTGTTTTCTCCCAGTCTAATCTTTGATTGTGATTAATGAAGAATATAAAATAATGTGCCTGTTAAAGCAGGAAACATCTTTATATTTAAAG
The DNA here is from genome assembly GCF_031753505.1 of Anomalospiza imberbis. Taxonomy (NCBI): domain Eukaryota; kingdom Metazoa; phylum Chordata; class Aves; order Passeriformes; family Viduidae; genus Anomalospiza; species Anomalospiza imberbis. The sequence continues at coordinate 11,581,762 of NC_089689.1, forward strand.
CAAAATCAAAGTTGCATGTATATGCTTAACAGCATATCTTCAATGTCTTCTCTTTGAGAAGCAATCTCTCTGTAGCAAAGTTTTTTTTTTACCAGCCTGGAAGGTGATCTGGCAGCAAAAGCTTGAAAGAAATGCTTCTGGACTTCAGTAAGGCTTTTGATATGCTATCACCTGGGAAATCATGCACATGAATAAAATGAGGACCAGGAGGAAAAGTCTAATGTGACCAAAGAGGTGCTTGGAGAGGAGACAATGGAGGTATATGGAGAGATACTTTCCAAAGTGGATGAGTTCCCTAAAGATCAATACTGGAGTGGTCCAGAGAAAAAATAAAATAGTATGGTGAGGAAACTGCCTGGGGAAAAAAAAGCAAGCTGGAAGGCTTTATTAAGATAATACACATGAAATAACACTAGTTATTAATGCACATCCAAGGTTTAATCATAAGCTCTTCAATTATGCAACAAAGAGTTCTATAGACTGGAGGTTCCCATGGTTTGATGATGAGCAGTTTATCTGAATGAATATTTATGCAAACCAGACCGTTTGGAATCATGAGTGTGCCAAGGGCTTGAATGAACACACTGTGACCTTGCTGTGTATCTGACAATCTGGTCTGAGTAGGTGTGCATAGAACTAAAACTGTCCATGTCCAAAGCACTGTTCAGTTCTTACCTGGAGCACTGTAATGAGTTCCTGAACACTGAGTTCAGAGTGCAGTGGTGAGGAGTTGTGTACCTAACAGTGGCTGCAGGAATGCTGGCAGCAGCTGCCGTGGGCTGGGCCCTCCCTGGAGAGCTGATGGCCACGGAGCACAGCAAAGTGTGCAGCCCTGGCAGCTCAGTCCTGGAAGCTGTGCAGTGCCCTGTCCCAGCAGTGTTACACACACACAGATGCAGTGCTTTAACTTACCTTTTAAAGGGTAGTGGAAAGTCAAGATGTTACTGACTAGCAGGGTCTCTAACTGGATTAGTTTCAAAACTTACCTTCTGATAGGTTCTTGTACTGAGGTTTAGTGTTCTGCTGTGGAGGTGACTCAAGGGTTTCCCCACTTTTTGACTTGCTCTAGAAGGGGCTCTCTTCCCCCAAAACCCAGCCCATTCCCCATGCTGTATGGACTGTTTTTTACCACTCTGGTGTCTGTACAGAGGGATCAGCGAGTGAAAGTGTCCTGTCAGACACATCTGTGCTCTGCTATGTCTGAAATACATTCAGCTCAGCTCAATGTTTTACCTAAAGAGGGTTAAATAAAAAGAACTATTTGATATTGCATTTGTATTAATGAATGGCTTGGTGTTCCAATAAGCGGGGACTCTTTGGACAGCACATCTTTGTTTCAGACAATTTTTGATGTAGTTTTGGTTAGCATAGCTTATCTGCTGGTGGAGTGCTCTTTCACCTTTCACGATTGAATCTGTCATGCCTATTAACTGTCCCTTGATACAGTTTTGTGTGTCATAAAGGGCCTTGAAACTGAATTTAATGTACTTGAGGATAATCTCGATTCTTTCAACCCCCTTGTGTGCAATTTAAGGAAACAATAGTATCTGTTAAAAATTTAAAGGAGAAAAGCAGTGGATTTACAATCCCTGGGAGGAGGTTGTAAACTCTTACTGGGGTGCTTATAAAAGGACATTATCACATTTGAAAAGCAGAGGCAGTAGAAAACAACTGTCAGAGCTGTAACCTTCAGGCAGCATTTTCTCCTTGAGGAAACCAGTTTTGTATAACCTATGTTTTTTATGCAAGAAACTGTTTTTTCTTTCTTGTTTGACTTTTTAAATTTATTATTTTAGATGTGGTGGTGGTGCAGTAGAGCAAGCACTAATAGCTTTGTAAATGGTAATCCTAACCCTGCACAGATCGGCACCCAGTGATGGTGAGTTTTTGATAACTAGAGAGAGAGAGAACTAGAAATAATTTTAACAGCATGTGAACAGCATGTGAATGCTTTATGGTTTTAGGCTAGGATATTTGAATATGTGTGAGCCTCAGCTAGTGCTGCCATGGCTGGAAGGCAGCATAATTGCATTGCATAGCCTTTCCTAAGATAAATTAATTGTCAATCTCTAGCACGTTTTTGCTGGCCTTGCTTCTGCATTGCAAAAAGAGAAATCATCATACTTCCCATTTTGTTTTGGTAACATTAGAAGAAAAACTAAACAGGAATGAGTCAGGAAGACTGAGCCTTTCAGTGATGTGGCTTGTTCAGGCTGTGAGTGCTGGTAATCAGGCCCAAATCAAGCACCAGAGAGGGGTGGTTGGTGGAAATATACTATCTATAATAAATAGAGAGAACTGCTACCAATATTGATGCAAAATAGATTATTATGAAGGACAGAAATACCCCTCATCTGTGTACCTGCCCGTTTCCACGCTTTATTGGCCATTACTCTCGTTTTTGTATGGGCAGCTTAAGTACTCACTTTTAAGCATTCATGTCATTGCCATTATGGAGTATTTTATGCTTTGTTACCAAAATATACTGGAAAGATAGCTGACAGTAAATAGAGGATAATAGTGAGGATAATCAGGAGTAATTGAAATCCATCTCTGTTACAATATTAAGAAAGTAAGTAGTTGTAGCTTCAAAACCGTTAGGAGCTAGTAGAGCTGTCTGTGATTCCAATTTAGAAAACAAAAAGGATTCTATGAAAAATAAAATTTTTTAATTGCTTAATTATGCTGTAGAGTAGTTGTAAATAACATTAAATGTGTATATAGTTACTAACTGAAAATTAAAGAATACAAACATTTGCCAATAAAAGCTTTGTTTTACTTATAATTATACAGAGAAATAATAAAGCATGGCTGCCCAGATACCTCATTATCTGCATGATATGGCATCATTAAATTATTTGACTAAAACAGTCAATGTGACAACAGAAAAGATTCTCATTAGTACCCTTCTATCATATTTAGGAAGAATCCTGAAATTAAAAATTTTATGTGTGAGTCAGAAAAAGATTGTACTCTCACCAGTAATTAAAATATCTCTTCAGGTTTTCTGGTCTTCTAATGGTCTAATATTGAAAATCCAGCTGTGTGAAAGGCTTGTATCACTTTGTAACTCTGACTTGAAAGAGATGAACATTTTTAATGTTCAAAAAATAATAGGCTTTCACTGAAGAAGCCATTTAAGTACCTTTTTTCTGTATGCTTTTCCCCCTAGTGTTTCAGTTCTTTCTAATCCTCAATTCTGTAAGAGTTAATATTGTCTATTCATTTAATTTACATCAGATAAAGGGTGACTTTCATAAAGCAAAGCTTTATGTGTACCTGAAGGTATTACTTCTTGGAAGTACTTGAAGTATACAACCCATCCTGTACCTGAGATGAAATGTCTTTAATTGACACTCAAAAACATTTATGTTCATCAGAAAATTCTCATTAAAAATACAGTCTATTTAAAATCAAAGAAAACATAAACATTTAGACATCAGTAATTTTTTGTGATTGACTTTCTGATAAAGAAAATTTACTGTGCTAGATTTATGAATTAGCAATCCTTTTCCAAGAGAACTGACCCCTCTTTTACTTTGAATTGTTTGCATAAGGATTTTTAGAAATTATTTGTTGTATTCCTCCAACTGTTTTGGTGCTTGAGTAGAAGGGCAGAATCACCTCCCTCATGCTGCAGCCCAGCATAGGGTTGGCTTTCTGGTCTGCAAGAGATTTCTGGGCTTTGTTGAGCTTCTTGTGCCCCTGCTTCTCATTGCTGATGAGCTTTGGTGCAACTCCAGGGCACAGATTGGCCCTGACTTTTCCTGGAACATGTATCCTCTACTTTCTTCATCTGTGGCATCTTTTGTAGCAAGGCCTCTGTAATATTTTCCATAACATAATTTCTATCAACCCAGAGCTTTTCAAACTATAGGAATCTGTAGACTGATACTTTTAGATTTTATGTTTATGAAATCTACTTAAAGTAAAAATTGCTTCTGTAATCCTCATGTTCTTATCTGGTAGAAGCTGTATCTTACTTTTAGGGAAGATGCAGCTAATGTTCAGTTAAGTGTCCCAAATCATATGAGATGCACATTAAGTTTCCTCTCTGGATCTGTGTGAGTAATTCCAGATGCACTGCATTTATGCACTAGCTGTGTAAGACAATCTTCCAGAGAATACTGATTGCTACACCCTAGAAATTTCTTAAGGAGTAAACTGGAATAATAAGGATAAAGATGGTATCTAACAGGTATCACACCTATTTAATTGTATTTGACCACTAAAGAATTATCATAGAGAAAAGCTGCAAATAAAATTATCAGGCAGTATCTTTTTTTCTTTTTAGACAGAGACATTGGAAAGTTTTTTCTGCCATTTTGCTTTTATTGTATGGCATAAGGAGGCTCTTCAGTAAGAAAAAATGTACTATTATGCATTCAAGTATCCCTTTTGACAGAAACAGCTGAAGCTTGACATATATGTGGTCTTGAAACATGATCATGCACAGTAAGGCTCTCTGCTGGCATAACTGCTACACTTAGTATTGCTGCAAATAATTCCATTTTTCAGTATGATGAACCATCTATTGTAATCCTCAGAATCCTCTATTCTGAGCATGTATCATACATAAAGAAGAACCAGTCTGGTTGTAAAGATGTCTGAATCTCAACACAAATGCACTGCAAAAATGGTTATCCCAGGTAACGAGTCAATAAAAGCCTGAGCCATTTTATACCTTTATTCATATATTTCCTATTTTTAGCATATAAAACAATTGCCTTTTGCAGTACTGATATTTTCAACAAGTTTGCACTCTCTAACTATGTATTTGAGATAGACTCAAAGTAGGACACTGACCTGTTCACCAGACCTGCAGAGGTGGTCCAAATCGGAACCTTGTAACTATCTTCAGATTAGCTATAAAGTGAACTGAGTAAAAATCCTGGATCTGAGCTCATTATGGTTTTGAGATAGTTTAAATTGAAGAGGTTTTTATTGTGCCTTTAGTTTATGACTCCTGATGTTTTATTTTATTAATGTCATTCTAGTTAAAAATCTGAATAATTCACCAAAGTGATAAGTATCCCTTACACAAAAATGCTGCTTGAGTGACTTCCTCTAATAAGACTGATGTGGGAATATGTATCATGATCTATTCCCTTAAGCTGCAGTATTTCCCACATTCATATATGACTAAATAGCTATATTTGAGCAGCTGAAAGTGGAAGGACAAGTAGATATTTCATAGTAGAAAAGAATTAAAATGTATTTAAATTCATAGGGTTTTCTTATAACAAGAGCTGAAATAATTGTAACCTATGCTACTTTTGTTTGCATTCCATACATATGTGATAAGTATGGATAGTAGAACTTTTTTAGGAGAAACATGGCTTGACTGGAATAATGCCTCCTTATTAACATTCTGGTGAAAGGATATGGTTTTCTTCAAATAGTTTCATGTTTTTGTACATATTTAAAGGTAAAACCTTAAAAGACATTTAGTATGAGAGAGTAACACACACTCATCAATAAGGTGACTCTTCCTTGTGTGTGAACACAGATGTCATTGTCAGGGCCTTTTTCTATCAAAAATTATCCAAATTGTAAATAATGACTGGGGTTTTTTTTTCTTTTAATGTGTGTATTCTTCCCTATTTGTATAGACAGTGAAAAAAAATAGAAGCTATCTAATTGAAATTAAACTTCAACACGTTAAAAAAATATTATATTAACAATCTCTAAAATTGTGGTTTTGTTTTCATAGCAAAATATACGATATTTCTTCCTTACCACTGGATTCCTTGCTATACTTCACATATAAGTTACTATACCTTATGGCATACCTTGACTCCCATGGGATATTATGGTTCAGACTGAACTTTAGTCATCTCAGATGTCCAGAGTCACTGTCTTCTCTATCTCCTTGTCTTTAATATCTTCCCTTGTGAAGTGTCAACTGTTCTGACTTATTTGACTTGTTATTCTAAATGCATTTTCTTATTTTATTCTGTTATTTTCATCACCATTGTATTATATCCCTCTAGGGAACACCTGATGCTTTGGGCACAGCGCTTTGCATGTGAATTAGACTATTCTGTTCTCCATGAATTTTTGTAATGTGTTTATTACCTCAGGATCTGGACACCTCCCAGTGGTACATTAAGTAACCAAATCTGTCACAGCTTATTTGCTTCCTTATACACTCCTTAGACTTGCAGGGGAATATTTTCCTTTGGTGTGGTTTTCTGTTGCTATTTTTGAAATATGAGACATGTTTACTTGTGCTACAGAGAGAGATGAAATAATTGTCTCTTACACTTGGGGCAGAAGCGTTGAGATCTTGGATCCCCGGGATATTCATCCCAAAGTAAATTCCCAAATAAATGAGTCTTCGCTCAGCTTTCACAAAGGTAGAGATGTGACTCTTTTAGTAAAAGGGTAATAAATACCACAAATGCAAATACAGAAATACTAATTGAAATACTAATAGGAATAATATATAAATAGCTCTTGGCTAGTCAGAGAGTGCTTTTAACCATAAAATTCAAGTTAGATTTTACTGATCATCCTTAAGGAAAAAAAAAAAAAAGACCAAATTATTAACTTGCCATGTAGCAGTGTGTCTAAAAATGTTTCCTGGATGTCAAATCTAATTTTTGTTATAGATAATATAGTAAAAAATATTGGTGAGAAAAAGGGATGAGTTTTGTTTCTTAGTACATATTTTTTTAATTTGATTTCTCTAATAAATTTAGTAGTGATTATCTTTTGTAAATGCAATTATATATGCAAGTTACAGCTTATTTGCTGAATTATCTTCAGATGTACTCTATTGGCTTCAATATTGTCATATATTTGTGTGCAGTGGTATCATCAAATGTGACATATTCAAAATGGGAAATGTTTATAACAAAAACACAGATGAATTCTAGAAACTATTTTTTTATGAACATGATGCATTATTTGTTTTACAGATTTTTGAGTTAAAATATTATGAGAGAACCAATCGATTCTTAGCTCTCAGAGGATTGAGTCAGAACTGGGTTTGCAATTGTTATCTGATAAGGACTGTTGAGCTATCATCTCTCTCCATCCCCTGAATAGTGAACAGGAAGGCTCTTCCTGCTCAGCAAGGCTTATTACTGTTAGATTGGCTTCTAAACCAACCTAATGCAGGTCACAAAGTGTAGTAAATTGGCAGCTGCTCTAACTGATGAAAAAAATAATTGCAGAGTGAGGCAAGGGAAGTTCTAAACTAATTTTTCCTTAGCAGAAAATAGGTATTATCAAATGCTGAGAAAGCTATGTTAAAGTAACCTTGAATTTTTGCCTTGAAGTCAAAAGCAGCTGGAGTTTTCAGTCATGGTAATGGGTACATCTGAACAGTTGCATAATGAAGCTCCAACATCTAAAGAAGTTTCGTGCACATCCCCCACCCAATTCAAAGGTGTTATTTTTCCAGGAAGGAAGCCTGCATAGCTAGGACTTTCATTCACACCCTTCACAATTATGTCCTTGGGATCTTTGTAATGCTTTGATGGGGGCCAGAATGGTGAGGCTGTGTATCTGAAATTGGCTCATAACGTTTAACTTTAGGAACTCGGAATCAGGTCATTGTAATGTCAGAAGAGCTAACATTGAGACCTTAGCATTAACTCTGAGCATAGTTAGGAAATGAAAAAAAATCCAGGAAATTTTGAATCTTCTTTCTCAAATTCTAAGATGTAAAGGAATATATATACAAGTTAGAGTACAAAATATAGAGATAGTGAATTAATTATTCATACTGCTGTATGTCATGAAGATCAGAGGCTGTTGGTGGGAAAGCAAATGTGAATGGTGTCAGAAGGGCTTAAACAGAATCACAGAATCATTTAAGTTGGAAAAGACCTCCAAGATCGAGTGCAAAATTTGACTGAGCCTTGTCAACTAAACCATGGCCGTAAGTGCCACATGCAGTTGTTTCTTGAATACCTCCAAGAATGTTGACTCCACCACCTCCCTGGGCTGCCCCTTCCTTCACCCTTTCAAAGAAAGTCTACCTGATGTCAACCTGAACCTCCCCTGGTGCAGCTTGGAACCAACCCTCTTATCCTGTTGCTGTTTGCCTGGGAGAGAGGCCAACCCTCACCTGACTACAATCTCTTTTGGGTAGTTTTAGAGAGCAATATCTTCTCTGGACTTCCTTTTCTTCAGGCTAAACACCCCCAGCTCCCTCAGACTCTCCTGATATGACTTACTCTCCAGACCCTTCCCCATTTCCATTGCCCTCTGGACACGTTCTAGCAGCTCTAAGGAACAAAATTCCTTGGTTTCTTTAATCTCTGTGATTTCCAATGACCCAGTATGAATTGTAAATACGTAGAAGATTGCTAGGCAACAAAATCTCATTGCATATTCTTCACCAATTCTAGTGATAATGCCTTTTAAAATGCCTGCAGATTGTTTTATCACAAACTTCAGTATAATTTCCTTTCTACATGACAGCATTTTGGTCTAGCAGAAGAAATTCTCTCAAAAACTGAGGTAAATATCTGATGCAGCTTAAGGATACACCCTGAAGCAGAACATAATATTTGCATAAGAAATGACTGACTTATCACATAAATTTTCCTGTGTAATTTGCTAGTTTGCCTCCAAGGGGCATGTAAACCTCAAAAAGAGAGAAGTCAAATGTAAAAGAAGTATTTCTGCTTTTAAAAAGCTGTCTTATCTGAGGGCTTAATATGTTGTATCCTCATAGGAAGGGGTTTGTCTCTCTGGAATACATGGAAAATTTTGTAGGCAACTTGTGCAACTTCTTAGTTGATGCATTAAAGATGTATTCCCTGTACGTTATGCTGCAGCAGGGTGATCTGGTTATATGTCCTCTTGCTTCTTAGAAACTGAATTTCAACATCAAAGATATTAAAGATGACAAAAGTATGTACAGTTGAATTGCCAAGAACTGGTAATGGTTTATCAGAAAATTTTATTATTTTTTAATGTAGTGTAACAAAGAAGCAATTTTTAAAAAGATGAAGAATTTATACGCATGAGGTGAAAATGTGAAGTAACTACATATCCATATCATTCAAGGTGTATACAGCAAAAGATTGAAGGGAAATGGTGACTGTATGACGTTGAGCATGCACATATATAGATTACTTGGAACTGAAAATGCAGCTCTAAATTAATAACAGCAGTGAAAAGAAGTGCAAAAGGGATAGGCTAGTAGAGCTTGATACAAAGCATCACTGCTTTAAACATTTATTGCTTTAAACACTGCTGGTTGGTGGACAGGAAAATTGTAATCTTTGCACTCAGTGTGTTGTATTAATCACATGGATTGTTTGAGAAGAACATTCTTGGAACAATGGGACAATTGGGAATGTGGTGCCTCTCCTGCTCTTGACAAGTGAGGGGCTTTGTGTATGTGAGCCAATGTCTCTCCGAAATCATTAAAAAAGGACTTTAAGTTCAGTGGCCAGCAGATCAGATTCCGCCTCATTGCCCGTCAGAGATGTTTTTATCATTGATTCTCATTTGCTTCTCTCAGTCAATAAACTACACACAGCACTATCTAAAATAGCTCTCTCTGCTGAGGTCAAGCATATCCCACATGTCATCAAGTTCATGACATGAAAGGGTCAGAGGTGTTCGCTGGAGAAAGGCAATGATCGCCTGGGATTAATTTAAGGAACCTTGAGGTTACAAAGCACAAAGAAGGGTTTCCTTAGGAATTAATTTTTAAATTGATACTTATTAAATTCAGTGAAGCAAAACCAGACTGTATCACTGATCCATTTCCCTGTGCAGTGTGCACATTTATTCCCATTAATTTAAACCACTGAAAACCAGAAGGATGCTATTTTTGTAGGATTGCCTGTAGTTATACACTGGAGAAAAACTTATACAACTGTCAGCATCTATTTTGTGGCTATAATCCATTTGTAAGATGCAGACTATGTTTTCTCCTTAGTTGGTGTTTGTGCAGAATGCAGTGCATGAACACGTAGACTCAATGTGTTCCCAGCAGAATCTTGGGTTTATCTAAACACCACAGAAGAGAAAATGTAGCTCTTGAAGTATCTTCAAAATAGTATTGTCTTTGTGACTTATCATAGTCTGGACTTGTACATTTGTTGTGCTCAAACCACAGTGCTCAATAAAGAGTGGTTCTGTTGAATAACTGGAAAGAGACTTTCTGGCCAGGCTTTTGAGAACCATGCCGTGATGGTCTCTGCTGGAAGCCATATTTTGCATATCTTACAATAGCAGCATTTTCTGTCAGTGCCAGAACTGCTGTAGTCAGTCATCATTCATGGGAGCCTAATATCTTTGTAATGCCAAGTGGGAGAAGGACAATGACACCAGACTGCAATGCATGAAACATGCATATCCTAAACACATGGAAATATCTGTGAGTGCAGATGGCCATCTCCAGTCTATTTTAAAGTATGCACTTGACCATTTGTGCATCAGAATGTGATTCACTAGACTATAACACTGTGAGATGGTATAATATTCTTTCTGTCATTAGGTTGGCTATGAAATCTCAGTGCTACCAACATATATTAAGAGGCAAATGACCCACCAAAGAACAGACTTCACCTTATTAAATTAATTATAAAATTGAGCAACACCATTAAAAAATAAAGTATGAGCAAATCAAGTAAAAATTTAGAAATACTGCACTAATTTAGTTGTATTAACAACAAAAGTCACAAATTTAGCTTTTGGAGATGTGTGAGGGAGATTACAGTGCAGTATTGCAGATGTCAGTTCACATGTCAGCCTTGTTCTTGTGTTTAAAAGGAATGTCTGCAAAATCTGAAGCAGCAGTATTATTCATATGAAAGTTGAGAAAACAGATTGAATGCAGCTGAGCCAACTCAGGCGGAAACAGAAGCTTTGTTGTTCCAGGCAGAATATATGAGTGGCAATTACAAAGTTTTAGTTGCAAAGATCACACTGGTGCCACTGCAATATATACTTTATAGTATCAAAGCAGAACTCACATCTGGCTGACATGCCAAAGGTTGCTTTGCTTTGCTTTGTTTCAAAAGCTTCTTTTTTCCTTTGCTGCATGAGGTGATGGCATTGCTTATCTGAGAGATGGATCTAACAGCTCTGTGGAGTGCGGTGTTCTCATGCATTAGGACAGTCCTCTGTTTGCCTGTTGTGAACAGACTGTCTGTTTTGCAATGCTCAGGCGATGTAAAGAAACCAGATCATGAAAAAACCTCTCTTTCTGAATGTCTGCCTGCACATTTCTCTCCCAGTAGTTTTTGTTCAGCAATTCAATCTGCACTGACAACTGCTAACACAAAGCCAGATTTTGAAAAGTTTCTGTTAACGAACATGCAGATGGGGGCTTCTGAGTATGCCTGGGCACAAACTCCCATGGAAGCTTGATCAGGAATAAGCTTTTGATTGTGATTCATCAAAAATTCCTTCAAAATATGAAGTAACATCAGAGAAGGGTCTTATATAATGGGACAAAAGGAATATATCTATCAACTGGTTTTCTCACAATGCAGTGCTGGGAGCCAAGCCGTCTTTGGCATGGCTATACTCTGCATCCATCGCCTGCTTTAGTGTTGACTGTTCATCTTTTCAACATCTACTTTCTGTGATCTCTCATCTCCTTTTGCTCCCATCCTTTCACTGTGAAAGGATTAGTGTAGGTGAACATCTTTTAAACACATCCCATCCAGAGTCATTTGAAACTTACAATTTCAGAGGCCTTTGAGCCTTTACTTAAATCTTTTAAATCATCTCTATACTGATCTCTGCTAGAGACCAAGCATATGATAAAAACTATGCGCTAGGGGAAAATTCCTAATGCCACAGTGAAGTCAGCAGGGATGGTCCAGATCATAAACCTGTTTCCTTCTGTAAGTGCAATGATTGAAATGCCAGTCCCTGCGATTCAAGGTGGCTGAAATTGGAGAATTTTGATGAGCACTTGCGCTAACTTTACTTGGTTTGCTTCCTGGCTGAGTTTACTCTCATTTTGCTAGTTGAACTGAAAAAGGAATGAAATTATTTGGCTGGTTTTACATCAGAGAGAGATGGCAGGAAAATATATGATTTTTTTTTTTTTTAATGTAAATTTTCTATTTTGTAGTCCTCAAAATTTATGTTGAAAGTACTGTTCAAAATACATCACTGGAATTCTGCAGGAACACATAGAGTTTTGTGCCATTTTATCAGTTTCCTCTACAAAGAAAAGTGTTTTTCCAAGGGTGTATAATTCCTACAAAACCGGAGCTGCAAAAAGGAATGTGGGTGGCACACTCTTTCTATTCCTGTACCATCATGCTTCGTGTTGCCTGAATTTATTCATCTGCATTTTCCTCTGGTTTAAAACCTGGTTCCAAATATTCATGACACTTTGAGAAGATACAGAAATAAGCTTTTTTCCGGTCCTTTTAATAATTTTTGCAGACTATTCAAATCCTTTATGCTCAGTCTTGCAGAACTTTTTATTAAATACTTTTCTTCAGTAAAATATTTGTATCTTTCCCTAATCAAGGAAAAATGTCCATCTGAGGTCTTTTCTTTCAATAGTTCTTGTCTTTGGAGACAGGTATTTATTTGAATGTAATTGCATTATTTCAATGCTTACCAATATTCTCCACAGATTATTAGTAGTGAATCCCTATCCTAAATTGACACACACTGATTCACTGATAGCAGAATTGTGCTTCTTCCTGCTTAAAATTAAGCCAGAAAAGCTCTCTTGCTTAGTCTCATTGGAATACTGAATTGATTAATAGAAACGTACTTTGCAGAACATCTGCCCCTGACAACTGGGCTGCAAAGGGATGCCATCTCCATGCAGAGAGTACAGCTGGGTGTGCTGATGTCAGCTCCTCCACTGGCCAGTAACCCTTCTTGTAATCTAATAATTTTTCTTCTATTATGTGTAACTACATTATGGTCACTATTGTGCCTGCACAGGTTAAGAGGTACTTTCTATATCTGAGAGGCATTACAAACCATTGGTCTTCCTCCAACTAACCTTCACTTTCCACAGAGGTGAAGTCACTTATGAACGACTGATAGTAGTCATTTGTTGTTGTTGCTGTTGTTGTTATTATCATCCTGAAAGTACAATGTTCTCTGATTGGGATCTCTTAGAAAACTGCAAAGTAGTAGAAAACTTACAGTGGAATAAAAATCTAGAATGAGACTCCCTTTGATATATTCTAAAGTAATTTTTGCTATTTCATAGTAGCTCATGCAGTTTGGTCTGTGACTGTCCTGTGACCCACTAGGGATAACCCAGGAATTATTACTGTACACCTTAGCATCCAGGGAGGTCCACTGGAGCTGAGGGTGGTAGGAAGGTTTCCTAGCTGTATGTAATGAAATAATGAAACAGGAGTATCTGGTTCATGTGCAGAGCCATCTGGAATATAGACAGTCAACTCAGTTCTCCTATAAATTTTTAAGTTCAGTCCTCTCAGGTGGGAAAAGATAGGAACAATTTCTACCCACTATCCAATTATCAGCAAATGAGACTGCAGTCTGTGAAAAGGTAAGCCATTCTAACAAGCTTGAAAAAAGGCTTTTACCCCACCTTTATCATCAACTCTTTTTATATCATTCATGTCTACCTCTTTCTATTATTCTTTTGGTTTTTAGCACACTGTGACAATGATAGCAATGTATAAATGCTACACCACGAACATCAAAAAAGCATTTTCTACTAGAAATTACATTCTGTCTGTGGCTGGTAAATTAGTATATTAATTCTTATTTGAGTATCAAAGGTATCATAGAATATCTTGGGTTGGAAGAGACTTAAAGATCAACTGATTATATGAAGAAGAAAACCTTTAGGAAGAGTTGTCACAAATATTTTCTTATATAAAATAGTTTTTCTTGTAATCATGGTAGACTAACTTGAGAAAAATATTTCTCTCCCCATTTATTGTGTATCCAAACATCTCACTCTCAGACCATTTAAAATGTAAAGGAGTCATGCCAGATACACAGAACACAAAATTTTGCTGAGTGCAAGTAAAATAAGTCCATTACCTGAAGCTGATATGAAGGGAACTTGAACAGGAGGCGCAGTTATAAAATTGCACATTTCAAATAGAAGACAAATACTCTCAGAACCACTTTCTAAAAAAACCTTATTTTCTCAATATTTCAGTGCACAATAGTGATCAAAATAATAAACCAAGTAGGACCAGAAGAAGATTTCCTTTACAACAAAGGAAATTCACCACATTGTAAAAGAGGTTTGGGTTGATTCCAGTAATATAATGAAATGTGTATTTTTAACCATCACTTGTTACATTTTCATTTTTGACCTAATACTGAGGTAGAAAGCTTTAATTAAAATGGATTATTGTCAGTGAGCCCAAGCACAGGGACAGAAAGATTAGGAAGCAGCAGGCAACCCAGAAAGAGCATAATAACCAGAGACAGACTCAGGTTTCAGAGGGAAAAAAAGTACCACAGCTACCACCTTAAATTCTCCTGTAGCAGCTTTCCACTGAATAAATAAAGGAAGGTACATTATAAAAGGCTACACAGGTCAAAATATGAGTTTACTTTTAATTGGAAGACTTTATCATCTTCTGCAAGGTTTAATTGCTTAAACTTTTAGTGGCTTAAAATCTATATTCAGCAGAAGGCATGGAAAAAAGAAAGGGAATATCTAAAAGAACAAGTCATGCATATGGATGGGAAAAAAAGTGGCTTTCCTCATTTTGGATGTGAAATAGTATCATGAAACAAAGCAGATTAATAATTCATATATGAACTTATTATTGATTTGTGCTGTGAAACCAAACAAACCAGATTTCAAAATAAAAGATAAGCCATACCTATCAGTGGGAAAAATGAAATGAAGGATTTGAATTTAGAAAATATGAGTTTTTACTCTTTCTCATATGATCTAACATATCTAGAACATTAGGAGTTTTGCAATAGTCATGGGAAACAATGGTCTTCACCCTCCACAGGCACATAACAAAGATAATTGGAAAATGAGTTTTGCTCTCCTTTCCCTCCCATGGCTTATCCAGATACATTAGATAAAGTTCCTGTCTAAATAAGATAGGAATAAGTGTCACTCTGGTATCTACATCAAGTATAGTGACACATAAGATACGCAAGTAACAGGTTAGTTTGCATTCATTTTATGTTTGTTGTTAGCATTTTTCAATATTTTTGTCAAAATGTCTGAAAACACACCCTGTGGACACTGCACTTTTGTCACTGGCACACTGCTCTCTTACTAACCTGAGTAGCGAATGTAAGGGATAGTTTAGTCCTGGGAAATCCCAGAGGAAGCATTGTTAGTTTTCTTCTGAATATTATACACAGTTGTGGCACATTAATTTGGGATTAGACCAATAGTCAATGTTTTCTGTGCTGATTTTACTTGAAATATTATTTTCTGGCATCTTCAGGAAGAGTAGCATCAGATTACTATGATGCGTAGAAGGAGATAAGATGGAATGGAGCTGCAGGCCGTGGGCCATGCCTGCAGAATTCCATGGCAGCACAGAGAAGCTTGCCTCTGCCAGACCTTGGAGGGGAAGAAATGGGACATGGCAGATGCCCTACAGACAGGAGCCTGCCAGATGAGTGAATACCAGGTGGTCACCCCCATATTAGACATTAAAGGGTGTTGCTGACGTGGCAGTGTGTGATAGGTCACTTATAAATACCACACAAGGAAATAGTGGGTTTTGGAGCAGTGTATAAAACCAGCTAGTTTCTCACAGCAGCGGTCTCAGCATCCCCACGGCGCTGAGCCCGTGTGATTAGCTGTCACACCGTGATCCAGAGGGACAAGAGTCAAGCCAGGCTTATTAGCACACTGAACTAGGAACACTGAAACACTGTCATTATCTGTGCAAATGTAGTCATTACGGGACTCCTCTACAGCAGAATTTCATTTTTGCATTAAATAGCTTCACAGTCTTTGACGGTAATTTCTTCTTCTCGTGAGACGTGCAGAGGCACACCTTTGCTCATGTCTAGTATTACCCTCTCAGAACAAGAGCATACAATTTTCCTGTCAGTATAACACTAGAAATGGTTAGTGAGGCTGTGCATGCAGTTACAGAGAAGGTTTGTGTTCTACAATTTCTCTAGAAATCCCACTAATCATTTCTTCCTCTTGGTTCTTTGCACACATTATTTTAAAAGGAATAATGGAAATCCTTGCTGCCTTACAAAAGCTTCTTTCGTGAGCTCTCTGAAAAGGAAGTAAAGCTCACAGCAGCCCATGTCTATCATAATCTGGGACTAGTAAACTCATGCCCTGTTTTACAGCATGCTCTGATTTCATGCAGTATGTCTTATGCTTAGACTGAAGCCCAAAATCTGACTAATAATTCATTAATACTTTACTAGATTTATAAAATTGGTAGAGAGGTGACAGCAGCAAGAGTCTACATAACTTCTGTGTGAAACTGAAATTAAAAGATATCAGTTCAAACCTGCACAAAATAAGTCAAGTAACACTACAGCACTGGACAAACAACCAAACCAAAAATCTTTGCATTGGCACATCAGAAATTTGATTTATTGTAGTTTTTCTTAAACTTATGTTCAGGCTGTTGAATGTGGAGAGAGAAAGAGAGAAATCTTTTCAGTGGTCATAGGGACTCTTCAGTGACACAACACTGACTATAGAAACTGTTTATTCAAACAGTTTCTTGTAGGTTTGAAAAGTCATCACATTTTTCCATTTAGCCCCCAATGAAGATCAAAGTCAACATTCAGTTCTCACAATATGAGTGGCTATTTGTGACAGAAAATCAAATTCAGTTATAAGTTTATTGCAATTATTAAAATAGAGCTACCCTTTTTTCTGAACTGGGCTGACAGTATATTCATTCATATTTCAGAAATTTCAATATTTTATAAAAGGTCTACATATCTAAGTGTGTTCAGTGGCATATTTAGAAATATCACTGGGCTCGACAGTAGAAATTAAAGACATGGTGAGGTTTACATCTCATAATGAAAAGCAGCTCATCATAAATACCCCTGGTTGCTGTAGTTCTACCACCAACCTTCAGGTGTGTCAGTGAAACACTGGACTCTGAAGAATAAGCATCTAAAATACTTGCAATTTTATTTGTCACAGATTTTAATATTTGTGATGACTATATTACAGCAGAGAGGCTGAAAAGCTGACTTGGTGCTTAGGGCATTTCTGGCTTCTCTGCCTGATTGATTTTGCTGCCCTGTTTTGGCCTGGAATAAGCAGTTGCACCATAGAGCATAATTGCACAAATTCCTGGAGCTATCAACACATGTTATATGCTGTTGCAAAGTGTGAAATCCACACTTTCCAGTGCTAATAGTTATTTGTTTATTTTTAATTTCCTGGTTCATGAAGTGCAACTCCCCTTCAGACTATACTGCTGCCTGCTTGTTGTGGCCTGCAGATTTCTAATTGTGTTCTCTTACACAGAGGGAAAACTCAAGGGGAAATGTTTCAGAAGTACTGATTTCAATGCTGCCATTTCCATTTTTGAATTTTTCCTTCCATTGGATTTATAACTTGCTAGCTAGAAACATAAGAGGATGTCACATTATTAAAATAAAAAGAAAATTAGGTCGATTCCCTTCAAGAGTCTTCCATTCTTAGTTAATGTCCAGGTTAAGAATCTTCTTGTTTTCATACAGAACATGATCCAACCATTTTCTTCCTTCAGTTAATCTGCCTTTCCATTAGCTCCTTAGAGTAAAACAGTAACATACTAATGTTCTTTTGGTTTCATGGCCAAATATGGGTATTTCTCCAGGCTCATTCATTACTATTCATCTAATAGCTACTTTAAGGTTTATGAGAAAAAGTAAAACCTACCATAGGGATAATCTCAAATATGGCAAGCAGCTTTTGCCAAATGTTTCACAGCAGCTCTGCAATTATCTTATTGCTTTATTTCTCAGAAGGGAAACACTCTTTCCTCAAGCTTTTGCTGTAAAAACTGTGGAACTCTAAAAAAATTACTTCTATTTTAAAGGTCTGATTTCACATGAAAATTATATGCATTGCAAATGTTTTCTTGGCAATTTACTTGTCATAAATGCCTATTGTACTGAAAAACTCTGCACGGAATTGGATGTATTTATTCTACATGTGCTTAGGAATTTGTGAAAAAGACACAATGACAATAAAAATAGAAATATTATGACTCTCTGAAAACCCCCAGATACAGAGATTGTTTTCAACTCAAATGTAGCTTTCTGAGGTCTGTGTAAACCAGGCTTCCTAGCAAGGATTAGGTACATGCTATTGTACTTTCATAATGAGGAGAGCACTGAACCAAACAAAAATATTGTGCGGTATTGGCAGAAGACATTCAGAGCTGGTGCACATAAAATAATGCAGCTAATAGCACATAAGGCTCACAACACTGCTGTGTTTGGGCCATTATTACTCTGAATGCAAAGCTTAGCTTTGTTGCTTAAAATATAGTCTGAAAAGAGTTGTGATGGCCCACGCTCTGCTCCAGTTCAAAGCCTGCACCCAGAGAGTGGTCCTTGGAAAGTCCTTCCCAGCTTTTGCAGGGAAATGTGCCCAAGGGGCAGTGGCTCTAGTGTAAAATCTAAACTAACTTGATTTTCACATTTTTGCTGAAGTGAGCCTGAATCCAGCCCTCAGCCATGCTCACCAGTCAGTATTTTCACTTGCCTTGGGGAAGCACAGCAGGCTTTGAAGTGAAGAGTCCTTCCAAGCACTGGTAGCACAGAGATACAAATATTTTCACCCAGGCTGGTGAAAACTCTCTGAATGGGTTTCTTTTTCAGCTGTCTGTCACTGAAAGACTCTCAGTTTTTAATTGAAAAATTATTAGCTGGATGGAATGGGCTGCCTGGGAAAGTGATGCGGTCAACATCCCTGGCAGTATTTAAATGCCACATAGATGTGATACCTAGTGACAGGGTTCACCTGTGGCCTCGACAGGGCTGGGTATTGGGCAGGGTTGGATTTGATGATCTTAAAAGTATTTTCCAATCGAAATGGGTCTGTGACTTCAATGCAGTTGCTCATAACAGACTGCACTGCTGTGTGGCCAGATGCAGTGTGGGGGTGGTTGCACGTGCACTCACAGGAGTGCACTGGTTTATATTATGTTTCCTTTCCCAAATGCTAAAACTTAGGGCGGCTTTCCTCCCTGTAATCTTGGGAGCATCCCATTTACTTAGGAGAAAGTAGAGGCACACAAATAGAGTTTGAGAGTGGTAGTACTGTTTGTCCACTAAAACTAATAATTTTTCCTCAGAAAACAGTCCTCTGGGTAATCTATTGTAATAAATTATTTCATTTAAATGTATAATTTGGTTGTTTCCTGCATGGAATGTACTAAGGTAAAATTAAAGATTTAGTCAGGAAGTAATTTTGAAGGTTTTGTCTGTTCAGGCTTTTTGGAATTGTGGATTTCCTCTAAAACTTCTACGACTGTAAAACTTGTGCCACCTGTCTGACCTGATCTGCTGCATATTCTTGGACAGAAAGAAAATTTAATTAGAAGCAAATTACGTAAGATATTCCTTCCCCAAAAGTTTTATACCACACATACCATGAAAGAAAGCTGTATCCTCTAGCAAGGAGAGGATTATAGTATGGCCAGAGTTGTTCAAGAAGTCCTTAATGGTGTCAGAAAGTACCCCCAGCTATTGCTGGTACATCAGAGCTGCTGTGTCATCTCCGGTAGTGACTGAGCTCAGTCAGCTGGTGACTCCGGTTTGTTCTCCCACATGCACAGTGTCATTAGAGAACTTCCTGGAAAATCTTTGTCTGGTGCAGGCAGGGCAGCTCCCGGAGTCAGGAGAGACAGGTGGAGACTCTGCACACCTGAGTGCTGGGGTCAGTGCTGAGCTTGGGCTGCCTGAGACCTGCACGGGCAGTGGCTGAGCTGGAACTCTGCAGGGGTCTGTGGGCTCTCGAGGCAGGGGGGCTCTGCTGAGGCTGCCCTGGGGAATGGGGACTTCCCTGGGGAGCTGCCATCAGTTCTGGGAGAAGCCCCAAATAGAAAAGGGCTGGCTGAACCTCTTCCTGGCACAGGAGTTGTGCTCTGCTATGGACCTGAATTTTGCTTCCTGAACGTGAGGATTAAATATGAGTTATTTCCTCTTCAACCTTGGGGCAGCAGCACTTGCTGGGAAGAGCTGAGCCAGATGCTGGATGGATGTGAGCTGTGCACCTTCCCTGCACTTTTCAGCACGAGTGCTGTGGGATTTATCCCCATACAATGGGGGACGGTCTGGCTAAGAGCAGTAAAAACCTAGGCTTGCCAACGTCTGCAGTGGGATCACACCTGGGTTGTTTTATGTTACAGAAGGAGGGAATGCCCAGCTGTAGGAAGGATTTAGCATAAAGATTTTCAGGTGATTTGATGATACAGGATGACTTAAGTAAAGAGTTCAAGGAGTGCTGAGTTCAAGGTGGCTCCAGATTGGTCTCTAATTATTTAGCTGAGGCCCCTGCTCAGCCCCCCTCAGCTGAGTTTGGATGCTGTACCAGGAGCCCTGAGACACAGCACAAAAACACTTGCTCCATTAGATAGCCCTAGAGGGACTTCTTAGCCCCTGTATTTGGCAACCACAAAACAACTGTGCTGGCAATGGGTCTGCTCTGTATTCATCTCTGCTTTAACAGGCTTGAGCCAAGCAATACCTGGATCTAATAAACCATGTAAGTGTTGCTCTGTGAAGGCTCTTTCCAGAAAGAGATGATGTGCAGTGCCATGCAGCAGGCTTGTGCCTAAGCCTCATGGATGAGACCCAAATTAAATCATATCTCCAGAAGCTGCTGTTCCCTAGATACCAATATGAAAATAATCCATTTCTAAAGATAAATTCTCCTCATACATCAAAAGTAGAGTACATCAAATGCAAGAAGGAAAAAAACAGTAGCTTTAGGGATGGTTTGAGAAATTTCAGAGTGTGTAGAGGAAACCCAGAGCTGTTAGCGTATTTTTTTACCTTTTTGACAGCGAGTAAACGTTCTGTGGCAGACAAATCTGCAGGAAATAAAATTTTATGATGTGCTGTAACCATACTGGTTATATATCTATACACTACTGGCAGGCTATCAAAAGACGCACATTTTCAGCATTTCTGAATGTGACTTGAAAGCAGCTTGACTTCTGTAATCATAAACACTGACAAGTGTACTCTGCCTACATGGACCAGATGATGTCTCTCTTCATAGCATGGTGGTGTTGTACAAGCAGTCCAGTGAGATCAAAATTAACTGAGAAGAAAAGGGAATTTTCTATCTTGCCTAAATATTGGTCATAAACCAATTTGCCTATAAAAGGAAACTGCAGCTCCTTCTGTTTTCTATCCTATTGAGCTACTGCTCAAAATAACAATAACTAGTGCTGGCAATTATTCCTTCTTCATTCTGTACATTTTAGTAATATGAAAACAAAATCTCTTTTCATCTATCCTAAAATAATCCCTAATGGAGGGGTACTACTGACCATGAAAGCAATGATAGTTAATTGCAGACATAAAATACCTCTCTTTGTTTGTGTACATTTTATAAGAAGAACTCCCATGAATCTATATGGTGCACAGCTGTACTGTATCCTCTCCAAGCCAGTACTGTCACACACAAGCACATAACCCAGGTGTAAGCATATCCTTCCAAAACACCTCCCCTTTTCAGCTCCTATTCCTACCTTCTAGAAATGATGCACGTGGTTTCTAGCTCAGTTGAAAACCAGGAGTAATTAATAATTTCATTATCTTTTTTACGGAAAGGTAGTAGTTACCATAATGAGTGCATGATGAAAAATAATAATAAGCATACAACTTAACAAAGCCCATTGGTTCTGTTCTTTTACAAAGGCAGTACATTGGTGTGTGTGTACCTAATTACCACACTGAAGAACAGAATCAGTAAATGTAAACAATTTGGCTCTAATGTTGTTGTCAGGACCTTCATCAATAATGTGAAATGTCCTTGGTCTGGCTGCTGTTGTCTGGTCTGGTGAAAAACTGCTCTGTCCATGTCACAAGCAAAAATTGCTCTGTGCAGCAACCTGGGGGTCATTGTTAAGGGAAGATGAAAAAAGCAATACGAAGCTGAAAAATTAATTATTGTATTGAAAATATGCTTTACATTATACAAGGCTGAGGTAGAACAAAATTAAATCCCCAAGGAAAAGCCACAAAGTACAGTACTGTGGAGTAAATTAAAGGAAAATACAAAACTTAATGGAAATGACCACTCAAAGGGTTTGACAGTGGTCCTTGATTCTGGTGTTTTACTGTCAGGCATTTGGACTTTCACATTTTTAGTCTATGCTTTTTATTTTGCTCTTAATGTACAAATGTGTTAGGTAATCCTCTCTAATGCTTGCAAATCAAGGAAAGTTTTGAAGATGAAAGTACAGATCTTCCTGGGTAGCTTTTGTCTAAGTGTTCTTAGCATTAGAGGTTCTTAGCCATAATATACTGCCCATGAATCAAAGAGAATAATTTCACTACAACCAGAGGAAAGGCTTGTGGATGTCTGTTATTTAAGAGGCAACAAATAATGGATGATGTGGAAAATATTGAATGTTAAATGCTCTCTTGCTGCTGACTTACAGAAGGCTAGATGCTTGATAGTACTAAAACTAAGAAAAAAGGATCATGAGAATATTCCAGAGTTAAGGAAAGAATGGACTGCAGGATAATTTTAGAGAAATCAGAGGTCAACAGAAAAATTCAACCAAAAAAAAAAAAAAAAAGCAAACTTGCAGCAGAGCCCTCAAGGAACTAGCTGAGGTATCTTGAGGGGCAAAAGAGACAAAGTAGAGAAATGCACATCTAGCATCTATATTTAAAAGGAATTGACTACTTTCTTGTATTATGCAGCTTGTCACCTGGCTCAAATATCTAAAAAAGACAGCAAAATATTAATAACTGCATTGCAGGCATCAGGAGACTTACAGCATTGTGGGAACACACTCGAGTGATGCCAGATAGGATAAGCCCAGTTTAATGTACAAGCAAACTGACTTGATGTGGGAGGCCATAGATGAGACATATCTTGATAATGCCCCAAACTTATGAAAAGTAAACTAGCAAAGATAATACAAATCAGATGTGTTCAGCTGTCATCCCCCAAAAAAGGTTCAAAAAGCTGATTGCTTTCTCTGTCAATGTTGTACTGCAGCCCAGATGTCACAGAGGGACCAGCAGGCTGAGAGAGTTTCTTTGCTGCTGCTGGCCAGAGTGGCAGCACTGTATTCAGGGCACCACTGGCTGAACACAGACCTGCTGGTTGCTTTTGCAGGTACATAACTACTCCCTCAGATTTCCCTCCAGCTCCCTGGTTCAGGATCTCAGC